>NW_005369942.1:3816751-3832108 GCF_000412655.1 Myotis brandtii
CCCTGCTCTGTGTGTGACAGGGTATGGAGCCCCAACCCCCCTCATGGGCCCTGCTCTGAGAGTGACAGGGGGCAGCGCCCCAACCCCTTGATTGGCCCTGCTCTGTGAGTGACAGGGGGCAGCGCCCCAACCCCCTGATCAGCCCTGCTCTGTGGGTGACAGGGGGTGGCGCTGCAACCTCCCCATCGACCCTGCCTTGAGTGTGACAGGGGGCGGTGCCCCAACCCCCCAATCGGCCCTACCCTGAGCGTGACTGAGGGTGGCATTGCAACCTCCCGATCCGCCCTGCTCTGTGCATGACGGGGCGGCGCCCCAACTCCCCAATTGGCCCTGCTCTGAGCCTGACCAGGGGCTGCACTTAGGGATTGGGCCTGCCCTCTGCCACCCGGGAGCAGGCCTAAGCCAGCAGGTCGTTATCTCCCAAGGGGTCCCAGACTGTGAGAGGGCACAGGCCGGGTTGGGGGACCCCCCTCCCCCCACCCCCCGAGTGCACAAATTTTTGTGTACCGGGCCTCTAGTATATATATAAAACCCTAATATGCAAATAGACTGAACGGCAGAACAACCGAACAACTGGTTGCTATGACGTGTGCTGACCACCAGGAGATGTATGCAGAACATCGCAGGCTTTGGTAGCAGGTGGCAAAGCATGAAACATCGGACACGGTGAGATGGTGGAGCATGTGAGTGGGGGTGCCAGACCAAGGTGGGGCACTGGTCGCTGTCTTTGGAGCGAGTCTCTGGTGGTTACTGAAAATTCTTTGCTCCCCCGCACTGCAGTCCTGCCCACAGCTCGCAACCACTGCCAGTGCCCAGTGTCGGCCCCGATCACCCCTCAGGGTTTCTTCACCTCTCCCTGCTTCTGAGGGGTGATCAGGGCCTGCAGCTGGATGGTGGAGCATGTGAGTGGGGGTGCCAGACCAAGGTGGGGCACTGGTCACTGTCATTGGAGCGAGCCCCTGGTGGTTACTGAAAATTATTTGCTCTCGCGCACAGCAGTCCCGCCCACAGCTCGCAACCACTGCCAGTGCCCAGTGTTGGCCCCGATCACCCCTCAGGGTTTCTTCACCTCTCCCTGCTTCTGAGGGGTGATCAGGGCCTGCAGCTGCCTCTCACACCCACTGCCAGCAACAGCCCCGCTTGCACCCGCAGCTGGTTCCAGAGCTGCCGCTTGCACCCACTGCTGGTGCCCTGTGCCTTCCTGATTGCTTGATGCCATCAGCGGGTGCGAGCAGCAGCTGATGGCCCTAATCACCCCTGAGGACTTCTCCGTAGCCCCCTGCTCCCGAGGGGCAATTGGGGCAGCAGCCGCTGCTCGCACCCACTGACAGCGCCAGCCCCACTCACACCTGGTGTTGGCTCCTGCCCCAATTGCTCCGTGCTGTCAGTGAGTGCGATCAGGGTGGTGCCATCAGCATGCGGGAGTGGCAGCAGCAGGAGCAGGGCTACTGGCAGAGGGGATCAGGGGACGCGGCGGGTGGTGCCAGGCGGGGGCACAGAGAATGGGCCGAGACCTGCCCCTGTGCCCACCACAGCCTCACAGCCCACAGTTCCTTTCAAGGTGCATGAGTTTGTGTACTGGGCCCCTAGTCATATAATAATATAGTTAACTATTTAATCATCTATCTTTTCAACTAGAGAGAAACTAGCTCAATCTAAACATAATGGATGGAACACAGAAGGTGCAAACTAATTTTTTGGTTGAATCAATTACACCTACTCATACCTATTAATAAGTATATAAGTGAAGGTCTTTACTATACTCAAGTATATATGTCATTGATTCAGAAGACTTCTTGATAGGTCCCTGATTTTAATATCTGTTCTGAACACTTACTTTCTTATACTCGTATATACATGTGATTTTTTAATGAAGAAGAGTTAATTTAGCCTGGCCAGCTTGGCTCAGTGGTTGAGCGTCAACCTATGAACCAGGAGGTCATGAATCAATTCCCAGTCAGGGCACATGCCAGGGTTGTGGGCTTGATTCCCACTGGGGGGTGTGCAGGAGGCAGCCAATCAATGATTCTCATCATTGATGTTTCTGTCTCTCTCCCCACTCTCCCTTCTTTTCTGAAATCAATAGAAACATTTTTTAAAAAATAATTTCACTTATCTAAAAAAATTACTCCAAGTATATATACGTATTCTATCTAAATATCAAATTACAAGCACCCATAATGTCACATCCATGTGGAAAATGTAAATCATTATACATCCATAGTAATATCTATATATATGAAACAGTTACTATATTGATGGGAAAGACTAAAAAGAACGATGTATAACATACAGACAATTGAGTTTGTGGTTCCCATTAAATTTTATATTAACAGAGTTTTTTTGTTGTTATTAATCTTCACCCAAGGATATTTTTCCATTGATTGTTAGGGAGAGTGGAAGAGAGAGGGAAAGACAGAGAGAAACATTGATGTGAGAGAAACACATCAATTGATTGCCTCCTGCAAGAGCCCTGATCAGGGCCCGGGTGAGGAGGAGCCTGCAACCAACACATGTGCTGTTGACCGGAATCAAACCCTGGACCATCCGCAGACCGACTCTCTATCCACTGAGCCAACCTGGCTAGGGCTATTAACACAAATTTAAGAAGTGTTTTGGAATATGGAATTAAATCATAAGGAGGTGTAGTAATTTGAACAACTATACACATTTTCCTTTTAAAAAAAAATCTTCACTCTAGTCCCCTCGTGTGCATGCATGCGTGCATCTTCCAGCACTTTCTCTCTAGTGCTTATCGAGAGCAATAAATGCATGAGGCATCACCAGGTGCCTGTACACCAGAGCGGTAGTTTGATAATCATGAGGATTTGAAGGTGGGCCTCTGGTCAGGGCCATGGTGCTCCGCCAGTCTTCTGTTGCTCTGTGTGTGAGATAGTTGTTAAGTCCCAGAGGTGCCAAGAGTCTGCAGGGGAGTGTTTGGTTGACATGAAAATATTTATGTCTGTCGGCCTCCTACTCAACAACCCACAAAACTTCCTGGAGAGTAGGCATCTAGTAAAAATTTTAGGATTTTTGCTATAGGCATATAGAATTTTCTTTTTGAGTTTTATCCCGAAGACAGAAAAACTGTGATGAGGATAAAATTTAAAATATTAGTTCATGGTATGAAATAGCTCCTCAATGCAGCTCAATATGTATATCCAAATATGCCTCCTCCTCTAAGAATTATGGCTTAAGACCTACCATGGCAGAGCATAATATCATTTTGTTTACAACCTTCATTTTTGAATAAAGAAAAGTTTTATGACATGGATTTATGGGATTTTTCCTACTCAGATATTTAGCCTTCTTTGAGAAAGACCTACATAAATAAATTTATCTTCCAGTGAAAGCAAGTGGGATTTTCTGAAGGGTGGCAATGCCTATGCAAACTGAAAAAAATATTTTTCATCCAAACTTCTAGTAAAGTTATAAATCTTTTAGAAAGTTTAAGAGAAGAGATTATCTGGTTTCGTTGTCTAGTTATCATCTAATCACAGCTATTAAAAGGGAAAAGGAAAAGTAGCCTTCTTTAGCTGCTTCCCATTCCTTGAATCACTCCTTTACTCCTCGCTAGTGCTCAAATCTTTATCTCTGATCTGCTCATGGACAAACCAAACTCATGCACACTGACGCCTTAAGGAGTTATTTACTTTATATTCTTATTAGATACAAAATCACAATTATATCTAAGCACATTCATTGATGCTTAAGAATGGGATTTACTCCATTGTAGAGCTGGGATTCCTTGTTAAGTAACCAAGCCAGTTGCTTCCAGTATTTCTGCTCTGCATGGCCCTCTCAATTTATCTGTTCACAGCCCATAGTGCAGGACTAACATGGGGCATTAAAACAATAATAGCTAAGCTTTAATGAACTCTTCAAATACTTCAGACCTTGCTCTAAGAGTTTGACATATATTACCTCATTGTACCATAATCCCTCTATGAGGCACATACCATACTGTCACTGAGTATACAAAAGAATAAACATGCGGAGAAGACAGGTACAACAATGTGTTCAAATTAACATCACTGGTAAAAATGGCTGAGTCATGATGCAAACCCAGACAGTTTGAGTCTAGAATCCAATCTTAAACACTATTTTATCTCATTGACTATGTCTCTGAGATGGCTCCATTTTTGTTCAAATTGGCAGAGGGTGAGGCTCATTTCTGTCCTCAGGGCTTCCTTATTTGAATTAATTCAGTGTCCTACCTGGAGAATCTACTTCCACGTTTACAAATGGGAAATTTGGCTATTGATAAGAGCAAGCATAAAAACCACTGAGAAAAGGACCCTTGTAGCTCTGACTAGTTTGGCTCAATGGACGGAGCATCGGCCTTCGGACTCAAGGGTCCCGGGTTCGATTCCAGTCGGGGGCATGTACCTTGGTTGCAGGCACATGCCCAGTGGGGAGTGTGCAGGAGGCAGCTGATCGATGTTTCTCTCTCATTGATGTTTCTAACTCTCTATCCCTCTCCCTTCCTCTCTGTAAAAAATCAATAAAATATATTTAAAAAAAAAAAAAAAGTCTTGCTGCGGGTAGAACAATTGTGTTGAGACCTGAAAAGAAAGGGAGTCAGGCATGCAGTACTCGTGAGTCAATGTTCCAGGCAGAAGGGATAGCAAGTTCAAATGCTAATATGGAAGGAATTTTGACATTATCAGAGAACAAGAAAAAGGTCAGATGGCTGGAGAGTACTAAGCCAGGAGGAGGAAGGTTCCAGACAAGCTTGAAAAGTTAGAGTCCAGCTACATAGAGCCTGGTACTTGAAGGAAATGTTTGAATTTTTTTCTGTGTGTAATAGAGACAGTAGAAGACTTTAAGCATTAAATACATAATCTGATTTATTTTTTAAAAGATACATTTAGTTTCCATGTGTGAGTTTGAGGAAAGAACCACTTTGGAAAACCACTTTGGAAGCTATGCAGAAGTTGAGAGGAATGGTGGCCTAAAGAAGCATTGGTAAAGATGAAGAAAAGTAGATTAATGTCACCCTAGCAGGTTTGGCTCAGTGGATAGAGTGGGCCTATGGACCGAAGGGTCCCAGTTTCGATTCTGGTCAAGGGCCCTTACCTTGGTTGCAGGCTCGATCCCCGGCCCTGGCCGTGGTGCATGTAAGAGGTAACCAATCGACATGTCTCCCTCTTTATTAATGTTTCTATCTCTCTCTCTCCCTCTCTCTTCCTCTCTGGAATAATTTTTAATTAAAAAAAAAGAAAGAAAAGTAAATCAACGTGGACTATGGCATACACATGTATCTAGTGAGACATCCTCACATACTTCCTGCTGCATTCCTTTAGTTGACTATATTCCAAAGGCTTACACAGGAAATAATGTAAGGAAAGGGGGATGATGCCAAAAGCAGAGAAAATGTCCTTGGTGCAGTGTTCGTCTAGCATGCTAACTCACTGCTTAAGTATAACTTCAGGATCACCGGTTGTGTGTGGTCTTCCTGTAGTGCAGCATGCCTATCCCACACAGTCAAAATACAAGTATAAAAATATGGACAGGCAAAGAAAATGAAAAGTGCTTGTTCTAAAGTGAGTGTTCTTTCTGGAGACTCATAGTCTGTGTTAGAAATAAGAGCACAATTAAAAAAACAACACTGCATACCACTATATTATATCTGTCTATACTACTTGAACATCTAAGATGAATAAATTACTTGTAAAAAAAATAGAAAATAGATAACTTATTTTACTTTCTTCCTTCACATAAGTAAAACAAAGCTAACATTTCATTTATCTGTTGAATTAGAATACTATAAATAATCCATGTTGTTTCTCTTGTACTCTAAAGTATGAATCTTGAAATCCTCTTTGTGCTATAATTCTAACTGAAGTCAAAGTTTCCTCGTGCAAGATGAAAAACTATTTCATAAAATCTCACTCATGAATCTTACACCCACCTCCTATTGCTATTTTTGAAGATACTTATTTAGGTTTCACAACTTGAAATACATTAATCAGGGAGAGATGGGCAAAGCAAAGATGGCCACATTTAGTGAGACCTAACTTGCAAATGCTATTCATTGCAAATAACATATTAGCACATTCTGTCTATAATACCAATTATTAGTTCAGATAAGGAATGTGATTTTGAATAAATCATATTACAATTTCCCAAACTAATGAATAGCTTAGGAAAGTTTCCATTTCAAATCAAACCAGAAATTTTTAAATCATCAGCCATAATATAAGGAACAAATTGGTGTATGGAAATAATAAATGCAAACTCATTCCTTTTCCGCTCTCCCCCACCCCCATTTTCTGGAGTAATTTACAGCATCTGCTATTGATTCTTTAACTCAATCTTCATATGTATGTGAACTATCACTTAATGTTGACTGCTTCATAATGAAATAATATTTGTCAGCATTTGTAGGATCCTGCAATGATTAGCCATTTAATACAATAGAATTTGAAATTGCATTTTTGCATCATGAACACATATAATGAGATCTATAACAAATCAAGCATATTTTATGAAACATAATGATGCAATCAAATAATGTAGATCAACATAATTCCTTTTTCCCTGTCTTTTCTACAATTGTGGTAAGAGGCATGGCAAGATATTTTTATGGCCTGTGTTTCTAGTGAAAAATGTCCCATTTCAATATACCTTCTCTCTTCTCTCCCTTATGCCTTAAATTTTACCATACAGATTGATTTTTCCTGATTTATTTGTTTGGTTACTTAGTTATTTATTGTTCTACCACTTTGTGTTTAATTTCTAGTTTCATTGCATTGATATAAATGTCATCTGTATGGCTTCTGTTGGAGATTTTGTGAGGATCTCTCAGTGGTCAGTTTTTAATCAATGTCCAATGATCTCTCTCCCACTCTCTCTCTTTTTAGCTGTGCTGAGATATAATTGACACATAACATTATATAAGTTCAAAGTGTACCACATAATGATTCAGTACATGTATACATTCCAAAATATTATTACCACAGTAAGTTAGTTAACATATATAACACTTCACATAGTTATAGTTTGTGTGTATGTGTGGTAAGAACTATTAAAATCTACTAGGTGATGACATGTATAGATAGATAGATAGATAGATAGATAGATAGATAGATGATAGATAGATACCACTAAAATGTGTATATCCATAATAATAAAAATATAATATGCTAATTAGATCAGATGTCCTTCCGGACATCCTTCCAGACGACCTTCCAGACGAAGCCGGGGCTGTGAGGGAAGCCCGGGTCCCGGGTGCCTGCTGGTGGTCGAAGGGAAGCCCGGGTCCCAGGTGCCAGAGGGAAGCCTGTGCCGGCAGCCTGGGAAAGGAAGGCCTACTCTTGCACAAATTTCATGCATCAGGCCTCTAATATATATATATACACACATATATATTTTTTAAATACTAGACACCATTAAAAATAACATGTAGAGGTATAAGACAGAAAAAGAGAAAAAGAAAAGAATAAAAGTAAATATTATCATCTTTAGCAAGATGATACACAAATTATAAAAATAATTTTGTTAACTCTAAATGGACTAATAATGCAGAGGTTTTCAGACTAGATTAAAAACAGGACTAATTTATTGTCCTCTGTAAGAGATGAACTTTAAATATAAAAAGACAGATCATTTAAAAGTAAATAGAAAATGTACACCATGCACACAGAAATCATAAGAGCACTAGTGTGGCGATTAATATCAGATGAAATATATTTCAGACAAGAAGTATTACAGGAGATTAAGAAGGACATGTCCTAGTGATTAAATAGTCTGAATACATATATACCTAATAAGAGCTTCAAACTACACATAGCCAAGACCAACAGAACTAAAAGAAGAAACAAATTCAATCATAAGTGAAAGCTTTAACATCCTTCTCAGTAATGTAGGAGCAATACCAACCACCTCAACCAAACTAAACTTTATTTGGCATTACATTCAAGAACTGCAGAATGCACACTCTTTTTCAAGTACACCTGAAACATTAACCAAAATGACCATATGCTAGAATATAAGTACAACTACCAATGCATTTGAAAAAGTGAAATAGCAGGATATTTGTAATATCCTTAATAGTCAGAAATTGAGGAAAAAAGAAAAAGAAAAAAATCAGAAAAATATAATGAAAACATCTCAAAATTTATGAGATACAATAAAGCATTGCTTAGATGGAAATGTATAGCTTTAAGTTGCTATGTTAAGATCAAAATACTTAGCCCAGCCGGTGTGATTCAGTGGTTAAGCATCAACATATGAACCAGGAGATCATGGCTCGATTCATAGTTAGGGTAGATGCCCAGGTTGTGGGCTCGATCCCGGGGGGGGGGGGGGGGGGGGGGTGGGCAGAACATACCCCTGCCAGCAGGGCACGCCTCTCAGAGAAAGGCAGCTACAGGACGCCAACCTGCTGACACCCTTCCCCAAAGATACAGTATTTAAACTCAATTACATAAGAAGCCCAAAAAAGAAAAAAATAATCTAAGCATAAGTGCTAGATGAAAGAAAATAATAATTTTATAGTATAATACTAATAGTAATTATAACTATATAATCAAATGTATGAAATAAAAAACACAAACAATAGATAAATGCATGAAACTAAAGCTGTTTCTTTAATGCCATTAATAAAATTGATTACCTTCTAGACATACTGATTAAAGAAAATAAGAGATTAAAAATACAATTTTGGCATTCTGATAATTATTTTCTACATGGCCTGGCACTAGCGATTTAAATCCAGATTTTTACTAATATTCAGTAGGCAGCAAAACTGAGATGGTTCTTCTTAGCAGACCTGCTTAAATTAGCCAAAATATGTCTCTAGTTTCTAAAAACTCTTACTAAGGACCCAGGTGGCTGGTTCCACATAATCCAGGCCTGCTAAGCTTGTTCTTCATTTCTTAGGTCCTCAGAAGCCACACACATGTGTGATTATATAAAGCCAGGCATTTTGTTGAGGGGGTGGGGGAACTACACTGAACTGCCTATTAAAGCTCCTAATGTTTCATCATTAGGATATTTCCCTCTTTATTTCCTGTAATACTCCTTGTAGGAAACCTGCTTCATCTGATATTAACAGCCACACTAGAGCTAAGTGAACTTTCATATATTGCAGTCCTGATTTAAACAGATACAACCAGTCATCATTCACTGGTAAATTCTAGAACTCTAGACCTGACTGATTCTACAACACTTGAAGATGCAATATATATGAATATATATATATAATGTGAAAAAGAGAACAAGAAGAAGGAAGAAGTGAATTTTAGAATAGTATTCTATTTTCAAGTAGCTACTCACTGGAAAAAAAATATTGTGACATAAGAAATCTGAAAGGGGCGTTGCTGGGCTAGCTACATCACGTGTTGGAATCTTGCCTTGATTTAGCAGTCTGGTCATTGCCCTCAGATTCTAAAAAGTAATTTCTAAACCTTTAAAATTTCACACCTGATTTAAAAAAAGAAAAAAGTCTAGGTTTGTCTAGGGGCCTTTGTTCACGATAAAGTGAATGGGAGCGAGGGTTAGTCATATCAGATGGTCTAACAATATGATTTACAGTAGGGACTTTGAGTCACGTGATATCCAGTTGCCCTTTGGAGGGGTTGGAGATTAAGCCATCCATTAGGTGGCCAGCCATGGTTACATGATTGAGCCACAACACCCACTCTGGAAACCAACTTGCAGGTGACTTTACCTGGCTGGCAATGCTCCATGTGTATTGTCACACTTCAATGCAGGAAAATAAAGCTGGCTACTACTCGACAATGATAGGACACATGGAAATGGTGTTTCAAACTTTCTTGAGCTTTGCCTATGCACTTTTCCTCTGACTGATTTTAGTCTGTACTTTTTAGATGTAATAAATTGTAACTGTGCACTGGCCCGATAGCTCAGTTGGCTAGAGCATCGTCCCATTATGCCAAAGTTATAGGTTCGTTCTCTAATCAGGGCTCATACAAGAAGCAATGAATGGATGCATGGATAGTGGAACAACAAATCAATGTTGTTTTTTTCCTTTCTCTCTCAAATCAATTTTAAAAATACTAAACTATAACTGTACATGCAATAGCTTAATGTTTAAAACTCTATACTTAAAATTAAAATTGTTATTGGTCATCTGTTTGTAAGGAATTTTGATTTATGAATCAAGAAACCACAATTTTAGCTATATTTACTTTTTAAAAATTCTTTTAGATCTCATTTGAAGCTGGGATGAACTGGAAAGCATTTCATATATACAGATGCTTGAATCTCACTCCGAAGAAGTAAATCACCATAGCTACAGGTGGAGACTTGCTATCAGTACATTTTAAAATACAGCTCACACAAGTTTGATCATAAACTATTTGATGATCTGACTGTGGCAAAAGAAAATGCATGTGAAGTGTTAGAAAGTGTGGTAAATTGAAGCTATATAAGAAATGAAGGTAATGCACTTTTATGATTATAATGCAATTGTATGGCAAAATGGGATTACATTTTTTTTCACAACTTTTCTGTGGACCATCTGTTGTGTAAAGAAAGGCAAATGTAAGCATTTCACAGATGCAGTTTAAAGTAAAAGAACTGTCTTAAACGGTAACAATTAACTTGGTTTAAGACATAGAAAGATAATAATATATATATTTTAAAAAATAAAGGTTATTACCATGGAAATATTACTCCCCTAAACCATCAGGTTAATAATACTTTGGTGGTCTATAGGTGTAATATCCAGTATTTGAATATATGACTCGTAGTCTTTAATTGTTTTAAAACAGTCTTATATTTTCCTAAAATGCCATAGAAGGTATTTAGTTCTTATTCCTCTTTTTCACTCTTTTCAAAAACTGCCAATTTAACATTGATGAATAAAAGCCTTAAGTGCAGTTTCTAAAATTGAA
Organism: Myotis brandtii; assembly: GCF_000412655.1. NCBI lineage: Eukaryota > Metazoa > Chordata > Mammalia > Chiroptera > Vespertilionidae > Myotis > Myotis brandtii. Next base: position 3,827,617 of record NW_005369942.1, read on the forward strand.
TCAATACGCTTAAAACTTTTATACATGGCACATGAAATGGCAAATTGTTTGCAGGCTAAGTTCATACATTTGTTTGTCTGAGAAATGTGTCTTTTCTCACTTAAAATCCAGCATCCAGAAGCTGTACCATGAAGCTCTGTGTACATCCCTTTGAAAGGAACTTTTTCCTTAGTAATCACTTCACATCATTTTCATTCACTTACTGACCTGCTCTCAGTGTAGCCAAACTTCGTCTTCTATACATATGATTACTGTAAGTGTGAGGTAGATGCTATGTTGTCTACCATTTTAAATACCAAACCTAAAAGTAATAGATATGCCTAAATTTAACTGTCATCTACAACTACAGTCTTACAGAGCTGCATAGACAGAATATTACCACTTAAAAACATATTTTATATATATACTAATGAAGAAATGATAGCTATTATTCAGTAAGCATTAAAGTCATTAATTTTATTTCATTTATTTTAGAACTATCTGGTTAATTGGTTGAGTATAATTTAAATCTTTAAGTATTTTATAAATTAGACAGTATGACAGATAATTTTTTTTCAAAATATAGGTGAACTTTCTAGCTTAAATGTAAAGAACTCTTTTTAAGCAAATTATTAAAAGCACTAGAAAATGACATTTTGATTTGGGGAAATGTATGTAACTTTACCAATGAGACATCATTTTGTATCTCTCAGCTGATAACATTATAGCCAAAATAATTTAAATAGAATAGAAAAATGAATGCATTTTCAGAATATCTAATCCCAGCACTCACATGGTGCCAAAGGCCCTTGACTCAAAATCCCAACCAGGTTTCAGGTATATTTTTTAAATACTTACTCTTGCAAGTAAGTGATACACATTTGCAAGTATATCAGCAAACATCTCAGAAAACAATGATGATCTTTAAAAATTCCTTTAGAAATGGAATTTGTGAAAAAAAGAGAACACCAAAATTAATAAAATCAGAAATGACAGAAATGAAATAATACCTGCCACTAAAGAAATACAAAGGATTATTTAAAAAATGTTACGAATAACTATATGCCAAAAGGGTTGTACACTGTGGAAGAAATGAATAAATTCCTAGAAATATACCATCTTCCAAAATTGAATCAGGAAGAATTAGAGAATCTGAATAGACAGATTACAACTATTGAAATTGAGACAGTAACAAAAAAACTCCCGCCACATAAAAGTCCTGGTCTGGATGGTTTCACTGGTGAATTTTACCAAACATTAAAAGAAATAACACCTATTCTTCTCAAACTATTCCAAAAAACTCAAGGGGAGGGAAGATTCCCAAGTTCATTTTATAAGGCCAGCATTATCCTAATTCCCAAAACAAAAAAATAAAATTATAGGCCAACATCCCTGTTGAATATAGATGCTAAAATCCTCAGCAAAATATTAGCTAACTGGATCCAGTAATACATTGGAAAGGCATAGACCATGATCAAGGGGGATTTTTTCTGGGCATGCAAGGTTGGTACAATATCCACAAATCAATAAACGTGATACACCACATAAACAAAATGAAGGATAAAAACCACATGATCATATCAATAGATGAGTAAAACGTATTTGATAAAATCCAGCAACCATTTATGATAAAAACTCTCAGCAAAGCGGAGGTAGAGGGAACATACCTCAATGTAATGAAGGACACATGTTATTCAAGTACCATCAAAGGGCTATGATAACGTAACAGATTTTTATGCTCTTCATTTCTAACTACATAAATCAAGGAAAAGGCCACATTCAAATGTACATAGTATGGAAAATATGCATGTTATAATAATTTGTTTAAAGAAAAATGCAGAAAAACAAAAAATTACTATTTCAATGCCCTAGTCATTTACTTTAGATAATATGCTAAGCATTAAAATTTTATTTAAAAATAATACATTCTAATTTGTTTTGGTTTGATTTCATTTTAAACTTTCTGCTTAATTAAAACTTAAGAACCCGTTCCTTGTTACGAGTTTCTGTAAGTATTTTCCCTCTAGGGCAGCTATAAATATGTGTCATTGTATAGTAAGAGAATGTAAATATTATTAGATCTTCCCCAGTACAAACAAAAAGTCACTTATGTATATAATTTTTATTATTTATAATCAATTATTTATTCAAGCATCCTTTAAAGTTGCATCTTCTGTTTTGTTTCTATTTTAAAATTTAGCTTTACTGTATTTCACTGAACGTTGGTCACTGTTTATCATCATAGAATTTTATTTCACTCTATTGCATATATTTCTACATGTCGCTAAAAATACACATGGGTTTTCATTGCTAAAGTGATCTTTCTGCAGGTTATAAAATATATTTAATTGCTCTACGATGTTGAATACCTCTTAGACTCTATTTTGACCAAAATATGGTGAAAATTAGATTAAAGGGTTTGAAGAACATTAGGGCGAACTGATGATCTCAACAAAACCTTCAAAAATTGCTTCTCCTGGAAAAATAAAATAATATTGTATTCATATTAAGATTTTTATGGCTACATTACAGGGTAAAATTGGCGTTTTCCTGTAACCTTATGTTATTCCATTTACTGACTTTCCAATTATGGGAATTTATTAATCATAAATCAAATGAAGGCATTCATTTCATTTTCTTTTATCTTTTTCCCTCTGGTTGCCAGGTCCAGAGACAGTCAGGGAGCAGCCGGCTGCTCTGGCCCAGTTGACTGACTGTAACTGTGTCTGAGCTGGTTGTAGTGCTCAGCAGGGAGCATGTGTTCCTACAAACTTTCTGAAATATTAATACGCAAAATTGTACTGAGGTTTCTGATAGCAGGAGACTGGCTGCTCTGCGGTTTTCTGATTCGGGGTCTATTGGTGATTCCGAGAAGTCAGTGGCGCCTAAATGGGTTAAGTCTGATGAGGTTTGGAAAGCTGATAGCATAATTTAAGACAACTTTCAATCTCAAAGCTGCAGACCTCACTGACCCCAGCAAATTACAGTGTTTGTTAATGCTCTGTTACAGACGTCTTCTAGTCAACCAAAACCAGATATATTAAGTGAAAAAATCGAGTTGTGGTTCTCTAAGAAATGTTTCCAGCTGCATTTTGACAGATCTTCTGATGACAGTTTTTTTAAGGCATCTGATACTTCCTAATATTTTAGTGGATGAAAGCATAAACACTCTCACACACACAATCATTTAACTTCTTGCTGCAGAAACATAATTACCTTAAAACTTCATCATCGTAATCTTATACAATATGTTCCTCATGGGAAATCTAAAGTCAATTTAAAGAAACACAAACAGAAGGAGAAGACACAACCACAAACTTTCCTTGCTAAGAACTGGCAGAAAAACAAAGCAAATGATCAAACAAACAAACAAAAAACCCAAATAGTGTATGTCTTAAATTTTGTAAAATAAGAATGTGAAGGAAGGCTGTGATTTTGAAATTATTAAAATATATTTTTTTACAGATTCAATTTTAATTCTAGAACTGGTCACACACTAGTGGCATTTAGAAGTGAACATTCTCACGTGTATTTGATAATATAAGTAAAAATTGTATTATCTCAAGGATAAAAATTGTATGAAATAGATTAGTTTGAGATACTCAAAATTTATTTACAGCTTAAGGCAATTATTTATAAACATAGCACAATTACAGATATTAAAATATGAGAAACTGGAAAAAATCTTAAAACCTTTGGAAACTCCTTTTGAAGTTGATGTTCCTCAGTCTTTTATAATTGGGAGTTTTCCTGAACAATAGAAAATATTTTCTCCTGCTTTTCCATGACTTTTCTAGTAAAGTCTGTTTAGAAATCTGAACTACTTTTTATCATGTAAGTCTTTTGATTGAATTTCAATTAATCTACACTAATAAAAGAGAAACATGGTAATTAGCGTACGACCGCTACCCTTTTCATTGGCTAATCAGTGAGTATATGCAAATTAACTGTCAGCCAAGATGGCGGCCGGCAGCCAGGCACTGAAGCGAGCACGAGGCTTGCTTGCTGCAGACTCCAACGTTCCCCGCCTAACTTGCCAGCCTCTCAGTTGCAACTCTAAGCAACTATATACTATGTTGCAAATAAGAAGCTAAACAAAACCCCAGAAAAGGGCTTCCATTCAGCCGGGCTCGGACCGCAACATTGTATCTATGTTTTCAGCAGCGAGGCCTCAGAGCTAAAGCTGGCCCAGAAAAAAAAAAAAAAAAGAGAAGAAAACAAGGAGCGGTTGGAAGCTTTAGTCACTCGCCAGCCGGAAAACAGCCCTCAGCCCCTCACCCAGACTGGCCAGGCACCCCAGTGGGGACCCCCACCCTGATCCAGGACACCCTTCAGGGCAAACCAGCCAGCCCCTACCCATGCACCAGGCCTCTATCCTATATAGTAAAAGGGTAATAGGCCTCCCAGCACCGGGATCAGCGGAGCAGCGAGGCTCCCGGCACCGGGATCAGCATGACAGGGGGCAGCGCCCAAACCCCCTGATCGCCCTGCAGCTCTGTGTGTGACAGGGTGC
>NW_005369942.1:3832931-3861278 GCF_000412655.1 Myotis brandtii
GGCTGGGGGACCCCCCCTCCCCCGCCCCCCGAGTGCACAAATTTTTGTGCACCGGGCCTCTAGTCAATTAATAATTGATTCGAACTGACTAAGCCTTAAGCTAATGGTTACATATTATTAAGTAAATGTTTAATTATTTAAAGTAAAATATTTCTCCATTCAAAAGTTTGTAATCCAATGTGTTTCAAAATGTGTCTTCCATCCAAGTAACAGAAATCACAGCCTCATTTAAATTTTAATATTTTAACTAACTTTGCTTTCAACTTTCATACATTTACACATTTTCTCAAGCATCTTTATGAAAACTTTAGTTTCCTGTGATGAATATTTTGTTCAAAATAAGTAAAAATTTTAAAAATAAGTCCTAGATAAAGAAGATAATTGCATTAAATGCTTAATATTTAGAATCACAGGGTTTTAAAAAAACAATTCTCAATATTTAAAAGCAAAGCATTAATTAACATTTTCATTCTAGTGACTTAACATTCAATTAAAAGATATTTGTATCTTTTAAGTTGGGGGGTGGTTGATTATAGCTCTCTAAAAGCTCAAAATTCACCTTTATTAAATATAAAATATTAAAGTTCTTAATTAAAATACTCTGATATAAAATATATAAAACATATTTAAGATTTTAAAACAAATACACATAAATTTATGTTCTTAACTATCTATTGTATTTCAAATCAATCACTATGAATGGCTACATTCCTATTTTTAAAAAGCAGTCAATTCTCTAAAAGTTTTGATATTCCTTTTAGAATTTGCTTATATTTTGACTCTAAAGCACATAATTAAACATTCAAAATCACCATGATAGTTCTAGATTTTACCTGAAAGCCTTTTAATAACCTATGTCACTTTTCCTTATCACTTCTAAAACCAACAAACAAAAAATCTAAGTCCTTTTTAACAAGCAATTATAGATTTTTATGTAGTTCCAAGAAGACAACAAAGTTGTTTAAATAAAGACAGTTCTATCCAAAGAAGGATTATCAATTTAAATGGAGATAAGTAGTAAGTTAAAGTTTTAATTCATGGACACTACTTTTTACAATATAAAGCAGCTTTACAACACCATTTATGTTTAGGTATTCTGTACCTTATTAAAAATAAGTCACAATATATAGTATTGTGAAATAATCCCAGGAAATTAACTTAAAAAATAACATAACATTTCCTGAAATAAATATGAACTTGTTAGTTAACATAGAGAATTTGGACAGCTTCCTTCTGACCCTTGACTGTGCTTAAGAAATGTTTGAAGAAGTGAGTGTATGTAAAAATTCTATATCTAATTATCTTTTCACTTTCTAGACTTTTATGTGGTTGTTTTTCGTGAAATTTATATATAGTTACCTGAATAGTTACTTGCTTCTCCACTATGAGCAATACTATTTAAAACAGAGAAGAGTTAAACTGAAGGTTTGCAGGGGTGGGCTAGAGGGGTGAAAAATACTTTGGATCTATAATACTGCTTAGGTCATTAACCAACATCTCAGTAGAACACTTTTCATAAAGAAAGGGAGATAGATGCTGTCGTCTTTCCTCTCCATTTATTTTTTATGGTTATTTATCCACAGATGATGTGGGCAGACTGTGTGCAGAGAGAAAGCGTGGGTAATTTACAGGCAGATGTAACCCTCAATTGGCTGGGATATTCAAAGTGCTCTAAGGAAATCAAGAGGAAAGTAGGTCATTTGAATCATAAACAGTTTTAACATGTACTTCATAAATGAAGCTACCATGTGTTTGTTTGAAAAGCAATGGAAAATAAGGCTGGCTTCAAATAGGAGAAGGAAAGAAGTTAAACAAAACAGCATTATTAAACCATCCCAGTTTCCACACCTCTATGATTGTCAGTAGGAGGTCTACTTTTGGCAGTGTATGAACCAGCAGGAGAGTTTACTAATGAAAGACAAGATTCATGTGTTGACTTGGCATTAAATGACTGCTTTGTCACTCCCCCAGGATGTGAATTGGGGATTCTATGCTGTAGAAGCACAAACTAACTGCTTTTATTCCCCGTTTCGTCCATTTTAACTTCTCACACAAATTAATAGCTTTCTGTTTGCCACTTGTTTATTTCATATAACTCTGGATTAAAATTAAAATTGACCCACTGCTTATGGAACTTCAAGTTTTAGTACATCTTCAAAGACCGACGGGATAACAACGGGTTTGCAAGGCAAGTCTCTTCTTTAAGTCAAGTTAAATAAGTCGTCTATGTTCAATTCTGCAAGAGCTCATTGTATATATGACATGCATGGAGACTACTCAACATAAAGAGTTGATTTCATGTCCAAAAAAATATGCAGTATGATTGGCTGGCTTTGGATTTTTACTCCTGCCACAGAGAAATTTCTCAGTGAAAACATCACAGATCCATGGCCTATGGGCCTGAATCTGAACAGGACTTAGAAAGATCAAAACTCAAGCCTTCCTTTGGAAAAGAGACTGTTGTGAGAAAATCAATTTTTGCCCTAGCTGGTTTGGCTCAGTGGATACAGCGTTGGCCTATGGACTGAAGGATCCTGGGTTCAATTCAGGTCAAGGGCACATGCCCAAGTTGCGGGCTCAATCCCTAGAAGGGGGTGTGCAGAAGGTAGCTAATCAATGATTCTCTCTCATCATTGACGTTTCAAACTCTCTCTTCCTCTCTGAAATCAATAAAACTATATTTTTTTTAAAAAAAGAAAAACAATTTTTGCCTTGTCATCACTGTGGGATATATTCATGGCTGGAGAGGTCACATTGTCATTCTAATTCTTTAAAGTCACTTTTTCAGGGTGAGAGAATAATCAAAAGTGAAGCACAGGCCCGAGGGTCATGCAATTTAGTCAACTCTGACAACAACTCTACAGGTGGGTAACAGTGGCCAGGGAAGAGGACCTAAAACCAGGTAAAATAAATGGCAGGGAATCTATTAGTCTTCAAGATTAAAAAATAAATAAATAAACATCACATGAATTACCACAACTCTTACACTGACTAGCACTTCCAACTAAAGTTTAACACAAAGATCATTGATGTGAAGAGACTGACCTAATGGGCTGTCAACATTTACATCTTTATTGCAGACTAAGATTGACATGCGTTCATTAATCTTCATTTGGCTGTTATTGGCAAGTGGCATTACCTCCCACCCCCAGAAAATCAGCACTATATATTTAAGCTAATCGAGTCTGTGCTCACCTATGTTAGTTTAGAAATAAAATACTTACAAATTCCAGCATTTCCGTTTATTCTAGATATAATTTTGTGAAAGTGAGAAATTTCAGTCAGAGTAAAATATTCAAGTTGAATATTGTTTAAAAACATTAGAGTGTGTCTGATTACTGAAAATCAACAGTCTCTAAAACAAGTCTGATAAATATGTTTTAAAATCAATAATATTAGTTTTTTCAGCCATAGCAAGACTGACAATTACTTGCACTCATATTGTTAAACAGCACTAAAACTTCAGTAAAAATATTAATTGGAATGATCACTCCATCAAACATAAAGATAGCATATTTCAATTTTAAAAAACATAACAATTTAATAAAAGAGAGTAAGTAGTATCTGATTTAAATAGTATTAAACTAAACTGATCTATGATAGTGCCTAATCCTGTTAGTTATATTCATTTTAATATATATATTAAATATTTAGCACTTGCTGAACAAGACTATGTGTAAAGTGCTGTGGGAAATTCAGATGTGAATCATGCATGTTTATTTTGAAAATCCAATATTTACCCAAGGATAAGGCTCAATTGTGTATAATATCATTTATTTAGAGGTCAATAACATGGTGTTTATTATAGAACTTGACAGAATAAATTCAAATTTGAGAATAGTCACTGTCAAAATTTAAGATTCAGAAATTGAAAATAAGTTATAACACTTTGAAGTCCTATTCTATAGTTCCATCTAGATGAAATACAAGGATGCCTCACTTTTCTTACTTTTCCTCAAGAATCTCTTCATTGTTTATATGCTGCTCAAATAATTTATTGGTTGTGAAGTTTGATTTAATTAATTTAGATTTTTTAGCCATTTTGCTCTTCTATGATATAAGTTTCTATATTTAGCCATTTAAAAACAAAATTGTTTTAATATAAAGTTACATATCTATATATACATAGATAGATAGATAGATAGATAGATATATTGTCACAGTAAACTAGCATAACAGTGTGTTTAGATAAGGCATTATATTTTTTTTAACCTTTAGGTATAGAGTGAGTTGAGATTATTTTTTACATGTATGTAAGGGCTTTCTTCTCTTCTTTTTCTCTCATTCTCTTTTTCCCCTTCCCTTCCTTCCTGCCTTTTCCTTCCCTATGTCTTTTAAAAATATTTTTTTATTGATTTTTAGAGAGAGAAGAAGAGAGAGGGAGAGAAAACATTAATGTGAGAGCAAAACATCAATTGGCTGCCTCCCACACATCCCTATTGGGGATCTAGCTTGCAACCCAGACATATGCCCTGACTCAGAATCAAATCAGCAACCTTTTGGTGCATGGTGTCTTATACTAATGTTTTTTGTTTTTGTTTTTTTTCCCCCTCTTCTTCCATAGTCACAAATTCTACTCTTTTCCCTTTCCCCATAGATTCTTCTAATGTGAAAATTTAGTGTATCTATAAAACATTTAATAATTTGGATTTCAGTTACTCATTTCAAATACTACATTTCCTTATATGTTTATTAGTAGTTAATTCATTTTTTTAAAATCCTGTCTATAATCTATTCACATATGTGTGATAAAATATCAGGATAGAAAGATCAACAAAAATTTTAGTTTATATAAAAAATGATCTGAAAGTAACTTGATTCTAAAAACATTATAAACAATTCATTATAATAGCTTTTTACTTTTTGGAATCTTCCTTTTGTTTTTCATTACAAGGTATATCATTGTAATGAAAACTAAAGCCTCCAAAATTATTTTATATTATGAAAGATATTTTTAAATGTTCTGGCCTACCCCACATAAATAGAGGTAAAAGCAAGAACCTTTTCCTCAGAAACTCTACTATGTATCCACAAATTCTAATGACAGCATTATAATTTTTAACAAATATTTTAAAATTTAATTTAGCATTTTCCAAAATATAGTTTTCCTAAAAGATATGTCTTCTATAGCCAAATACCTTTTGATATGCTACACATCTTACATCCTTCTTGCATTTTTATTATTCAAATTAGAATGCTAAAGGATTCAGAAGTTTTGAAACAAGAAAACCTTTCTGACTTTGTTAAAAACACTTTTGCCCTGACAGGTGAATGATACACCTTGTCTAGGTAAACCTTGTATTTGCAGCTCTTTTCTCTCCATTGTCTAGAATTGTCTCCTCTATATTTGTTATAAGCGGGACATGTGATATGAGGTAAATATTTTTCTTTAATAATAACTCTTTATGTCTGGAGTCTTGAAAGAGTGAGGAGATTTGAATAAACTGATTTTAATTCCAGGCTGAATACTGCTCATGTGTAAAGCCACCTGATAATTTTAGCTGGCATCAGTTCCTATTGGTTAGAACTTGGATGCAACCAGTTGTTACTCATTTTAAATATCAACCTATTCAAATGGTTGCCTTTTATTACTAGACTAGAGGCCCAGTGCACAAAATTCATGCCCAGTGTACAATCATTCAACTGTTAAAATCTTCACATCTTTTGGATCTACATACTATGTCACTTATGTTTTTTCTACATTATATTTCATGATTCATTCATTCATTCATTTATTCATGCCTTTCTTGTTTCATGCTTTAAATTTTTTATTCTATTGATCTTCCAGGAAGCTAATTTGGGGGTACTCAGTGTTCATGCCTTCCTCAAATTTACTTATTAAATTATGTAGAAAATAAAGTTATCTTCTTCTCTTCTTTTGTTGCTGAAAACTACAAACCCCTCTTTGAAGTTACAATTCACTTTATTTCCTTACTGCTTTTATTACTTTTTCATTGTATTGCCTGTCTTTCTGTTATAAAAGCCCTGTTCCTCTGATCATTTGTTCTCTTGATTCTGACTGTTATGTTATTCCAGTTTTCAGTTCCCTGGTTGTTGGAGTGCCATAAGTGTCGGCAGGCTGATGAACGTTTGAATGTGAAGTCATAATTCTATCACAAACTGGTGGATTTAGGAAACCGGCTAACAGCCCCCTGCTGGTATGCTGGGGCTGAAACCTCTCTGCCACCTTCACCACTACAATTTCTTATCTCAGCCCAACTTTTAACCTCATTTTTCACTTCAAGGGAGGAAAGGAAATTGGGAACATTGGATGGTGTGCAACTTCTCTCCATGAATCAAGAATCCTCATGTCAAACATTAGAATCTACTGCTTTGTGTTTCTAGAACTCTATGATGCTGATATAGCAAGAGCAGCTCAAAGAAAAAGAGCTCATACTAGATTTCTTTGCTAGACCTTCTACAAAGCAAAGGGCTTCAGCTATGCTCAGACATACAAAGTTTTCAGTAAATGTTTGACATGAGGAAGATAGATTGAAGATGTAGGGAACCACTATGTGTACTCCATCCACCAAGTAGTACTTAAAAAAAAATCTTAAATCCTTTCAAAAAACAACAACACAGCAGAGATTATATGCGCCTTATAAAAAAATGTTTAATTCAAGTTTCCACCTCTTGTCTCAACCAAGATTTTTTAAATTTGTTTAATGACTATTGAGTACCTACTATATCTTAAGCACAATATTAGGCATAGAAAGGATGATGAGCAGAAACATCTGCTGACCTTGCCCTCATGGAATCTAAAGTCTAGTGGAGGAAACAAACATTTATTTTTTAGGAAAGGAATGAAACATAAAAGCTGTGACAGCATTAAAAAATGTAACTGTGGCCCTGACCAGTTTGGCTCAGTGGATAGAGCGTTGGCCTGCGGACTCAAGGGTCCCGGGTTCGATTCCAGTCAAGGGCATGTACCTTGGTTGCAGGCACATCCCCAGTGGGGGATATGCAGGAGGCAGCTGATCGATGTTTCTCTCTCATCTATGTTTCTAACTCTCTATCCCTCTCCCTTCCTCTCTGTAAAAAAAATCAATAAAATATATTTTAAAAAATGTAACTGTGTTGTACCATAAAAATGATATACTGAATTCTGGGGACATGTCATGGCATATGTCACCTAGGCAGGGAGATGAAAGACAATTTCATAGAGGAAGAGATGTTTAATAAAGAGGATGATTATGAATTGCTTAGGCAGGGGTGGAGGGACCAGCACTGCAGGCTTATACCTCCAGTCTTCAGTGAGGCGACATGATGCAAATAACTTTGGAAGGAATAGTAGATGCAAGACCATGAGGACCTTTCTAATTACAACAATATTTTACTTCATATCTTTAGAGCAATGAGGTTGACTGTAAAGTTTTAATCAGGGAGTGGTATGATCAGATTATTGTTTAAAGCAAAAAAAAAATCTGTCTACCATATGGAAAATAGATTTGAGTGAGGGAGAAGTACATTTATAAAGGCCAGTTGAGAATCTATTTCAGCGTTCAAAATGAAAAACTTTAATGGCTGTACATAATGTGCTACTAGAGACATGGAAATGTGGATCAATTTGTGAAATAATAAAGAGGTAAGTCAGCAAAAATGTTTGAAAGAGGCTTTGAAGAAGAGAGGGGCACCATGCATAATTTCTATGTAATTTTTTTCTTAAGTGGATGCTTTTTTTTCACATTCATGACAAGGATAGAAATATTATAAAACTGGGTTTGGAAGAAATAGTCTTATTTTCAGTTATGAACATATTAAGTTTTAAATATCCAAAATGAATTATAAAATAATAAAAAAGGAAGACTGGGCTGGAGTTACACATTAGATGGTCATCTCTATACAAGTGGAATGGAAGTCATTCATAAAAGCAAGGACCCAAATTTGAATGATGGAATAGAGATTTTAATTACACTATAGAGGAAAACAAGCCTTCAAAGATAAGAACTCGTGAAGAAAAAGAAAAACAAGGAGTGTTTAATATCAAGAAAACCAAAAGGAGATAGTTTAAACAAAGAGAAACATTCAAAAGTTTGGGAAGCTTCTAGAGTCAAATACCAGAGGGAAAAATTCCAATGGATTTAGCTACATGGAAGTGAGTTGTGATTTATTGATGTAATGGAGCTAGAACCTGCTTTGCAAAAGGTTGATTTTGAAAGAGAATTGAGAAAACAAAGATTGAAATTTTAGAAAACTCAATATGAGATTTTGGAAAATTGACAGAGACAAATGTCATATGATCACTGTATTTGAAATCTTAAAAAACAGCAACAACAAATAAAGAAAACTGTACTCATAGATACAAAGAACACACTGATAGTTGTGGGAGGCAGGTGGGAGAGAGGTTGAGGGAAATGGCTGGAGGTGGTTTAAAGGTACTAACTTCCAGTTATAAAATAAACAAAACATGGGGAAATAATGTACAACATGGTGACTATAGCTAATAATATTGTGTTGCATATTTGAAAGTTTCTAAGAGATCTTAAACATCATCATAAGAAAAAAATATTTAACTATGTGTGGTGATGGATGTTAACTAAACTTATTGTAGCGATCATTTAGCAATATACAGAAATATAAAATCATTATGTTGTACACCTGAAACTAATTATGTTAATTATCTCTCAATAACAACAACAAAAAGTTTGACTCCCTGAGCTGGGGCCTGAAAGTCTGAGTCAGTAAGTCAGGGCAATTGTGCGTTTCACCTCATTTGTTGACCATTTCTCAGAGATCATTTTCCTCACTTTATCTAGAGTCTTGAAAACTGCTGTTTCATAGTTTTGGTCCATTTTGGAGGTTGTACGAGCTTGATTTTTATAAGCATGAGATTAAACCTGGTTTCTAATACTCATCCTTTGGCTAAAAGTGGAATTACAGTGCCTACAGATTTCCTGGTGGACTGAATGTGTGTGTGAAAAAATGTGAAAAGCCAAGAAAAACTGTAGGGTTTTGGCTTAAACTACAGTAAATATGAAGTTGCTATTAATGGAGATAGAATAGCGTCCATAATCATGCTTCTTAAGAGGTAGAGTTCTTTACCTCCAGTTCTCAAACTTGGCTGCAAATTAGCATCACCCAGTAAACGTTCCAAAAAAATGCCTGGATTCTTCCCAAAAACACTTACTGAAGATTTTTAGTGTGGCTCCAGGACATTGGTATTAGAAAAAGACTTCCACATTATGGTAATGTTTAGCCATGGTTGAAAATCAGTCTCTATACTATTGCTTTTTCACTTTAATATGCTTCTGAATCACTTAGAGGTCTTATAAAATTCAAATTCTCATTCAGTTTTTCAAAATGATAAACATTGTATTTCTAACAATGTCCCAGGTGATTCCTGTGCTGCTGGCCCACATTTTACACAGCAAGGTATTGCTAATCAAATTCATGAGGGAGAAAAATCGCATTTGTGTTAGTTCTCCTGTATTAAAAGATATAAAAAGTAAAAGATTCAATGGTTAATTAAATTGGGCCAACAGTGAGTTAAACAAGGTTAGAGAGGTTTTTTTATTGAAGAATTTTTCATAGCTAATGCCTTCCTAAAGCTACTTCTTCCAGAAGCCTGTTTTTATGGAGCATGTTATAGGATTAGGGATTTGCAACATTTACTAACCTGTAGTAATGCAGAGGTTGAGCTATCTGCAAATAATCTTTGCTACTTTCTTAAAAGCTTAAAATATTACTGAAACATCTATTTAACTGATTTGTTTTCAGTTTCCTAATCTGATTCACAACTTAATGATCCTAATTTATTTAGAAATCCAAATAGGTTTTACAGAGAAACAAATTAATCATGCTTTTGGTTGTCAAGTGAGTATGTTGCACATACACATGGGACTCTTTTGTTATTCTTTGAAAATACTAGACAAGTGAATATTCTTTTTCTTTGTTCTGTTCAATAGGGTTAGGATTAGGGTTACATTTCTAATGGTAATAAATAAACCCAGTGCCATTCCTTATGTTCCAAATGGTTGGGAAAACCCAGGTGACTTTCCCCTTCTTTCCCAAAGAGAGATGTGTTTACATTTCAGAGCAAAATAGACAACGCTCTCTCCAGAGGGGATTGGGGGTTAATATGCCAACACGTATATTAAGCTTCCAATTTTGTAATTTTGAGTTCCTCTCCCAGTGTGGGACCCCTTCTAATCCTCTCCTCCACATGCAGCGTCCATCTGGCTCTCACCATGTTGCCCCATGGAGGAAAACGAAGCATGAAAAGCAGCACTCAGATATTTTGTAATTAAATAATCAATCTGCCTCTGATCCAGAAACCTTGTATTTACTGTCAGGATGAAATAAATAAAATATAAATTATATATTTACTAGAGGCCCAGTGCACAAAATTTGTGCACTCGGGGAGGAGGGGTCCCTCAGCCCAGATTGTGAGAGGGTGCAGGCCAGGCCGAGGGACCCCATCGGTGCAGGTTCAGGGCCGGGAAGGACATGGGAAGTTGGCCAGCTGGGGAGGGACGATGAGAGGGCTCCAGGGTGTGTCCAGCCGGTCTCACTCAGTCCAGATCAGCTGGACCCCAGCAGCAAGCTAACCTACCAGTTGGAGCGTCTGCCCCCTGGTGGTCAGTGCACATCATAGAGAGCAGTTGAGCGGCCTTAGCATATCATTAGCATATTATGCTTTGATTGGTTGAATGGCTGACCGGACAACTGGACACTTAGCATATTAGGTTTTTATTATATAGGATTCCTTTATCATAGAAGCAATCAAGTTACTAGTAGTTGTTATAGTGACATTTCTAGGGTCAGTGTTCCATGGTGTTTAATTTCACATGGTTTTGTGAAAAAATAACCTTCTCATCCCTTCTGACTTTAGGAACTCAGAATAGCAACTTGGTGACAGAAAGTGCCATACGTTTTCATCGTTCACATTCTTTCCCTCTTAGCCAACAACAACAAAACACACGCACACACACACACACACACACACACAAAAAAAAAAACACAAAGAAGAGACAGGTATCAACAATTTCAGACTGATTCCTAACCAATTAATTGTTCCATCTATACCTATAAAACTCCTATTAAGACACCTTGCTATAATATAAAATGTTTCTATGGTCCAATGTACTCTTCCATTACACAACTGAGATGCAGGATAATGAAAAATATCCTATATTCCCAGTAAAATGTTGGTTACCATTCCTTTAAAAGGTTATCAGATGGAACCATGATTTACACTGCTGTTTCTAACTTTGCCAGGTAGTTGAAGTTAGCCTCCAACAGTCTTTCCAATACATCTTCGCTGCTCATCAAGTCCTACAGCTTCTCTCCAGAGTGTGCCCTGGTATAATCCTGAATTCCTAATGTTAAATTCAGCAAACCTTCAAGGAACTCTTCCACACTCAGTCATTCCAGTTTGACATTTAAGAGAGTTTAAAATTGGTTTTATTAAAAAAAATTTTAAATGTGTAATATGTGGTGCTGCTAGACTATTTTTATGTATTGTAAATTACTTGGGGTTTTGTCACTTTGCAGATTCTGATTCTATTAAGTCAGGGTAGGGCTTGATTCTGCATTTTCAAGAAGACCCCAAGTGATGCTGCCACCGATGATCTGAAGAGAATGAATAGTAAGTAGCAAGGTTTAGGGGGAAAAAACATTAAAGAAAACATACACACAACAGGTTCCAAAAGAAAAGTTTGTAAATTTTAATATTTATAAAGAAAATTTAACATAAAATGAACTCATTGATGAAGATGTGGAAACCATGTGTGTTAAGACAACCTGAGAATTGTATCTCAAAAGGAAATTAGTAACAATCATATAACAAATCTTTTCGTCTTCCTACTCTTTTTCTATTTGTTTCCTTTTCTCCCCCCCGCATTGTGCCTAAACACCCATTTAATTTCTTTTTTTTAATTTAAAAACTGATTCTTAATCTCCTGTTATCCTCTCCATTCAACTTCTGAGAAATAATTTTTATATTTCTCCTTATTACTTTCAGATTCAATTTCAACCTGTCTTGCTCTACTCTGTAAGATACCACCTAACTCCTCCATATTCAGAATGATCTTTAAAAGGAATAGGCTATCAGTATTGGGCAACCCTTTTTTGAGGGATGTGAAAAAGATTCTAGCATTATCCTGGAACAAAAGATATATAATATTCTTTTACCAGTAACTTTTCTCAAGACTAACTTAAGTGATTCTATTACTATTTAAAAATTCTTCTCTATTGCTATCACCTACTGTCTTCATCACAAACACACACAATTGAACATTATATAATCATAGATATATATTGTTCAAAAAATTAAAATCTAGACATTGCTTTACTAAACTTTTTATTCTTCTTTTGTATTTCTTCCTTTGTTTTCACATATTTTGTACAGAAACAGAGAAGGGTTTAACATGTGACAAATTTTTTGGAAGTATATTGTTTTAGTTGGAAGGTATAAATAAATTCTAGTACTATCATTTCTAGTTGAAGTGGAAAAAGTATATATGAGTTAAGTTTATGGGAAAAAACAAATTTTATATAATGTTAAAAATGAAATTTTCTTGTTTCAGCTTCTACTTATCTGTTTTGTGACTAAGAAAAAAGTGAAGTGGTTGGAAATAAAATCAGCTATTCAGAATGTGAAAACAGCATTATAAAATATATATTTTAAAACTAATAATATTTTTAAAATGGCAACAACTGCTCAGAGAAAGACAATAAACTAGTTTCATAAAACTAGGGCCTAAAAAAATCAAGGGTCTAGAAAAGTGAACAGATTAGGTATATCAGATTTGCCATTGATAAGAAAAACTGTAATACCTTAATTTTGAATGCTATGGCTCATAATTTTCTAGCTTTGTTCTTCTAAAATTAAATTTTTTTTCTGGACAATATTCAAACTGAAAACACAGTTTTCTACAGTTAATTAGGTGCTCTGCATAGCACAGAATTGGTGATGATATGTGTTGGTTCATTGAGTTTACAATCCATGTTAATATTACTGTATGACACTTCAGTGAGTCTGTTGTACCTAAAAGGCAAATGAACTCACCTGGCACCTAAGAGTCATTTACTGTATCACAAAAGATAACCGAAATTGAACCCCATTGTTCTGGAGGAAGATGTTTGCCTCTCACAGGTGATCACCAGAAACAAATTTGCTCACAGTAGGATTGGATAGTGCCTGTGGCAAGTTTGTCTTTATTTCTTTTTATTAAGGGTGCATAATCACAAAACTACTATTCTTATGCTTGGGAAATTCAAAGATATAAAAAAAAAATTTGAGGATAAAGCCTCAAATTTAGTACTTTCCTGATGTATTTTATTTTTTATTTCAGTATTAGGAGAATTCATTGGCTATATTAAGATTATACTAGTATGTGTAGAGGATTGCTTCTTGGAATGCCCAAATGTTTTAAAAAGACACCTATTAATATGTGGACAATAAAATAAATTGTAATGAACTTGAGTTTGGTGCTGACATTGGGAATGTGTATATATATCCAAGAATAATCTTAGTCTAACTTGAACCAATATCAAGATCCTTCCTTTATAACAGAAATAATAATTTTAAGAATAAGAGAGTATGTATACTGTATGTTTGACTAATGGACCTACTGCTTGTCATATGTCTTAACTGATTTTCTGAAACAGAGAATCCCCAAATGCTGGGACCATTCATCATTCTTTTCTGCATACCCATGGGGTTGGGGGAGGGTGGCAATAAATTAGTAGAGAACAATTGCTTGAATCATTTAAAAGTATATCCAGATAATTTCCTCCCAGGACTGAAAGGATAGAACTAACATGCATAAAAAAATTACTATAAGATAGGAACTCTGTAAAGTTATTTGCATATGATGCTTTATTTAATTGTAAAGCTGCTTAGAAGGAAATGTAATCCACATTATCACTTTGAAAGGTAAAGTCTAAATAATCATTAAAATGCCATTTGTATGCTATTTGAATATGTTGTTGACACTTGATCACAGCTACCCCTTTTAATATTTTTCTTTAGATGTATTATTGAAAGAAAGGATGATTAGAATCATGTTTAGTCACAGGATTATAAATTGTAATTTTTAAAAATCACCAATTATAAATTTTGCAAAAATTGTAAGCTTTTTGTAAAAGTATTTAAAAGACATGAGTCCTTAAAATAGTACTTCCTAATTAAGTGAAATTATTAAAATTGAGTAAGCAAAGTTCACAAAAGTATACTTAACAAATATATCACTAATTATTAGGAGGTAATAAAAAATTTGCTTGAAAAAATAGTTTCTTATTTTTACTTATATGAATAATGGTATTTTGAAGGATGATTTTGAAAGTAAAACAAAATATTATCACTAATGATTTCATATTTATTTTACTTTTTATGTTATATTTCATAATGTATTTCATATTACTCTAATAATCCTATATAATAAAAGCCTAATATGCAAATCGACTGAACAGTGGAATGACCGGTTGCTATGATGCACACTGTCCACCGGGGGCAGATGTTCAATGCAGGAGCTGTCCCCAGCCTGCAGGCCCCAGGCCAGCCAAAGTGGGTGCCAACGGGGGCCCCTGATTGCCCCACCAGTTGCCCCACAGAGGGAGGCAACTGGCAGCAGTGGTGGGGGGCGGGGCCAGCAAGTGGGTGGTGCCAGGCCAGCCAAGGCAGGTGCCAGTGGGGCCCCCCAATTGCCCCGCTAGTTGCCCCAAAGCTCAGCCCTGATTACCAGCCAGGCCTAGGGACCCTCCTGTGCATGAATTTCATGCACTGGGCCTCTAGTCCTATATAATAAAAGGCTAATATGCAAATTGACCCCTCGGGAGCTCAACTGGGAGACTGGGAGTTCGATCACTCACTATGATGTTCACTGACCACCAGGGGGTGGTGTGGAACAAGGTGGGCAACCAGCGGCAGCAGGGCGCTGAGGGAGCAAGGGAAGGAGGCGGGGTAGCCCGGAGGCGGGAAATCTGATTGGCCTTGATCACCGGCCAGGCTTAGGGACCCTACTCATGCACAAATATTGTGCACTGGGCCTCTAGTATATTATATGAGAGGAAAGGGGTTAGGGGTTATTAAAGGGTAATTGGGATCAAATATATGGTGACATGATAGATGTGACTTTGGGTGGAGGGCTCACTGCAATATACAGATGATGTAGCATAGAAGTGTTCATTCAAAACCTATGTAATCTTATTAACCAATGTCATCCCAATACATTTATTCATTCATTTATTTATTAAATACTAGAGGCCCAGTGCACTGGGGGGGGAGGTCCCTCAGCCCAGCCTGTGCCCTCTCACAGTCCGGGACCCCTCAGGGTATGTCTGCCTGCCAGCTTAGGCCCTCAACCCCCCAGAGTGGGCCTAAGCTGGCAGGCGGACACCTCCTGAGGGGTCCTTAGCACTTCCGCAGAGGCGGGAGAGGCTCTCACCACCGTCGCTGCACTCACCAGCCATGAGCCCGGCTTCTGACTGAGTAGCGCTCCCCCTGTGGGAGCGCACTGACCACCAGGGGGCAGCTCCTGCATTGAGCATCTTTCCCCTAGTGGTCAGTGTGCATCATAGCGACCAGTCTTTCCACCATTTGGTTGATTTGCATATTAGCCTTTTATTATATAGGATGTTTTATTGACTTGAGAGAGAGAAGAGGGAGAGGGAAAGAGAGAAACATTAATGTGAGAAAGAAACATTGATTGCTTCCTGCACACACCTGACTGGGGGTGGAACCAGCAACCTGGGCATATACCCTGACTGGAATTGAAGCAATGACTTTTCCATGCAAAGGAGGATGTTCAACCAACTGAGCCACATTGGCCAGGGCCTATACATTTAATTAAAACAAACAAACAAACAAACAAAAAAACACCTGATTGATTCTTGGAATATCATATAAATTGCCTTTTAAAATTTATATTCTTAAAATTTATTTATTGCAAAGTAGAATAAAAGAACTTTGTGAAAACATAAATGTGATTGTTTAATTTATTAGAACACTTTACGGCATTCAATATCAGACAGAAAAGCTCATAAAAATGTAACTGTAGATATATGGATGTAATTGTTCTGGTAACTAATTCTAAATCAACATATTTATCTTATTACTTGCCAACCCCAGTAACTAAACTTTATAGAAAAATATGTTTTTCTATTATCCTTATTTTAACGTCTACAAAAAAGGAAAACAGATTCTGTAATTTGAGAATATACCTTTTTACCCTGATGTTTAACCAAAATCATTAAATGTTGATTTCCAACTATACTTAGTGGGTACTTGAGTAAAAATAATGAGCTCCTTAAATATGCTTGACTTTAAGTAGCTGTTTTGTTTTGTTTTACCATTTTCATCGTTCCAATAAATATCCATTTCCATTCACCCAGAAGAAATAGTGTCTTGCAAATCAATTCTAAATTCAAATGGATGTGGATCTTTTTTTTTATTAAATCTTGCTTAACAATAAATAGTAACAACCAACACTCACAATAATAGCAATAAAATAATTTATGATTTACCTGCCCCACTATTTAATGGGATATAGTCCTTAATTATTAAAAGTAAGTCCCATCTATGTAAAGATGCATTCTATTTTTTTTGTTTGTGGTTTATATATTTTGCTGCATTATTCAAACAATTTATTGTCAGAACTAAAGGAAGTATATGCTAAAGCACATACATCGTCTCATTAAATGCATACATTGAGAGTAAAAATAAAGACAACTTTGATTTTCTTTTATATTTCAAACAATGAACCAATTCATTGCTGACTTCACTACTATTATTAACTCATTAGCATATATTGGCTGACTAAGGAGTCTCATAATGAATGCAAAATAAATCCAAAGGTATTTGTAAATTGTAATCATCCAGAATTTTTTTCTAATTATCTTGTATTATAAGAAGAGCTAATAGGCACTCTATATCAATTCTCTCTGATGTTCTCAAAAGTGATAATATATATATTCTAAGTATTAGCAATGACACTTAAATTGCTCAAGTTTTAACAGTTTATAGATGGTACAGTCAGGATATAAGCCCAGACTTCTTACAATAAAACATTTATGCATGTTCCATGCATCCACAGTTTTTCATTCTCGAGATACGAGCACTAAGCCATCATAGTGCCCAAACATGAACTCATGCAGCTTAGAGGGCCATGAAGATGAGTCTTTTCCGTTTTCTATTTGCAAATACAGTGCTCTAGTTCACATTTCTGAATTTCATCCAGATGTGTTATCTGACACCCCTTGACAATTTAAGTATTATCACTTTAACAAATAAGCCATTAAGGAAACAAAGTACATAAATGTCAACAGGTAAAAAATTAATTCACTACATCCAAACTTCATTTCACCTCTAGATTCAAAAAGTATTTGAAAACTGATAGTGAGATCCTGAATAAAAGTGAAAGATTTAGTAAACAAGCAAATGCCAAATAAGTATCCAATTTTATTTTAAAAATGTATGATCAGTACACACATGAAATTTATATACAGTGTAGATGCATATGTATACATATTTTTCAGTATGATATATGTATGCACAATCATTTATTATTATTGTTCCTAAATGGTAGATTTTGATTACTAAAAATGATATTGTTTTGCTTTTCAAATTTGTTATATTCTGGTTTGAATGGCTGATAAAAATATGATTGCTGATATATACTAACCTATCCAGTAGATGGTAGTACAGATGTTCATAAGAGAACATTTAATGGTATATATTTTTAAAGGAGAGAGGTACTTTCAAATTTAAAATAGTATAATAAAAAAGTGTTAAATATTATATAAATTATGATACCTGGGAGAATTATAGAAACTGATACATTTAGTTTAAAACTTGAAGCTTAAAAATGGTGTGTGTGTGTGGCGGTGGGGGTGGGGGCACTGCTTCTAAGCAAAATAAAATAAAAAAATCAAAGCACCAATCGCCAGAACACCAATCCCTAATGTGTTTATCACTTTAAATCCAGATACTGAAAAGCTCATTTGATTTGATGTCCCATATTCAACACAATCTTAAATCACACATCACCAATTCATAATTCTCATAAATAAAACAGCATTAATATCCTTTGTTCCTCAAGAATTTTCCAGTGGACATGCTTTATTTTTTAGTTTTGTCTTTGTTTACAATGTCCCCTGATATTATAACATTCTTAAGTGTAAATTCCAAATCAATGATACCAAAAATAAAAATTAAAAAATTGTCACTGGTAGATTGTAAAAGAAAGAAAAATAATCTGTTGTGTTAATTTGTGGGGAAAAAATTTAAAGCCAAACAAAAATTTGAATGAGGAGATTTTATAATGGATAATTCTTTATATATTTTGAAAAACATAGATACCTAAGGCTGATTAATAAAAAAAAAAACACAAAAAAACCTGAGCCTGGTGGTCATAGATGTCTAGAACTTACATGCATATCACTAGTCTAACAATATTTTTTATTGTGGTATATCCTTTGTACGGTCATTGATGCTTAATTAAGTCTCAGTAGAAGCAAGTTCAGACATCACTTTACAGAACTACCTTGGTTCAACTCTGTAACATGACATAAGCCCATGGGTCCTAGAGTAATTATGAGCAGGTGCCTTATTGAAGTGATGTGCACACAAAGCAGCTCTGGGTACAATATAAAAGCTTCATTGGGAACAGGCAACCTGAGTCACACAAAGGCAGCTGTCTGTTGGCCATTCTACAATCATGTTGGTGGGCAGGGAGCCTCAGAACCGTCCGCAGCCTTGCACTAACCTTGTGCAGAAGGTCACCATCGTACATTTGGGTTAGGATGAAAGAATGGTCCCACATAATTCTTCCCAGAGTTTTCAACAATAACAACAATTTTCAGTGGTTCTGCTGCTCTTTTGGTTCAAACCATTATGTTTTCCTGAACATTTCCCTTTCATGTGATGACATTGACCTGATATTGTTAGGTAACTGTTACCTAATATTTTTGAGGGTTTCACATTCTTGCTTTGCTATAAGGAAACTCTATAGCAGTAGTAGTCAAGTTTTTACTTCTAAGTCACATCCTATATTCAAAGAAAAACCTAGAGAACCACATTAGATAAATATATAGTCAGATTTCCTCAGGTTACCAGGAAAGGTTGGCAGGAGAATAGACAATTTCTTCCTTTCCACCCATTTCCTGTCACATCCCAGTTGGCAGAGGCAATTTGGTGGAACTCATGAAGGCTTACACCAAAAGAATAGAGAGAATAAAGCATGCTGATATTCATTTTAAAGATCATGAACTTAATAAAAAACAATGTATTTATAAAAACATCCAATCACATGAAGAGTATCTGCAAAGAGCCAAAATTTTGGAACTAAACTGTAATGTCTTCATATTCATTATTCAGAACAAAACGTTCATTAAATTATATCACTTTGACTGATTATCTATTCCTAGCAGAAATTACATGAACATTCTCTACAACTTTTCCACAGAAAACATCAGTGATAACCACAAACACAGAAGCTGGTTAAGCAAGTTAGATATTTTATCTTGATATTTCACAGCAAATCTCAAACCTGTTCGTGCTTCTGTGGCTGTTGGTCTACCTGTAATGTCCCATATCCAATTAGTATCATTGTTTTATGTCTTACTCAAAGCCATATTTAAATTCAAATATTCACTGTTAACTCCATTTGGAAGGCTTTATTATCTTTTGAAATCCTATAGGATACAGGATATAACAGTCATGGCAATTTGCAAACTTTTCATATATTATAGTTTTTATCACCTATACTTGAATTAAAGATCATAAAATTGTGTAGATATACATTATTTATCTTCACATTTTGGATTTTCTGACAAAGAGTAAATGAGACAAGTATTTGTAAACTTAAAAATGTATTAATTAGTATTAGAAATAAAATAATTGTATTGGATATAACAAAGGAAGTATAGGTAATTGCACAGAGAATTGGAAAAAGTTTTAAAAATTTTTGACAATTAGTTATAGAGAATTAAATTTAAATAATAAAATATGTACTTCAATGTCAAATACAATAATTTATCTGTGTCAGATCTTACTAATTCTCCTCTATGTGTAGTAATAAAATATTACCATACATTTTTAGTTCTTTTGAAATTTATTTTTTAATTACAGTTGATATTCAGTATTATTTCATATTAGTTTCAGGCATAAAGCATAGAGTTTAGACAATTATACAATTTACAAAAAGTGATCCCCTGATAATTCAAGTATCCACCTGGCACCATGCATAGTTATTACATTATTATTAACTATATTTCCTACACTGTACATCCTGTGACTATTTTTTAACTACCAATTTGTACTTAATCCCTTCACCTTTTTAACCAAGCCTCCCAACTCCTCTAGCAACCATGAGTTTGTTCTCTGCATTTATGAGTCTGTTTCTGTTTTATTTGCTTGTTTGTTTTGTTCTTTTGATTTGACATATAAGTGAAATCTTATGATATGTCTGTCTCTGACTTATTTTGTTTGGCACAATATCATCCATGCTGTGGCAAATGCTAATATTTAATTCTTTCTTGTGGCTGAGTAATATTCTATTATATATATATGTGTGTGTGTGTGTGTGTGTGTGTGTGTGTGTGTGTGTGTGTGTGTGTGTATATATACTACTTTTTTATACATTTGTCTAAAAAAATTAAAAATGCAACTTCCTTATAACCCAGCAATTCCACTTCTGGGTATAATATACTACTTTTTTATACATTTGTCTAAAAAATTAAAAATGGAACTTCCTTATAACCCAGCAATTCCACTTCTGGGTATATATCCTAAGAAACCCAAAACAATAATTCAGAAAAACATATGCATCCCTATGTTCATTGCAGCATTATTTTAAATAGCCAAGCTATGGAAGCAACCCAAGTGCCCATTAATAGACTATACATTTTTACTTAAATAACTTTTTATGGAACAGTTACAATGCTGGAATTGTTTTATATTACTTATAAATCAGAACAAAAGCAAACACAGGCATACATCTCTGTGGGAGTTAATAATATGATTTGGGTGGTAATACAGAAGATAGAATTGATGCTACAAGTCTTATTCCATTCAACTAATTTAATTAAATATTTAATTTCCTTTTTGCCTTATTATTAGTAGTCTTCAGAAGAGTTTGCATGTATTTCCTTGTTCTTTAGGGCATAAATTGGTGATGTAAAGGTTATATTTATGACAGTATAAATTAATTGCTAGAAATATGTTCTAATTTAACTACATGACCAAAATACAGTCAGAGATATTAATCATATTCACCTTTTAAATCTGAAAAAAATCACTTTATCTTCATGAATAATTTTCTGTGTTAAATTTGGTTAACTAGAAAATATGAGCTGTATTTCTTGAAGGAATAAGTGCCTTATGTAAATAATTTGTTTTCTTGGGTAACAGTGTGTGACATTATTATCATTTTATGTCCAGGATTATAGAATTGGCCTTCAGAAGTTTTAGATCAGTCTGGCTCTTGGCTTGTAATCAAGCTATGTTCCTCCCAAGTGTTTAGTCATGCTTTGGGTACTTATACAAGACACTTTGTGAAAATATGATTTTAGAAATCTATGAGACTGAATGAAAAAATATTATAACAATCTTTTATTTTTAATTATAAAATCTATTTTGAAATAAATATAAGTAGTATTGGAAAACATTTGAAAAATTTCAAGCAAATATAGGATAAGATTTAGACAAACAGTAAAGATAAGGGTTATATATTTGTCATTTCTTATTGTTGAGGTTAGTATTGCTAAGCAACACCTTTTCTCAATGTACTTTGGATACAGTTTGTTTTAAGAATACTATTTAAGAAAAATAAAAACAAATTAAAAGCTCTATGTCATTTGAAAAAACTAGGAGAACAAAAGAGTCATGGATTGAAAATAGAGGTATGGTGAGTGGCAAAATTTGCAAGAAGCTGCCTAGAAATCATATACATTATCTGTCAAATACAGTTTCTCTGAGCATGCCTATTTGACAGTAGGATAAATAGGAGAGATTATGAAAAAATGAGATCTTCGCATCACCCTTTCCCTAAAATATGGCCAAGATTCAAGGCTTCTTGACAAGATCTAATGTTAGTGTTCTCTATGCCAACTTCCTTTTCTTCTCTTAGTAATCCTCTTTGACCTCAGGTCTAGGTGCATGAGGCCACTGCCAGTTCTATGGGTTCCTGGTCAACTGCCTCTTGGCTTCATCTCCTACAGTGTTCGTAGGTCTGTGCCTGTCTAGATTCTAAGATAAGCAAGTTACATCTTATGTTTTCTCTTTTTATTTTCAGAAAAGCTATGAATTTCTAATCTGTGGACATACTTAGGTAGTCAATATCTTTTAAAATATATTTTTATTGATTTCAGAGAGGAAGGGAAATGGAGAGATAAAAACATCAATGATGAGAGAGTATCATTGATCGGCTGCCTCCTGCATGCCCCATACTGAGGATCGAACCCACAACTCAGGCATGTGCCCTGACCAGGAATCAAACCCTGACCTTCTGGTTCATAGGTCTAAGCTCAATCACTGAGCCATCGGCCAGGCAGTAGTCAATATTTTGAAGTAAAAAAGATTCATGGGAAATAGTTGGTAATCCTTTTCCTGAGAGTGAATAAAAAATCCCAGAAGCTCATGTCTTCTCTAGTCTCTCATAAGCAATTCAGAGACCCAGTTTACGCCTACAGTTTAAATTACAAATATAGTCCCAATTTAGTAAAGTATTTTTTAAGAACTAATAATTAAAACTCCTAGCCTTAATATAAATTAATGTCTTCTTTTTTTTTTTTTTAGTAAAGTATTTTTTTAAGAACTAGTAATTAAAACTCCTAGTCTGAATATAAATTAATGTCTTCTATTTTTTTTTTACTTATCCCCTATATCCAGCTAGCCACACATACAAAAGTGTACATCAAGTTCAATGAGTGGTTTATTTGTAGTCTCTCACTAATCTTGGGTTTGAAGGTAGTACCACTCATGTCTTCCTCTTGAGATGTAGAGAAATGAGTCACAGCACATTTCTTGTAATCAAATCTACTTACTTGCTAATATCTCAAAACATTGGCATGTTTGATGTAGAATAGTAATGGAATTTAGGGTGGCATTGTACTGTATTCACCTACCTACACTATAACTATAATTACAATAATTCATTTTCCTTCGTGGTTCAACAAGAGATATTTGCATGAGATTTTAAAGTTGGAAGTGAAGCAGCAGCCCTTATACTGTGAAGAATGTTATAGTATTCCAGGTGTCACTGTAATGCAAATACATGTTGGTATCGGATAATAGGTAAGTTCACAGACAATTCCACTTTCAGGTAACTAATGTTCTAAGTTGAGTACTTGTGTAACTCTGTAGCCAAGGATCCAAGTTTCTTCTGCAGATTAACCATGGCATTGATAATGATTTCAGTAAGAGACGACTGAGGGTTTCAGTGTGTCCTTGTAGGTTTCAGATTGTTCTTGTGGGTTCTAATGTGTCCTCAATCTCCATTGTTCCAGGTCCAACTTTTCTTCATAACTGCCAACTCTGCTGACATACAGTGATTTCAGGCTCACCCCCACACACAGAGGCAACAGTCTTTCATAGACTTCTTTTCCAGCTCCCACAGCTGCATGCAGTCTAATCTTTACCATAATTCATACACATATGCACAATGCATACATACTTTATATGTATGAAAATCACATATCATTCATACTGGTTCTACTTTTCTGGGCACACCCTGAACCTACTTTGAAATTTTCAGAAGACAGTATAGATATGACATTAATAGTATCTTAATAGTATATTTTTACCTTGTAACATATGCTTTTTACATATAATTCAGATTTGTATTTCATTTGATTATTAACAATAGAGCATTCGGTGTCTATTGCAGCATTTGGCAGTGTTTTTTATTCTATATTTAATGCTATGCTGCTGTAGTCATGGAGAAACTCACCTGGCAGCGGCAGACCCTCACAGGATCTGACCATATGCAAATGCATACATATGACCCACCAGCTGCTAGCTTTCCTCACCTACTAGCCATTACACTGAGGCATAGTGCCCCACTTGAGGGTTATGAAATCAACCCCCCTTCCAACAAACCACCACCTCAATCCTCAGTGGAAGGGTGACCTCCAAGGAATTACAGCCTTTTACCAGGACCTGCTTTGTTAACACTTGGATAGACAGTAGGCAAGAGGTTCAAAGAGGCTCATGAAACAGTATGGTGCTGCCAACCTAGGGCAGAGATGCCTGCCACCTCCTCCTTGAGCTGCCATACTTGTACCCAGATCCCTGAGAGGGGTAGAAGTCAATAGCAGAACATGGGCTTCTCCTCCCCTTCTTCTACTTTAGGTACAAGTTGGGGATGAAGGGTAGCAGAGATCAAGGGACAGAGACAGAGAGAGAAAGGTCAGGCAGGTCCTGGGACACCAAGGGGTGGGAAGAAAGCTATTTAGAACACATCCTGGGAAGACAATATGAGGTGATGGAAGATGGGTGGGACCACGTGTGAGCAAAGTGGCCATGCTCCTCCGGCATGCTCCATTATCCCATAACAACTTCAAAGATATATACACCTTTACCTTTGAAGTTGTTAGGGGATATATATATATTGATTTCACAGAGGAAAGAAGATGGAGAGAGAGATGGAAACATCAATGATGACAGAGAACCATTGGTCGGCTGCCTCCTGCATGAGGACCGAGCCCACAACCCCGGCCTGTACTCTGACTTGGAATCAAACCCGGGACCCTTCAATCCACAGGCCGATGCTTTATCCACTGAGCCAAACCAGCTAGGGCAAAGGTAAAGTTTTTATGAGTTTCAAGATAGTGAACAGACAGCATTTATCCCAAGCATTGAGGCCCTTTAGAGTGTAGGGTCCTGTCCAACTGTACCAGCCCAACACCCATGAAGTCATCCCTGATTCCTATATGCATGGGGTTAATGCCGAAATCTTCAAGGCAGGGTTCAGGATCTGAAGGAGGGGCTGACACACAAATGAAAATGCTATACAAGAAATATGAATTTAGAAGGCATGGGGGGCCAGGTAGAGACCTCTCTCTTGAAGAGGCACCTTGGAAACTGGGTCCTTTCTGCTTTTTATTCAGTTTTAGATACACATCCTGCCCTCTAGCAATGCATACAGGTATATCAAAGGTAAAGTTTGATAAACAGTAAAAGGATTATCAGGTTAGGGAATTGCCTTGAGCCACCTTATCTCAACAATCGGTGCTTAGCGTCAGCCCTGCTAAACCCAAGTTCCATGGGCCTTCCGCGTTCCTTGGTGTACTGACAGTATTGGCAAGCGGTGGCTTCCCACAGGTTAAGAGCAAATACTTCACTTTTATCAGCCCTGCTAAACCCAAGTTCCATGGGCCTTCGCGTTCCTTGGTGTACTGACAGTATGGGCAAGCAGTGGCTTCCCACAGGTTAAGAGCAAATACTTCACTTTTTAGCTTTTAAGAGAAATTAATCTACATAATGAAACTCATGTGGTATTTGCCTAATAAACCACATAACTCTAGTCCAGTGGTTCTCAACCTTCCTAATGCCGCAACCCTTTAATACAGTTCCTCATGTTGTGGTGACCCCCAATTTCATTGTTACAAATTGAACATAATTAAAGCATAGTGATTAATTAATCACAAAATATGTAATTATATATGTGTTTTTCGATGGTCTTAGGCGACCCCTGTGAAAGGGTCGTTCGACCCCCAAAGGGGTCGCAACACACAGGTTGAGAACCGCTGCTCTAGTCCAATATTCTTGATATGGTCAAACACTGAGAAATAAAGTTTCCATATTTAACCGATTGTAGAATTAAAACTTTAGCAAAAGAATAATAGAATTCAACATAAAGTAGAATTTTATAAACTTTTTCTCTGAACTTAGCCTTGAAGTATGAATGATAGAATTTCAATAGGTGAAGTTCAGGAAAGTCAAATGTACATTTTGTCATTGAAAGTCCTTGCGTTCATTTAGTGACTAATATAGAAATCCCATTGTAAATGTGATAACTTACAAGATAGGTATTCCTGAGCACCATACTGTGATTAAATTCTTGGTCTCAATTCTGTTTCAGGATGACCTATTTAACAGAAAACTAAAGTCACCTCTGGGGGATATATCTTCATATAAGTAAGGTTGACAAAAGATTTAGGGAGGGGCACATATGTATTTGGTGAGGCAGTGAAAAGCTCATTTAAAAAAGATCAATCAGGAGATAATTAGCCTCAGTGAAATAGCCAGTTTGGGATTAGACATAAGAGAGAGAAGAGGGTCAAGGTTCCCGAGCACGTTCTTATCTGTAACAATCCTGGTTTAGTCTCGAAGGAATGGAACCTGCCCATCATCCTAGTTTTTGAAAGTCTTTATGGGATGCAAAATTTTACTTTGTCTTTCCATTTGTTAGATAAGCAGAAATGACCTCTTTAATGATCTGATTTATGTCAATAAAACAGCATATCTCGTCCATTATAAAGCCTATCATGTTGCATGCGAATGAACTTTGTGAATCAAAATAAAGAATACTAGCAATTTAAATGTAATGACTTAAGAGAAGTGAAATAGTTTAAGAAAAGTTTTATTCTAACAGTAAATATTGCCTCATAATAACTTATCAAAACCCCGTAATATATTAAAAAGTCCTGTAATAGAAGCAGAAAATGGTGCTTTATATGTGGATGTTCAGTAACTGATCTATTTGAATACAAAACACAATTATCTGTTTCAATTGCATACCAAACATTTGTTTGACAAACAATCTAATTCTTTCTTTTCCAAATTAAACTGGTATTTTAGCTAATAGCAACAATTCATAATTTTTAAATTTATATTTAAAATTATTTTATAATACTCAAACTTTCCTAACAAAGTGTATCAAAGTTTTTTATTTATGCTTGAATGATTATTTTATCACTTTTGCTTTTTTTGAAGAGTAAAGAGGACAACTTCAAGGTTTAAATCATTTTTAAACCATAATTTGGGCTATTTATTTTACAAGGATGAGACTGGCATTATTCATTGTGGATTAATTCATTAAAAATATATGTATATGCATTCATACACACACAAATATATACATATATATTTTAATACATAATAAGGCTAATGACATCTCTTCTAGACCTCTGTCACATGGTGGGTGATGGTGGCCAGATTTAGTTTTCAGCATTGGAAAAGACAAAGACAAATAGAAGCAATAAAACATTCCCCTCAGACAGTGATGGGAGGCATTTGACTAAAACAGATTTACTATTGTTCACCTCACACCTGGAACCTCTGCTGAAACGCTTTTTTTCTCCCACTGAATTCTCTATTAATAATTGTTCAGGCTTTACAACCATTTATAATTTACCTTCAAGTCTGATTAAACATTTGGCATTCCTGCATTAATTGATCATTCCTATCCCATATGACTCATATATAAAAGAAACTCTTGGACATGTTCACCAGGAGAGATATGTTTGAGAGAGTTCATATCAGTGATATTCATAATACTAAAAACCTAATGCTAACTCAAATGCCATGCAAATGCCAACTTTATTTCTGTGGTAAAGTAACACAATAGAGTATTATTATAAATGAATTATAATTAAATGAAAAATATAGATGTACCCCGTCTGGTGTGGCTCAGTGGTTGAGCGTTGACCTATGAACCAGGAGTACACTGTTCAATTCCCTGCCAGGACACATGCCCCATTTGCAGGCTTGATTCCCAGTGTGGGGCATGCAGGAGAGAGCCGATCAATGATTCTCTCTCATCATTGATGTTTTTCTCTCTTTCTCCCTCTCCCTTCCTCTCTGAAATCAATAAAAATATGTTTTTTTAAATATATATAGATGACTGTTAGCAATATAATATTGAGTAAAAATATAGGAACACACATATCTTTTCCATAAAGTTAAAAAAATCTTCAGAATATATGTATGCTAAAAATACATACACAAATACATTTTTAAAAGAAATAATCTATTAAAGCTAAAGATTTAGACAGAACTTACTTGGGAGGGAAAATGAAAGAGTGTCAGTAAGAAGATAAACCACACTAACATCCTAGGTGGCCCAGATAAGCAGCTTGTTCACAAGAATGCTTCTTAACTGAGGACAATTAGGAATATCCTGAGGGATTTGGGCTCAGCTACTGTATTGTTTTGACTTTGATGAAAACTCTACTGGATGGGATTAACAGATTAGATTCTGCAGAAACAAGATTAATGTGATTCATTTGAAAGTCGATAAGATTAAAGCATGACTGAGGAAATTATTGGGTTGATTTATACCAAAGGTTGTATCCATGATTGATTAGAAATATGTATAGTAAGGTCAAGGTAGATTGAAGGAAATTATACATTTTTGATGAGGCATATCCAGAAAAGCTACCGAAGATTATAGAGGCATGACA
>NW_005369942.1:3861317-3950534 GCF_000412655.1 Myotis brandtii
TCTACCTACCACCCATCATCTATTTAGCTACCTATTTCTATTTTGTCTCTTTATAGAAAATTGTATGTTTTTTATAAATTTAAATTGTAAAGCATTTTGATCTGAACATCCAATTGATGAACTGGAAAGCCTCCAGAATATCCTTTGAAAATGATACTGTAGATATGAGTTAAGTAATTTTAAAAGTATTTACCTAGAATTCTTTAAAAATAAGCCTAATTTTCTGAAATATATAATAATACATTTCTTCTTAGTAAAAAAAGTATACATTTTTAGAGCATTAGTATGCTTTTCTACCAATTACTTTAATTAAATATCTTGTATTTTTTTAGTTTTAAGTAATCACATATTAGAATGAAAATGACTAAATAAATCATATATTGTGACTGAAAACTGCAAAGACAGGAGCATATAGTATTATATCAGAGGCCAAATAACAAAACACTGAAGTAAAGCTCTAGGTAGATTAAGAGAGGCAATGAAATGTGAAGAATAGAGATCTCCATAGGCTCACCAAATATACTTAAAAATTTGCAATGTCAAGTTTGAAAGCATCATTTTCATTTATTCAACAAATACTGACCGAATATGTATTATGAACTTAAACTATCAATAGATAGATAGATAGATAGATAGATAGATAGATAGATAGATAGATAAATATCTCAGTAAATAAAACAGACACGGTGCAGTTTATATTCTTGTGGGAAGACAGAGGATAAACAACAAATAATATACAAGTAAACTATTTTCAATAGTTTGATGAAAAAAAGGAAAATTCAGAGAAGGGTAAGGAGAATTTAGCCACATGAACTGGAGAGGGTGTAGAGGTTTGAACTTAAGGGTGACTTTTTCTAATTTGTATTTGTTGTTGTTGCTAATCCTCACCTGAGGATAATTTTTTTCCCACTGCATTAAAAAATATATATTTTTAGAGAGAGTGGAAGGGGGGAGGGAGTGTGTGTGGGAGAAAGAGAGAGAGAGAGAGAGAGAGAGAGAGAGAGATGTGAGAGAGAAATATGGATTGGTTGCCTTTGGGGAAAGAACCTGCAACACAGGTAGGTGCCCTTGACCAGGAATTGAACCCTAGACTCTGTGGTGCATGGGCCAATGCTCTAACCATAGGTCCACAACAGACAGAACTAATTTGTATTTGTAAAGGATCTCTGGATTTTGTGTTGAGAATAAACAATAGGATCGGGGCATTGGCTAGAGAGGTGAGACCAGCTGGGCACTGCAGTGATAGCCAACGGTGATGGTGATCTTCAGAAATGTGGATTGTAAAGGTAAGTTCTGCAATTGTGAGACTTTGGCGACAATGAAACGTGAAGAATAGGAATCTCCATAGGATCAATTGTCATTAGAGCAATATAAATGCTCGAATATTGTCATGATAAAAATTGTTGCTCAGCTCAGTGTCTGAGATGATGTCTCTAAAATCAAAGTTGAATATGTAGATACATACAAAGCAAAGTACTAGAGGATAGGAGAAAGCAAATCCACATTAACAGTAACATTTGCTTCATTTGGCATCAAGATTATATCACTAACTGAAAATTACCCATACTTGCATTTGCATATGTGGATAGATAAACAAATGAGTTAGAGAGTCACAGATATATGTGAGCCCACTAGAACACAGGCTCCGGAGCTTAAGGACACTATTTTAGTCACTGCTTCTTTCCTAGACTTCAGAACATTACCTAGAACATAAGAGAGCCTGTGCAATTAGTTGTTGAAAAAGGTAATGAATGAACAAAAGACTTACATCTGCAATCATGCCAGGTAGAGATTTTTTTTTATAAAATATATTTCTTTATTGATTTCAGAGAGGAAGAGAGGAGAGAGACATAGAAACATCGATGATGAGAGAGAATCATTGACCAGTTGCCTCCTGCATACCCGCTATCGGGGATTGAGCCCACAATCCAGGTATGTGCCCTTGGTCGGAATCAAACCTGGGACCCTTCAGTCTGCAGGCTGATGCTCTATCCACTGAACCAAGCGATTTTTAAAGTGAAACTGTGTCAGAGTAATCTGTTCATCCCTCGTTCATGGGCTGCTGGTCAGCCCTGGCAAATAGCCCAGAGTTTTATAAATAAGTGCTGTTGGTTTTTTAGTTTGTTTGTTTGTTTTTACTAAAAATTGTGTAGTATCTTCAAAAGAGCATAAAAACACAGTAGACTATATAATGCAGATATGATGAGTATGAGTTAACTAAAGTAAAGTAAAATATGACTAAAGAAAACCAAAGCTCAAAAAATAATCTTAAACTGGAAAATCTTGAATGAATTTACTAAAGTACTTTTGTTCAATATGTTTGTATGCTTGGTATATACATAAAAGTAAGTCAGATTTTTGTGGTATATTTTAATCCTTATATAGTGCTGATAAGAGACTATTAGAAAAACTACTTTATTTTTTAAAATTTCGTTAGTCCCTATGAAACAGAAAATAAGGCATAGATGGTTTCCACCAGTTTAACAAACAGTTCTAAAACGTACTTGCTTTTTTGGAAGTTTTGAAGTTTATACAATGGGATCAGAATGTTTGGGTAGTTGAAACCGCTGGTGTATGCTAATTTTTCCTTCAAGGAAATCAGAAGCCTAAAGGACCTGTGGCCAAGTATGGTGAAACCTGGGGGAAGGGGGCTATAATCCAAGGTTTAATGGGACCACAAATTCCCTCTTAAGGAGGTTTTGGGGGAGATGAGCCTGTTGAGAAACCACACCTTAAGAGATGATGAAATTACTTCATTTGCTCAAGGGATGTATTTCAGAGCATGAGTTTACTCCTTACTGCCACCTTTGGATATGGTTTAAGAACCCTCAGTACTAATATCCATGTCTAAATACTTTAGCAAGTTCCTCCTATAATTTCATTTTAGATACTCATTTGAAAATAATAATTCTAATAATTATAAATATATAATACCATTTCAGCAGATTGTAGGAAATGTTAGTACTAATAATTATACTTGCTAGTATCATTTAGAAATATATGTTTGTCTGAATTTTCATTGTCCAAGTTGATTTCATTCTGCTTTCTCAAGTTTACAAAAGTTTAAACAGTATTTTTCATGTGTGCTTGAAAAGCTTTAATATCTTTATGATTCAATTTTAATAAAAAAGGTAGTCTGAAGAATACATTTTTCAAAAATACTTCCTAAAAAATAACCCCCAAAATAGACAAAAACAGAATAAAAAACAAACAAATGTAAATAAATACTTTCTAAACTCTACACTTCTAACATTTAACTAATTCTAGGATAGTTAATGATTAAAAGATATGAATATGGTGAATTTTATAAAAGCAAGTGAAAAATTATTTAGATAATTAAAAAATATTTGCAGATAAAGTATCCAATTTGTTAAATAAGAAAGAACCCATTTTGCCTGTATCATTGATATTT
The DNA here is from genome assembly GCF_000412655.1 of Myotis brandtii. Taxonomy (NCBI): domain Eukaryota; kingdom Metazoa; phylum Chordata; class Mammalia; order Chiroptera; family Vespertilionidae; genus Myotis; species Myotis brandtii. Next base: position 3,864,730 of record NW_005369942.1, read on the forward strand.
TTTTGTATGAGTATTTGAATCAAATTTTCCTTAACTTTCTCAAGAAAAGTTCATAGGCAGCTCAAAATTTCTGAGCACGTATTTTTTTCTTACTGGGAGACTTACACTCTGGTTTTTACAATAGGCAATATAAAAAAAAAAAAAAAAGTGTTATCCCTGGTAGGTTATAACCACCAAGAAAGGAACACTCTATTCCTTTGATTCATTTTTTAAATAGATTGCAAATTATGAAAGATTTTAGTTTTTCAATGTCCTCTTTTATTTTTATAAAATATACTTTTATTGATTTTAGAGAGGAAGGGAGAGGGAGAGAGAGATAGAAACATTAATGATAAGAGAGAGTCATTGATTGGCTGCTTCCTGCACGCCCCCCACAGGGGACCGAGTCCACAACCCCGGGCATGTTCCCTGGCCTTGAATTGAACCATGACCTCCTGGTTCACAGGTGGACACTCAGCCACTGAGCCATGTCAGCTGGGCTCAATGTTCTCTTTTAAATTAGAGACTAATTTCCAGCCATTTCCACAGTGAGCACTGCTCCTTCCAGTAAAGTATGTTTGCTTTTTAAATCTTATAGCTTGCACCAATAAAATTACTTTCTATGATTTCATACTCATTGTCCATTATTCCAAAATGTGTGAAATATCAAACTTATTTTATATGCTAAAATTCTCTGGTTTATTTTATTCTCAAGTGTGTATGTGTGTGCATGTGTCTCTGTGTGTATCCATTATCTATTGGCTAAGATGCAAAGTTAGTGCTGCTATTTTTTGCATATTTTTATTTTCATTGTGGTGTGTATTTATTTTATACTACTAGGGGCCCGGTGCACGAAATTCGTGCACTGGGTTGGGGGGGGGAGTGTCCCTCAGCCCAGCCTGCCCCCTCTCACATACTGGGAGCCCTCCGGCGTTGACCCCCATCACCCTCCGATTGCCAGATCGGCCCCTTGCCCAGGCCTAAAGCCTTGGCCAATGACGTTAGGCCTGGGCAGGGGGGGAGCCTGCAACCGGGGGGAGCTGGGGGTCCCCTGCCCAGGCCTAAGGCCTCGGCCAGAGGCGTTAGGCCTGGGCAGGGGGGGAGCCTGCAACCGGGGGGAGCTGGGGGTCCCCTGCCCAGGCCTAAGGCCTCGGCCAGAGGCGTTAGGCCTGGGCAGGGGGGGAGCCTGCAACCGGGGGGAGCTGGGGGTCCCCTGCCCAGGCCTAAGGCCTCGGCCAGAGGCGTTAGGCCTGGGCAGGGGGGGAGCCTGCAACCGGGGGGAGCTGGGGGTCCCCTGCCCAGGCCTAAGGCCTCGGCCAGAGGCGTTAGGCCTGGGCAGGGGGGGAGCCTGCAACCGGGGGGAGCTGGGGGTCCCCTGCCCAGGCCTAAGGCCTCGGCCAGAGGCGTTAGGCCTGGGCAGGGGGGGAGCCTGCAACCGGGGGGAGCTGGGGGTCCCCTGCCCAGGCCTAAGGCCTCGGCCAGAGGCGTTAGGCCTGGGCAGGGGGGGAGCCTGCAACCGGGGGGAGCTGGGGGTCCCCTGCCCAGGCCTAAGGCCTCGGCCAGAGGCGTTAGGCCTGGGCAGGGGGGGAGCCTGCAACCGGGGGGAGCTGGGGGTCCCCTGCCCAGGCCTAAGGCCTCGGCCAGAGGCGTTAGGCCTGGGCAGGGGGGGAGCCTGCAACCGGGGGGAGCTGGGGGTCCCCTGCCCAGGCCTAAGGCCTCGGCCAGAGGCGTTAGGCCTGGGCAGGGGGGGAGCCTGCAACCGGGGGGAGCTGGGGGTCCCCTGCCCAGGCCTAAGGCCTCGGCCAGAGGCGTTAGGCCTGGGCAGGGGGGGAGCCTGCAACCGGGGGGAGCTGGGGGTCCCCTGCCCAGGCCTAAGGCCTTGGCCAGAGGCATTAGGCCTGGGCAGGGGATCCCCAGCTCCCCACAATCTCCCGCCCTGCCCCTGCCCAGGCCTAACGCCTCTGGCCAAGGCCTTAGGCCTGGGCAGGGGACCCCCCGCTCCCCCCCGTTGCAGGCTCCACCCCTGCCCAGGCCTAAGGCCTCGGCCAGAGGCGTTAGGCCTGGGCAGGGGACCCCCCGCTCCCCCCCGTTGCAGGCTCCACCCCTCCCCAGGCCTAACGTCTTTGGCCAAGGCTTTAGGCCTGGGCAAGGGATCCCTGGCTCCCCGGACTGCCGGCTCCATCCCTGCCCAGCTCCCATTGCTGGCTCCACCCCTGCTTCCCACTATCACTGGCCGGGGCAGGTTCTCTGATCACAGCTGGGGGGCAGGGCTGCCCCCGGCTCTTAGCTCCCCCATGGGTTTCCGATCACCGTCAGTGGCAGGCGGCTTCTTCAGTCCTTTCCCTTTCGCCTCCCAGCATTGTGCCTACATATGCAAATTAGCCGCCATCTTTGTTGGCGGTTAACCGCCATCTTGGCTGGCAGTTAATTTGCATATCGCCCTGATTAGCCAATGGGAAGGGTAGCGGCTGTACGCCTAATTACCATGTTTCTCTTTTATTAGATAGGATTAGCATGCCTCTTGAAAATGTTAGAGTAAATATATTATTGGAAAAATTAAAATACTTTCCATTTTCACATATTGGAAATTTTCAGGTATTATTTTTACTAGTGGTACCCCAAATTAACATCATCACAGTTAAAAAATAAAATAGTTTAAAAATATGATAAAACCTAGTTCCAGTAATTGTATAGGCATAGATATATCCAACATATTATAATCTAAACTTTGGCAATTGCTACTGAGAAATAGAATAAAGGAAGATCATTTTATTGAAGAACTGCTCATGTCATTCTTGAGAAAATCCATTTAAATGTAATCACTTTGATTTTTTTTCTCCTAGTGTATTTCCTGTTGCTAAACCTCTTACCCACTGGATACATTCCAATTTTTTTTATTATAAGGGATAAAATCATGGATAGGCTGTACACTAGCACTTTAGATTGACTTGATTTCTTTCATTGTAGTTATGCAATTATCTCCCTCCCTCAAGTTTTTTTGTTATTTACATAGAATAAAAGCAATGACAAAAATGCTAGTTAATAAGACTCCATCTGATACCAAAAAGGAAAAAAAAAATCTAAAAACCTGTCAAATAAAGATCAATTTGAGGTTAGCCTTAAAAAATAAAAATTGCTAAATCTTAATGTTTATTTATATGAGCATATTGGAACAGCTAATTTGTACATATAATAAAAGTTAGAATGAATACCTGAAATCAATTTGTTAAAGAATGATCTTATGTAGCATTTTGCAATTTCTATTAGAAAACACTGGCTAAAAATTCTTTTCTTTTTTTTTTTAATTTTTTTGGCAGTACCATAGTGAGCAAAAATGTAAAAGGAAGTTGGGAGCAAGTAAACTTATTAAAATAATACTGTTTTCCTACTATTAAAAGGGCCAGAATTGGTGTACAGTATTTGTTAAATATTCCGTATGTTATTCAGGAAATAGATTAATACTTTAAAGGAATGTAAGCACTTTTATTTTAATAAAGTGCCTTATAACAAAAATTAAAAAAAAAAAAGAATGATCTTAAAGCCTGGTGTTTTAAAGCAATAACTTGCTCATAAAATAGATGCTATTTTTAGTCTCTTACCTTACACTAAAATGTTTAAGATATGAATCTCTGAGAATCATTTCTTTAACATATACTTGATAATTAAATTTGTAAGCCCCAATTCAATTACTTTATAATCTTGCAAGACAAGCAAACATTAAACAAATAATTAATACTAATTTTTTAACAATGATTGTGATACAAGCCAAAATCACAAAATGCAATAAGTGTAAATTATGGAGTAAATGGAATGGCTAACTAATTCGTGTGCCAAGGAAGTTTACTAAGATCTAGTGATATTTAAAGGAATAACAAGAAAAGTAGAAGTTTGACACAAAATTAAAAAAAAAAAAAGAGTACTTGAAGAAACACATCTGTGAAAGTGCTGAGCAGGAAGGAGCTTGTCAATTCCAGGGACTAAAGTGCCAGAGTCTCACTAAAGACCAAAGAGGTAGGGAGGTAGAGGCCTTATCGTTTGAGGACTCAGATCCCATACATAGAGTATGTTCAACTGTATTCTGGCACAAGTGAATGGTATTAGAGGATTTTTAAGCAGGAGAGTAGCATGATATTAATTATGATAAAAACATATGAGTGCAGGGGTAATTAAGAATGTTAACAGAGACCCCAGCCAGGAAATTACTGTGATATCCACGTGAGAAAATTTGATGATTTTACGTTGTGTTGAGAGAAAAGGGAGGAGTGAAGATGGCAATGAAGATTCCCACAGAAATAGAGGGTAGACCTGATCTTAAGTGTCCTTGCCAAAACAAAATACGATAAAAAATGAAATGTGAAATATTTTAAAATTACTGAAATGAGCCCTAGCCGGTTTGGCTCAATAGATAGAGCGTCAGCCCTCAGACTTAAAGGTCCTGGGTTCAATTCTGGTCAAGGGCACATACCTTGGTTGCAGGCTCAATCCCCGGCCCTGGTCAGAGCACCAATAGATGTATCTCTTTCACATCCATGTTTCTCTCTCTATACCTCCCCATCCCTTCTATTCTCTCTAAAAAACGAATAATGGAAAAATATCCTTGCACAGCCAGTGTGGCTCAGTGATTGAGCTTTGATCTATGAATCAGAAGGTCGTGGTTCAATTCCTGTTCAGGGCTCATGCCTGGGTTGCAGGTTCTGTCCCCAGTAGGGGACGTTAAGGAGGCAGACAATCAATGATTCTCTCTTATCATTGCCTAGAGGCTCAGTGCACGAAATACGTGCACTGGAGGGGGTGTCCCTCAGCCCAGCCTATGCCCTCTCACAGTCCAGGAGCCCTCGCTCCTTACCACCCACCTGCTCACTGCTCCTTACTACTCAACTCACTGCTCCTTAGCGCTGCCTCGGAGGCGGGAGAGGCTCCCGCCACCACCACTGCACTTGCCAACCATGAACCCAGCTTCTGGCTGAGCACACTGACCACCAGATGGCAGCACCTGCATTGAGCGCCTGCCCCCTGGTGGTCAGTGTGCATCATAGCAACTGGTCGTTCTGGTCATTCTGCCGTATTGGTCGCTTAGGCTTTTATTATATAGGATGTTTTTATCTCTCTCTCCCCCTTTCCCTTTCTCTCTGAAATCAATACTTTTTTTAATTGCTGAAATAAATGACATAAGAATAATAACAGATTACCTTGATAAATAGATTTTGGTTTTAAGATACATTTAATTGTAGATCCCTGGACATGTCAGAATAGGACACAATGAGTAGAAAGGAAGTTGAAGGCCATACTTTCCCTTTGTGTGTAGTGTCTACTATAAATTATCAGATAACAGAAAGAGAGGTAGTATACTATAGTATAGTTGCAAGAACATTGCAATATGAAACAGACATCAGCCAAAAATCACAACTGCTTCACTTTCTAACCAAATAAAGACATTTTGCATATAGTCTGAAATTTGAGTGGATTTGTCATCAAGGTTAAAGGAGGTAATGTATGAAGGCACAAAGTAGCACCTCATCCCTAACTGTCACTCAAGTAGAGTGAATGGGTATACTTGTCCTTAAAATATGATTACAGGTAACTTTTAAAAAGGATTATGAAGTTAAAAAAAGAGAATGAGGAAGAGATTATTATAAGAGAACTTAACTACACTTTTGAAAAAGTGTGAAGTGACCAAGAAAGAAGTGAAGCCATTTATAGAGAACTAGAGGCCTGGTGCACGAAAATTTGTGCACTCAGGGGGGTCTCTCAGCCCAGCCTGCACGTTCTCACAATCCGGGACCCCTCGGGTAGGGTCCAGTCCCATTGCACCATAGCTCTGGTTCCCTGGGTCTGCGGGCCAGGGGTAGGGACCAAGAGGCCAGTTCGATGGCAGCATGGCTCCATTCCCACAGCTCCCTCCCACCACCATGCTGTGGGTGGCTGGGACCCAGGACTGACTCCCACCACGGGCGGCCAGGACCCTAGCCTGGTGTTCAGTCGTCCATCCAGACATTTAGGTCACAACAGACCCTGGCTCTTTATATATTGGGATGGTATTTTGTCATCTGTGACTATATGTAACCTGAAATGTTGTTTGAACTACATAACATACTGAACAGGGCATGCCTCCCTCTCTGGCTGTTGAGAAGTCCCAATCATGCTGAAGTGTCTCCAGTTATAACTGTTCTACAGACTTTGTTCTAACACCAACAGAATACTAATTATTTCAAGTGGGTTCCTCGGCTGACAGAGACTTTTTGCAGAAAGACAGGCTCAACATGAACAATTGAAAGTTAGCTAATGAAGAACAATGAAACCAGCTTGGTAGAATGCTAATTAACTGCCCCCATTTTTTTTTTTTTTAATGGAAAAAGTACAACATTCACATGTAAAGCAACTCTGCCTATGTCAATATTTTATATTATATTTATATTTGTTATCCAAATTATTTGAATAAATATAGTCCAGTCTTTTTAAAATTAAAATGTATGCTGGATTATTGCCTGAGTTATTGTTTTTATCCCACGTGTGATTTTCTAAGATTGATAAGTTCTCTGCCTTTTTTTCTAATATATATATTTTTAATATATATATATATTTTATTGATTTTTTTTACAGAGAGGAAGGGAGAGGGACAGAGAGTCAGAAACATCAATGAGAGAGAAACATCGATCAGCTGCCTCCTGCACGCCCCCCACTGGGGATGCGCCCGCAACCAAGGTACATGCCCCTGACCGGAATCGAATCCGGGACCCTTCAGTCCGCAGGCCGACGCTCTATCCACTGAGCCAAGCCGGCCAGGGCAGCCTTTTTTTCTTATAAAAGAAAGGCAAACGCCTAAAACAATAATCATAGGACTTTCCCACACTACCTACACACAACTCTCCCTTCCAATTTTGCTTAATAATTTGAAGGCCAGTTACCCTTCAGATCAAGCATGTCAAACTCAAAGGCTAGCACGGGCCAAATAAACAAGGTTTAAGTGTATGTGGGCCACAAAAAAACAAAAACTTCAATTTTCATAGAAACATAGGTTTAATTCGAAAAGTATAATATTAAAAAAAAGAATAAGAGCAATGATAAAATTAACGTTTTCTTCCTTCCTGACATTTGACATCTCTTTCTGCTACTATCTTTCCTATTTTGGGAGAAATCTTATTCACAGTGATTACTTTCAAAACTGACCCAAGGTGAATGTCAGTAATTCTGGATCTGACAGGAGACTTATTTCCTTTCATAATTGTAAATAACTGCTCACACCATTATATTGGCTGGGCTGCAAAAATATTTGTGTGGGCCGTGAGTTTGACATGCTTGCTTTAGAATTAGATTAATAAAGGATGTCGTCTTTCCTGGTGCCACAAATTGTCTGTTGTTGTATTTTAAGGGTGAAAATTTAGAAGCTAGGTTAAACAATGACAGTTTTAGAACAATGGAAAGTACACTGTGTTTTAATGAATTGGCATTGCTCTTCAGTTTATTTTAATTAGAAAAATCAGAAAATTAGGAAAAAGTAATGTAGGTAACTTATTTTAAATATTATATTTTGCCCAAACTCTATGTTAGTAGATATAGAGCAGTGTTGTCATGGTACATTTTATATACTCTGAGTAAAAAGTAGGGTTTACTGAAATATTTCCAATCAAACATTTTACCATTGGAAAGTTTTATTTAGCAAATGAATAAAAATATGTTTTCATGATTCATTTCAATTTATTTGTCTTGGCCTGATGTCAATTCATATATGCCTGGCATTTGATGATGCCAATCAGTAGTTTATGTGTTAGCCTTTAAAAAACAACTACAAAAATTGTGAAAAATCAACAACCACAGAGGAAAGATTAATGTTATAATGCAGCTGTCAGAATCTTCATTAACAGCACCTTCCTATTTTGGCAAACATTTTAATAGGCCACCTGAAGAAAAATAAAACCTGTAGAGTGTGCTTGTCATTTGTGACCAAATTAATAAATAAGAAATTTCAAGATAATTAAAAGGCAGGTACAGCACCTGTTTTTTTGAAAAATTAATTTGGTATGTAGTAAATATGTTAAGATGTTGTTAGATATGTTATTTCACATCCTCATTTTAATGCAAGTTCATATCACGGACAAAATACTCAGAGTCGGTTATATTTCACTGATAGATCTAGTTATATTTCAAGTAACTTATGTCAATGCAAACATAAACGGTGATGTCACTGAATATATTAAAAGGCTTACATGTTGAAAATACTTTATTTAGATAGACTGTGTTTCTCTGCCAAAACATAAAAGGTGGCATTTAAATTTCCCTTAGAGGAAAACATAATCATACATTTTGATATAAAACTGCTCTTTTTATGTATGAAAATGGTACAGAATGGCACGACAGTCAAATGCTAATGAGCATATCAGGTTTTGACTGAATGCTCTGTGCCAACCAGGTTTGTGAAAAAGGAAGAAAAACGTTATTTTAAAAAGTTGCTTGCAGTTTAAATGACTTGCTTTGAGAGGGTGGCAGAGCCATTCATAGAAAGAAAATTAATCTTTGCTGGAAAAAACCCCACATCTTGATTGGCCTCTTCAGTGATGAAATGTAAGGCACCTCTGCTATTATCGCCATGGGAGATATTGACATTAGTAAGAATTAAATTGCGCTGTAAAATATGCGTGAGAGGTTTTGTGCTTGGCAGGTGATGCTTTAAAAATGGAGCAGGTATCCGCGGAGAAAGCCTGGTAAGAAGGCTGAGGTGAGGCTGTGCCCGGCAGGGGGTGCGCGCCGGTGGGGTGAAGGCCCCTGTGGGTGGATACTGAGGCTCCTTCCATCCTTCCATCACCCGTGACCACTGAGACTTTAGAAATAATGACTCACGGCTTTTATTTGGAAGTCATTTCTTACCTGTGTTGTAATTACCTTCTTATACTGTCAAACTTCAGTAAGGTGTTTCACATACAGCAAAACTTTTCAGGGATGATTCGAGCAATGAAGAAAGTGAGAAAGCAGGCCAGAAGGTTCTATTAATGTTCAGCAACAGTATGAATGGAGGCCTAGCATCAATACTCAGGGAAGTGATTGACAGTTTATTAACTGTTCAGGAAATAGGAAGAAGTACTTCTTTTCCTGGGTCAATGAACCCTTTCACCCAAATATGTAGAAAGCATGAGGAATGAGAAACCCATAAGCAATAGTCTACCAATATCTGAGACAGCTTCTAGAGGCACTAGCAATTTTTATTAATTCATAATGATTTAATATTACACCATTGAAGAACCACCTTTTAAAATTTTCTAATGGCAAAATATGAAGAAATGATTAGGATAGCTTTGAGAGAGAGAAGAGAACTTACAAAATTTTTCATGCAAATGAATATATTTATGTGATGAGTTGAATACTGTATCGGTAATTAAATTACAGCTATACATATGGTTCTTAATAACTTAAAATAAGTATATACATAAAAAAGTGCTAGATTTTAAGAGACATTTGGGAGAAATATGATCATATATTTTCACAAACCTAGGTGAGGCATGACCTTAATGATTCTCATGCAGTACCAATTTAAGCTTTCAGAAAATTAATCACTTTAAACCATTTTATGTGCTGAAATAACATAGCTTTTTTATTACATAATTATTGGGCATGGAGGGGTAAATTTGCTTTTGCACATTCATGGCTCTCAGGTGCATAGTAGCTTGCAGCTCTGCAGAGCAGCTCTAACTAGAAAACATGGTGCACTCCTTTATCTTGTCAGTAAAGTTTTCTTTATAAAAGTGTGAGATAATGTAAGAGCTTTGGCGACAACTTGAAGAATTTTCAGTGATTAAGTTTATGCATCTGTGCATATCAAGGATAATTTGAAATACAAGAATTCAAATCCAGGGATTTTAAAGTATCCTCCTACAAATAGGAGAACTAATTGATATAATATAAATAAGATAGCATTAATTATAGCTGACAGAAATTATTTTAATAAGTATAGAGAATATGTATCTATTAATTCTCCAAGTTGAATGAATGAGTGTTGGTTATGAAAAATACTTTTATCTATCAATATTAATTTTAATAGCACAATAATTGCAATTGATGTTTTTACTACAGTTATTTCCAAGTTACATATAGATTTCACAGAAAACACAAAATAATTGGATGAAATATTTGGAAGTTGATCCATTCCCCCCCACCCCCCAAAAAAAATGTATTCTTAAAAATCTTCTATCACTTTAATGTTTAAGTAATTGTAGCTAACTAATACGCAGAAGACAAGGAGTGACATAGCAGAATGCATTCTTTTTTAAAAAAAATATATTTTATTGATTTTTCCACAGAGAGGAGGGGAGAGGGATAGAGAGTTAGAAACATCGACGAGAGAGAAACAGCGATCAGCTGCCTCCTGCACGCCCCCTATTGGGGATATGCCTGAACCAAGGTACATGCCCTTGACCGGAATCGAACCTGGGACCCTTGAGTCCGCAGGCCGATGCTCTATCCACTGAGCCAAACTGGTCAGGGCAAGAATGCATTCTTTAAGGATACATATCAATGAGAATGAAAATGGAAATAGGAACCAATTTCCAATACGAAGAATATCTAAAAAGAGAAAAACCCTTCAGAATTCCTTGAGGGTTATTCTGTGTGTGGTCTAAATAGCATAGTGAGTGTTGGTCAGCCTAGGAAACAGTGTTTCTTTGTATTGATTTATCAGTCTCACTAGGAAGTAGTATATCATTTTAAAACAGAAATATGATATGAATAATAACTCTAAATCAAATTTTCTTAAATTCAAAAGGTATCTAAAATCAAAGGTTTAGGGAAAGTTATTCCTAAAATAAATTAGGGTTTATGCCAATTCTATAATCAATTTTCCTGTCTTTTTATTTATTTTTTGCATGTAGGTGATTTTCCCAGCTGCTTTATTTATAAATTGTTCATATTCTGTATTCATTAATAAATGTTATAATAAACTAGAAGCCCGGTGTACGAAATTCATGCACAGGTGGGGTCCCTAGGCCTGGCTGGCAATCAGGGCCGATAGGGGCCTTCCAGCTGCCGGCTGGGGCCTTCATTCCCTGACTGCCGGCTGCCAGCTGGGGCCTTCCTTCCCCGGCTGCTGCATGCCAGCTGGGGCCTTCCTTCATTCCGCGCTGCCCCCTAGTGGTCAGTGCACGTTACAGCAAGCGATGGAACTCCCAGTCTCCCGGTCGAACTCCCATTGGGACAATTTGCATATTAGCTTTTTATATATATAGATTACTCAAAAATCCACCAATAACTATAGTAACTGAAATGAGGATAAAATTCAATGGTTTCACAAAGTGGTGATAAATAGCTGTAAATATTTTCTGTGGTGAAATAATCTCTACATATAAAAGGCTAAGTGATCAACCTGTCTGTCCAACTGTCTGACCAACCGACTGGCTGGTACAAATGGCGCGCACTGGCAATTTAAAAATAAACATTGACTCTTGCATGTGCGATACATATAAAGCTCTCACAGGTGCCAATCACACGCGTGTGTTTCAATCTGTCATTGTTGATGGTGAATTTGGTTGTTTTTCTTGACATTCTGAAGCTGCAAGAAAGCGGCGTCAACAACAGAATATGTCTGAAGACCAACTATTGGCACAACGTACCTCTGAAGCTGAAAGAAAGCAACATCATCAACAGTATACTTTGTCTGTACTTGGACCACAGTGGGAGAGATAGTTTGGGTATGAACTTATATTAAAATATTTCTTGTAATTAATATCCTTCCAATGTGCACAAATTTATGCACTGGACCACTAGTAAACTATAATACTGTTTACAAATTTTACATTCAGGGCTTATGGTTTAACATGTTTTCTCTGCTTGTTAAAATGGCTGAAAGTTATTCACTCATATCTATTTATCACTAGTAAACCATATTAACCCAAAAGAGAGTAATTATGGTTATTGAAGAAATGTTCTCAAGTAAGCAAAGTCATAGAGGGAGGTAATGTTGTGAGCAAAAGCAGGACAAAGCACTGAGGTTAGAAGAGAAGTGGATTTGTGTGCAGCAGAGTGTATAGGAAAGGAAAGAGGTGGAAATGAGAGTAGATCAAGGGCAGGACTTTAAAATGTACTGACAAGCAAACATTAGTGGTTAATGGGCAATAAAATTTTAAGACAAGGGTTCTCCCAATCTTAAAGGTATTGATTTTTGTATTCTTATTACAAGACAAAAGACACCAAAACTATATCACCAGCACTTAGGTCATTTAAATATTCACACTTGGTTTGAAGGAAATAAAAAAATTAATGGTGGACATAATTCCACCTGTTTCTTAAGTCATTCTTTGGTCAAAAATTATGTGATTAGGAATGTATTTAATTATTTCTGGCTATATTATTTTTATCATTGATTTTGATGAATAAATTCATTTTTCTATAAGCCTATTTCTTTATTTCTATGATGTTATTAAATTTTCCTCATACGTTAGATGGTTATTTTTTGCTGTCAGATTATGTTTGAAATTTTAATGTCTAAATATATTTAACTATGTAGAGTTGATACCACCATTGCCAATAACATACATACTAAAATGAACTACATTCCATTTAATATATATTGCCCTGAATACCATAATTATGTAAACCTGTGCTATCAGATTAATATTTTTTCTGCATTTCTTAGAACATGGCTTTTCTTTTCTCTGCATATATTTTAAATTATTAAATAAATATCATTGATCTAAAACTTAACAGTTGTGTTTAGTTTTACATCCAAGATTTCACAGGTGAATCAAATATGTACTTTAATCAAATGAATATAGTTTCTATATCACTCTTTTTTTATGATACCATCACAGAGTAATTGTCAATTATCTTATAAACAACCTGTCGTATAATGACAATGTCATATTACAGATAGTTGCATAGTGGGCTATTATTTGGGAAGTTTTTTGTCTTACTTTAATGAGTATGTAGGGAATGGAAGTAGTTATTAAAAATTACTAATGAGCCTGGCCAGTGTTGCTCAATGGTTGAGCATTGACCCATGCACTAGGAGGTCATCGTTCAACTCCTGGTCTGGGCACTTGCCCGGGTTGCAGGCTCGATCCCTAGTAGAGGGCGCACAGGAGGCAACCAATCAATGTTGATGTTTCTTTCTCATCAATGTTTCTATCTCTCTCTCTCCCTCTCCTTTCCTTTCTCTCCAAAATCAATAAAAAACATATTAAAAAGTACTAATGATTCATCTAGCAGCAAACGTGGTCTAGTATTCTATCAGGTATTTTTATTAATGCTTTTCTAAACAACCAAAATAAAATGTATAAATAAATGAGATATTGATACTAATAAACAGTTAAAATTTTTTCTACAACATTCTGTTTCAAGTATTTGTTTTTATCAAGAAACCCTTTTACTTCTTTGCAAACATACTGAATGTTAAATATGTTTAATATTTCCCAATACATAGTTAATTATTTTGAGACAATATTCTCTGTGTTTTTAATAAATAATAATGTTCCAGTAAAACATCTCTGTTGTGTCTAGAGGGTAATTGGCCTAGATTGAAATGTTTCATTTATTATTATTGAAAAATTTGCTTTGATATGATTACTGGCAATCACAGAACATTTTGACTTCATCTAGTACAAGAGAGAAATGCTTAGCTTTCTTAGTGCACCTGTCAGACTTTATGCGTTCACTTCCATGCAACATTCTATCCTCAGAAACCTCCGCCTTCACAGGAAGACAAGAGTCCCGGGGAAGATCTTCTACTCTCCAGCCATGTGACCTGGCAGTGTCCCCCATAAAGCAGGTACAAAAACAGCTGCCTTGCCATTCTCACAGGGTTTCTGTGAGAAAAAATGAGATATTAGATATAGATGTCTATTCCATAGCCAATGTATATTTACAAAAGGTAAGGATATCTTTATAGAAAGCCTATTTCCTAGAGACTCATTATGGGAACTAGGGCAAAATTCCTCTTCCTCCTTGAGCATTTCTTTGCAGCTTGCTATTTATAAAATTATTTATTATTTTAATATCTAATGCTCCTTCTACTTAGGAAACTATGTATTGGTATAGCAACTATTTCTGTGTATACATAATCAGCATCAATTTTATCTGAATTATTTCTCATTAAAAGGTTACTAACTATATATTCTTATGTACACACACCACATAAAATATGAATATTTCCTACTTGAATTAGGTCTGATTTAAAAAACAAACAAGGTTACTAGATATGTATCCTAACTTACTGATCTTACTAGACAGGTTATAAGGTTTAGACAATCCAATGGTGTTCAATCCAGGTTAAAAGAGGGATCATTGAATTCCTGTCATGAAAACCGCTTACATGGTAATACATTTATTGACTTAATCTGGAATTGCAAAATGGCTGTCCATTATAAGAGTGGCTCACTACCTGCCATAATGTAACTGTGCTACCGCTATGGCAAAATACAAATGTCAACAATTTAGAAATGTGAAATTGAAAAAAAAATTGCACTAGCCTTTCATTGAACTGCTGCTTAAAAGTTTTTCCTGAAATGCCCTGAGATTTTTTTTGCATGGCAATGTGCATGACACGATTATTCTCCCAAGAATGGAGTGCATTTCCTTTCCTGCTTCTTGACATTTTTTGTTTGTATTTTGTTTGTTATTTTTACATCTGTGTATTTAGAAGCACCACAGTCATTTATAATTATAATATAACATTTCTAATGTGGACCTTCTACTTCTAGACTTCAGATGTTACTTTGTAGCCTTTAATATCAATTTCTACAGATGGAAAGTTAGGAAGAAAATAAAAGGAGACTATAGAAATAAGAAAATACTTAAACACTTGTCAAGCTTAGTATTTCAGGAGTGATTGTCAGCCAGTTAATGCATTATAGGATTATCCCTCATGGGTAGTTACTTAACCTTTTTTTTTTCTTTTAATTTTGTTTCTCCCCAGAAACAGATTATTTCCACATGAGATGTGCATATTTCATCCTTACGCTGCATGAAATTATAGCTACCATTAGGGATGGGTGAACTACTTCCAAGAAAATTAGCTTAAAACTAAGCTTGCTTCCAAAAAACAGCAATACTATCTTAAAAATTTCAGAAGAAAAGGCAAATAAACTCAGATAGCAATGCTCATTTTGGGTCAGAGACAAAGACGGATTCCTCCATCCAGTGAAGACAGGGGCAAAACTTTCCTTACAATCTATCCGTGAAGACAATCTCACAAGAAGGCTCCCATAGGGTGGGGAGAGGGAAAGCATGCAAATTCTATTTCACATATAGGATTTAGACATATACAGATGTGGTAGAAGGAACTGAAGGCTGTGCAGGGTCGGACAGTGAGACCTCTGAGTAAGAAAAAAACGAGAATGAAAAGCCAGTGCTAGCAATGAACTTGAGAGTCTGAAGGAGACGGCTCTGCATGGCTTTACCCTGTGGCTGTTCCTTGGGTCTTTAGAACACAGCCAAGCTGGAAATACATGGATACAGGGGGGGAAAAGTTTTTACACCAATAAATCAACAAACAACAAGTGCTGGCGAGGATGTGGAGAAAACGGAACCCTAGTACTCTGCTGGTGGGAATGCAGACTGGTGCAGCCACTAGAAAAACAGTGTGGAGTTTCCTCAAAAAATTAAAAATGGAACTCCCATTTGACCCCATGATCACACTTCTAAGGATATATCCAAAGAAACCCAAAACACCAATCAGAAAGAATGTATGCACCCTTATGTTCATAGCAGCGCTATTTACAATAGCTAAGATCTGGAAACAGCTTAAGTGCCCATGGGCAGATGAGTAGATAAAAAAAGCTAGGTACTTTTTATCCTACTTTTGGGAATATTCACAATGCATGCCACATCTTACGAAAATAAATAATTATCAAGATACAAGAAAAAAAAGCTAGATACATTTACACCATGGAATACTATGCAGCTATAATAAAGAAGGATCTATTGCCCTTTGAGACAGCATGGAGGGACCTGGAGATATTATGCTAAGTGAAATAAGCCAGTCAGAGAAAGAAAAATATCACATGATCTCACTTATATGTGGAATCTAATGAACACAATAAAATGATGAATATAATAGGACCAGAGGCATGGAAACATGGAATGGACTGGTGAATCTCAGAGGTAGGTGGGAAGAGATTAACCAAAGAATTTATATGCTTTCTAGATGCCCAGTGCACGAATTCGTGCATGGGTGGGGTCCAGCCAGTCCTGCCCCAATCAGGGTGGATCGGGGCTGGGCCTGTCAGGAGGAAGAGACAGTGGGAGGTTGGCTGGCCAGCCCACCCTGGGGCCATCTGGGGGGAGGGGCCACGGGCAATTGGCCAGCGGGCCCCGCCCCTGATTGGAGTGAGGGGGGCCGATTGGGGGCGGGGCTGGCCGTGGGGAGGGGCTGTGGGCGGTAGGCATGGGAAATGAGACCTCAACAAAGCAGGTGTGGTTAGGAGTAAGTTATTCCATAGGTAGCCCCAGTTCTACATGGGAATGGAAACTTGGAAAACACCCGTTATCAAGAGTCAATAGGTCAGGGACAAGAACTACAATTTAGGAGTCATACTAATGTGACCATATTTATACTTATATTTGCCTAAAGCCTCAGTCATTTGAAACATATTTCTTTATATTTCTAAACAGATGTATTTCACAGATTATAAAAGTGAAATCTGTAAGAAAGCTTCCAAAGTGATCTTCTGTGTGATAAATAGAAATCTTGACATCTGTATCACACACATTTTGAAGAAAACACATACTTAATACAGATGAATATATTATCTCCAATAAGGCTAATACAAAATACTTACATGCGTGTATTTGACTCTATAACAAACAATACCCTAGATTTCAACTATTTTAACACAATTTATTTCTTGCTCCCATTACAGTCCAATGAACCTCTCCATGACAGAAAAATGTTTTTTCACGTGATGACTCAAGGACTCAGACTCTTGTTTTTCCAGAAATCATGGAAAAGTCATTCTTGGTTCATACATTCCAAGGCTGGAAATGTTATACACCTCACTCACACACCACTGCTGAGACCTAAACCACCTAGATTTGAAAGACCCAATGCCTAGCCAGGAAGAAAAACATGAATCTTTGTGGATTACTGACCATCTTTGACACAATTATAAAGTGTTTTATTGTGTATAACATATTAACACATATATTATTTTATTTGATCCTTAAAATAAGACTGAAGCATATTTAGAGAGTTAGAAATTTAATAAAGAGTAGGGCTAGAATGAAAATTTGTCATACCCACCATAGAGTACTTTCTATAACAGATATTTAACCTAATAAAATTCTTGTGAAATACCTTGATTATTTTTCTTCATGGCATGCCTATCCTTGACATAAGCTATAATTTTTTAATGTTCAAGACCTACATTTCAAGTGCATATGAATATTTTTGTGTTAATGCTGTCTGTTGAAAAGCTAATGGAATTAAACTAATTAACACCTCCCCAAATCATTATAAAGGGTGCTAATTAGAATAATGACATTTGTAAAAAAAAAATGTGTTTTATACAATGACTAAAATAAGAAGAGTGTAGGCAGGTGGTTTTAAAAGCATTTGACTGTAGCTCAATCTATGCCTAAATGTAATATATACATATCACTATCTATATAACTTTTAAAAAGATTACTGATCTCTTTTAGTCCTATTCTAAGTAGAAACTACCCATGTTCCTGAATTTTATTAAAGCATATCATGTCACTTGTTTAGTGAGAAAATGGGGAAAGTCATATTGTATAAACACCTCAGACTATACTTTCCATTTACCATAGAATTGGAAGTCTATTAAGCTAGATTTGAAACCTAATGCCTGTGAAATCATTTATTTCCCTCTGATAATGCCTTGCCTTCTCCAGCTATCAGTCAAGACCATTTTTCTGTTAGCATAAACACTTCACAATGACATTGTCAATTATTCTTAATCTGTCATCTATTATTAGCATCTGCAAGACTTAGAATGCCAGCAGATCACAGTCTTGTCTATCACGTTGCCATGCATATTTCAAGAAGTCTTTCCTTATATGAAGAACAATTCTCCTCTATAAATTCAGAATATCAAAAAGACTGCAAGAAGTAATGTTATGCCCTTCCATGCTATAAAGTTAAATAAACATTTAGACTTCAAAACACTTATCCTGCAAGAGATCCTGCTTGTTACTAAACATTCAGTGAATCATTAACTCAGTACGGAACAGTTTAAACGTGCAGAAATGTAGATAAGTATACACTCATCAAAGACACAGAAGATGTGGTCAGTAGCTTTGAGGAGATTATAGTCCAGGGATGAGACTGGAGGCAGCGGGTATCAAATGACCACTCAATCTTCTTTCATGTTTAGAAATGTGTTTACCGGTGGATTTCAGGGTGTTCTATATTTAGGGCTGTGGTGAGATTCTGTAAGGAGGCCCTTTATTCCATGGACCAACCAGACATTTTCCTCTTGAAAAAACTGTTGCCTAGATACTTAAAGTTATCAACCTAAGAAGCCCTTTCTACCATCCCCCCATATTCCAATTGCATCGTTTTCCCAATAGCCACGTTTCTTTCCTGGCAATACTGGAAAGTACAATTTATTTAAGTTATTTTGTAAAAGGTGATTGAATTTAAGGGGTGCTTATAGTATGCTCATAGTCAGTCAGTCATTCCTACAGACAGGACAGCAAAGAACCACCCAGCAGGTCTTCTACTATTGGCTGTTAGAATTTTTTTTTAAGTTTATAGAGATTGTACAGGTTGCTGTCCAGGCTCATATTTTGATGGAGTTGGAGATACTGTTATTTATAAAAGGCTCTGCTTATGTGTATAAGAAATGGATCATCAGTTTGGCATTGCCCAAGCCTGCTCTGAAGGAATGTATCCGTTTTTATAGCTGCTGTGACAAATTACTGCAGACCTAGTGGGTTACAAAAAACATAATTCTTTACTTACAATTCAGTAGCTTAGAAATTCCAGTGAGTTTCATTGGGCTGAGGTCACAGTGCTAGCAGGAATGCCCTTCTTTTTGGAGACTTAGAGGAAGCTCCATTTTCTTGCTATTTTCGTATCCTAAAGGCTGTCCACACTCCCTGGATCTTGGCCCCTCCCAGAGTCTTTCTCAGTCCCACTCTGGTGGCAGGGCTATCTCTCCCTCTCCCCTGGGGAACAGAGCCTAAGTTACAAAATAGCACAGGGTCCCATCAGTCAACCCCAGTAAAATGGGAGTCAAGATATTATACTTGACCTTTATTACCCAGGAACCCATTCTTACCAGTCCTGCTAACTGTACCAGTGAACCAGGCCACATCTCACAGAGCAGTCCCAATTGAAAGATTGATAAGAAAGATGACTTCTGCCCTGGCTGGTTTGGCTCAGTGGATAGAGCGTCGGCCTGTGGACTGAGGGGTCCCGGGTTCGATTCTGGTCAAGGGCACATACCTGGGTTGTGGGCTCAGTCCCCAATAGGGGGACGTGAGGAAGGCAGCCAATCAGTGTTTCTCTCTCATCATTGATATTTCTATCTTCCTCTCTCCCACTCCCTTCCTCTCTGAAATCAATAAAAATATATTTAAAAAAAGAATGATGACTTCTTATTTGACGAAAGCCAGGAAAACAGACAATTCAAAGGATAAAGGATGAGGAAAATATCAGTGAATGCAGTTCCCAAATGTCTGCCATGGTAAGCTTACTTAATACATCCATCCCTTCACATAATTAATTTGTTTGTTTGTGTTTGTTTCTATGTGGTGAGAACACTTAAGATCTACACTCTCAGCAACTTTCAAGCATATTAATGTATGGCATGCTCGACTTTTGCTGACAATACTGTATTGCAGTGCAGTTCTGAGAGTTCAGCACAGCTTTGGGGGAACCTCGAGTCATAGTCCCTCAGGATCAGAGGATTTCAGTGTCTTTAGGAATGGGAGAGCCTTAAGTAGTCTTGTCATGCTTATTTCCTGGCTGGGAACCGCTAGTGAGAAGGGTGGGTTTCATGAGAAATCTGGTGGGTTCTACAGCTGCTTAGCTGAAGGCTTCATTCAGAAATATCCACTACAATCAAAGATTGGAGATGTGGGTTCTAATGGCCACCCTGCATCATATATCTCTCAACATTCATATAAATATTTTTGTATTGGATCTTTGTAAAATATTTTTTTTAAAAAAAGGCTTATTGAATTGCTGAACAAATTATGGCTTAGAGAAGTAGCCATTGATAAAATATAGATGAGGTTGAAAAAAATACTAAAGTGAGTGGAAATATGATTCATTAAAAATCTTAACTGAATGCCTATGAACAGTGAGTCTGCTTTTCACTAAATATATATATATATACATACACACACACACTGGATCCAGACTTAAGTAAATTTCAAAGGAATATTGGGAGATGGAGAAAAAATCTATCTTAAAGGTTTTGTCCTTTTACTGCAATATATATATCCTTACCCAGTTTCTTTAAGAATAACCTTGGGATAGACAACATTGTGAGTCAGTGGATCAGATGGTAGGGGGTGAAGGTAGTCAAATGGTTGCTAAGGTGGGGAGGGCCTAACCTTTTCAAGACCTTGGAGATAAGAGTGAAGAGTTTTAAATTGGATTCAAAATTGTATTATATGATTCAGTATAGGCATGGAAACTATCAACTCAAAAAGTATTTTTTTCCTTTTTCTTCTTTTCTGTTCTTCTCACCTTAGCACCCTCTGGGATTGGTCACAGAAATATCAAAATATCTGGAATCATTCATCTGGCTGTATGCTTTCTGAGCTACCACATAAAGAAAAAAGAAATCAATAAAAGTTTTGCCTGCATCTTGTAACTGTGCTTTGCACTTTTTCAGGGCATTTTGTTCTCTGGCAGTCACCATGGATCCTCTAGCTCTTGGAAATCTGATATTCCAACCACTTCCCATTCAGTCCCAATTACTTATAGATGAATCTTTTTATTTTTATTTTTTAAAATATATTTTTTATTGATTTCAGATAGGAAGGGAGAGCGAGAGAGAGAAACATCAATGATGAGAGAGAATCATTGATTGACTGCCTCCTGTATGCTCCCTACTGGGAATCTAGCCCGCCGCCACCGGGGCATGTGGCCTTGAGCAGAATCAAACCTGGGACCCTTCAGTCCACAGGCCCTATCTACTGAGCCAAACCAGCTAGGGCAATCCTTTTTATATTTAAACCTCCCATTTGTTAAATTTACAAATGTACTTAAGTATGAAAAGTTTTTCATAAATTTGTATGTGGTGCTCATTTGAAAAATCTATAAATAATTGAACATTTTTTTATATAAATGGGTTTCTGGGATTACTATGTAGCAAATATGTATGATATACTATCTACTGAGCCAAACCATCTAGGGCAATCCTTTTTATATTTAAACCTCCCATTTGTTAAATTTACAAATGTACTTAAGTATGAAAAGTTTTTCATAAATTTGTATGTGGTGCTCATTTGAAAAATCTATAAATAATTGAACATTTTTTTATATAAATGGGTTTCTGGGATTACTATGTAGCAAATATGTATGATATAAGAGAAATGCTGCATTTCATACTGTTAATTTACACATTTTCATGTTTTGATGCTTAAAACAAGTTGAATATATTTTCAACTTCATTCTAAGTTATTCATTAGTTACTTTATTATTTTTATCATCTTTCAAAAAACAATACTGTTATTTAATTTGGGATTTTCCAAGGATTAAGATAAATAATTTCCTCTTTTCAATTGGCATTAAACAGAACTGACACCATCTCCCAGAAGTACATATGTAACAATTTATCAGTTATATTTGATTTGTGGCCCTTCGTCACAACTATATTCTATGTAATAGTATTCATAGGCAAGCCAATTTTCTTTAATTATCCAAAAGTTATTTTGTGAGACACTAATACAATACTCCACTGATATTAAAATATATTGAAAATTCTTCATGCCTTCATTATCTAATTTAGTCAAAGTAGAAATAAAACAGTGTTGGCATCATCTTCTCTCTGAAGACCTGTGATACTGATGTCCTCTACTTAATTTCTGAAGTTTTATATGCTGAGATTTTTATCACAACCCAAATTAACTGACATTAGAAACAGCTTTGTGTAAAATGACTGAATTGTTCTGTTCTCTTTGTGGCCTTGGTGGCCCAGCCTAAAGTACCTTCACCACTTCCAAAGTGTTTCTCAAGACCGTTGTGACTATTATTTTCTTAGTTTAATTTTTCTCAACTCTTGCTTGGAATACTACAATAGCCTTAAGGCCTCTCTTGCCCAGCCTAGCTTTTCCAACTGATTGCAACTACATCAATATATTACTACTAGAGGCCCAGTGCACAGATTCATGCATTGGTGGGGACCCTCGGCCTGGCCTATGCTGTCTGCAATCCGGGACCCCCTGCAGTGGTTCTCAACATTCCTAATGCCGAGACCCTTTAATACAGTTCCTCATGTTGTGGTGACCTCCAACCATAAAATTATTTTTGTTGCTACTTCATAACTGTAATTTTGCTACTGTTATGAATCGTAATGTAAATATCTGATATGCTATATGTGTTTTCCGATGGTTGCAACCCACAGGTTGAGAACCGCTGCATCCGAAGAGCTGGTTTCGGCCCGATCCCCGCAGGCCAACCCGAGGGACCTCTAGTATGCATATAAGATCTTTGTTTAATCTCTTTCTGCCCTCCCTCTCCCCACTTCCCTCTGAGATTCATCAGTCTGTTCCATGTTTCCATGCCTGTGGTTTCCGCTCCTGCATTGAGCATCTGCCCCCGGTGGTCAGTGTGCATCATAGCTACCAATCAAAGGGTCACTTAGGCTTTTATTTTTATAGATAACCAAGTAAATTCGATCTCGTTATTTCTTTCTATGAGAATCTGAACTGGTTTGTTAAAGTCAGTAGGACAATCTCACTTTTTATTGTGGAATGCAAAGCACTTCACAATCTTAAATCAATCTACTTTTCTTATCTATCCCTGGCACTTTCTGAAATACATTCTGTATTCCAACCATGCCAAGAGGGTCACTGTTCCTCACCTGCCTGAAACACTTTTCTTGTCCATTTGCATGTGCACAATATTTCTTCTGTTGAAAATAATTTTTTTCCCATTTATTGGCTGATAACATCTTATGCTAAACCCACAATCTACATCAAACATTAAATTGTTTCTGAAGCCAACCATCAATCATCCCAGAATGGCTGGTAGCTCCTTTAATTACTCTCTGTAGTGCATAAAACAGCCTTAATCATTTTGTTATCACTTTGATTATGATATTCCTTTCACTGATAGTGTCTACTACTAGATTGTGAATAATATGGGTAACAAGGAATTTCATCCCACATTACCAAGGTTGCTTACAGATGAAGGAAAACTGAAAACATTCCTATTGATAAAATAGGATTATGACCCTTCATGATATAATCTCCCATCAGCTCTCTGACCATCTCTCCCTCTCTCATTGAGCTCAGGTCACACTGGTCACCTGGACTTTTCTTAGACAGGGTCTCTCCTAAGGGCTTTTTTGTTGCTGTTTTCTGTGCCTTGAACATTCATTCCATACACTGTAAAATGACTACCCTCTCACTTCCTTTAGGACTATAATTAGATATCATTTTAACAGTGAGATTTGCAGCAGCTGTGAGTGGGACAGAGGATGCCTAATACATGAAGTACAACCTGGTTAGTAGGTGGCTAATCAATATTTACTTTTGTGCTGGGAAACTACAATTAGAAATACAGAGAAAATCAGGAAGTCCAGGATCCATAAAAGTATGAGCCATAAGTAAATAAATGGTTTAGATAGAAGAAATGCATTAAACTACAGCTACTGTGGTTCTACTAGAGTTAACTTGCATCCACATTTCCTAATTCTCCATGAAACCTGGTGACAGAGTTATATACTGGTTCCTCAAGTGTCTATAAAAGGGACATACTAGATCTTAGTAATCTAAGTATGCCACTATTGCATTCAAACCAAAGGGCTTAAGTGATAGAGAATTCATTTTCCCATAAAGCAGTGGTCGGCAAACTGCGGCCCCTTGAGTGTGGCTCTTCCACAAAATACCCCGTGCGGGCGCACACATACAGTGCGATTGAAACTTCGTGGCCACACCCAAGGGGCCAAAGAACTGCATGTGGCCCGTGAGCCGCAGCTTGCCGACCACTGCCCTAAAGTCGTATTCATACATGCCACGAAATATTCAATTTTATCTTATTCAAGTTTGTCCTACTAATCTTTCCTATCTCTATATATAAAAGCCAAGTGACCAGAATGACCAGTCGCTATGACATGCACTGAGGCCAACCAACCAGCCTGATCAGAGGCAGGGCGGGCCAGCAAACCTCCCGTGGCCCCTCCCCGCTGCCAGCCCAGGCCCGATTGGGTCCTGGTTGGGAGCAGGTCCAGCGGCCAACTTTTCATGGCCCCTACCCCCCGGCTGGCCTGGCCAGATGCCACCTGTGCACGAATTTATGCACTGGGCCTCTAGTATAATAAAAGCCTAATATGCTAAGTGTCTGACCGTTTGACCGTTCAACCAGTCTCTGTGACACACACTGACTACCAGGGGGCAGATGTTCTGACTGGTAGGTTAGTTTGCTGCTGGGGTCCAGGACTGGGTGAGATGGGCAAGACACACCCTGGACAAATCTGTGCACCAGGCCGGTTTTGGCCTGATCCCCATAGGCTAAGCCCAGGGACCCCACTGGTGCACGAATCTATATTATATTAGACTTAGAACAAGTTGAACAATATGAATAACATCAGTGCTCTTATTTCTGCTTTACTCTCCTCTGACTCACTTCACAGATGTCACTCCTCTGCTTTATTTAGGAGATTGGAAAAGAGAAGCAAATGTACTGTTTGTAATCAAAACTCGTCTAGAGAGTAAACAGTTCCAGCTGTGTTTTTAAACCATACTGAAATATACTGGCTTTATTTGCTTTAGGGTTGCAAAGTCTTTGATGGGAAAAAAAAAACCAACCAATGTATCCATTTACATCTTACCACTTTTATGAAATACAGAGGATATTGAAAAAAAAGATTGTGATACTTACTGAGATATGCTAGCCATCAAAATCTTCATATATTTCACTTCCAATTTATTCCTTTAAATCAATGGTTCTCAACCTGTGGGTTGCGACCCCTTTGGAGGTCGAACGACCCTTTCATAGGGGTGGCCTAAGACCATCCTGCATATCAGATATTTACATTATGATTCATAACAGTAGCAACATTACAGTTATGAAGTAGCAACGAAAATAATTTTATGGTTGGGTCACAACATGAGGAACTGTATTTAAAGGGCCAGAAGGTTGAGAACCACTGCTTTAAATGAAAAGGAAGAAAATATATCCTATAAATTTACAGTGTTAGTCACTAAAGGTAGGGAATAATATAATTTTAATCTCCAAAAAAGGCTCAGAAAATATTCAATATAGATATTTGTCATTCTTTTGTCTATAAACATACTCAATATACTACAAGGACTAAATTAGAGCCACATAAATATTATGCCACATAAAACAAAGTACCTATCTTCATGGAGTTTACATTCAAGTGGAAGATGCCGATAATAACTATACATTATAAAATCTAATGTAATATCATATTGGTTTTTATTTTTTATTTATCTTTATTGTTGAAAGTATTACAGATGCCCCCATTTTTATGCTAAGCGAAGCAAGCCATTCAGAGAAAGACAAATATCATATGATATCACTTTTATGTGGAATCTAATTGATAACTGAACTGTAAGCCAATGTTCTTCCCGGGATTGTGTATCATGGAATTGAGGAGTAAAAATCTCGGACCAGAAGATTTAAGCAAAAGTGTGAAAATTTATTATAAGCAGATATAAACTCCCCGCACGGGGAGGGGTCCCAATGATGGGTTGCCACTAAGGCTCACTCATCTAAGGATTTTATATTTACCCAAAGCCTGTTCTTTGTCTACCTGTGTCACTTTCTGATTGGTTTCCTCTATCTTCTTTGTCCAGCAACGATTTTAAAATCCACCTGGTGCTATCCTTCCTCTTTTCCTCTTCCTCCCCTATCTCTTGCAACCTTTAGCATGTTCAAGATAAGCATTCTTGTCTTGTGGCATTCTGCTTTTCTGCAAGATCAGCATTCCTGTGGTTTTGTTATAGACATCTCTCACTCATACCAGGACAGGCCCCCGAGCCAGTGGGAGAGGGCTGTCCCCAATCTCAATCCTTGTCTTTTCATATAAATGAATTTATATGAGAGACCCTGACTGCCTTGTAAAAAGCCAATTTATTAAAATAATTAAAACATGCATCTTTATTGAAAAAGCGAAAGCAAAACAAGCAAACATACATCTGGCTCATGAAGTGCAGACAGGTTCTCAGCTAATCTGAAGAGCAAGTTGGGTGGGGGTCTGAGGCATCATACACCATCCTGTCCATAGACTTCAAAATTCCTCTGCTGATTATTTTGATACAGATTAATTCTCAAGATCTCTCTTTTACTTTGTTGTGGCTTTTCCATAATCCATGAAAAGCACCTGGCAACTTTATCTTGCCAAGCCTTGATACTGCTGGATTCTCGGCTTCAGGAGTAAAATGTATTTCCCCTTTCCCCCCTCCTTTCTGTATTCTCTCATTAGGGAGGTTTATTAACCATTTGCTCTGTGTCCTTGGCTGGGGAAGAGAATGGTGTGTTAGGTACAAGCTGGCTGCAAATTGCCCACAGGGTTTGGCCTTGTTTTAATTTTCCTGTCTCAGTTTCCCTCCTACCCTGGAATCCTGTAACAATTTTATATTTCCTCCTTCTTCCACCCCTTACCCTATCTGCCTAATCCTGTTTCTAACTCCTCTCACAATGAACAATGTAAACTGACAAACAAAATATCAGTGATTATTTTGAAGAGGAAAAATAAAGGTGCTAAAATAAAAGTAGGCCTTTATGAAGAAGTGACATTTAAGCTGAGATGTGGAAGGAGGGCACTATGTGTACAGATATTTAAGGAACATAAATATCAATTTTATATGTTATTGTCTTATTTTAAAAAAAATTTGCATTCAAAATGTTCCATCCAAATAGGAGGATGACTAAGAGGATGACAAGACAGAGAGACCGAGAGAGGCACCCAATAGATCTTTGTTATGTGATCACTTACTTCTAAACGGGTAGGTTCAGAAGTTTGGTATATGTAGATAATATTAAAAACTTGACATAGACCAAATGTAATTTCATTCATGAATTTTTACATAATAGTGTTGAATATAAATGTTTTCTCTTTTTTAAATCCTGCAGTTATTTTTTAAAATCTCTCTTATGATTCCTTTATTAAATAGACCATAACAATCTAGAGGGCATTGTTTTTCTTTATTACTTACTACAGAAACTTTAACAAGTGATATGTCCTGAGTACAGTATTTACATAGATTAGAAATGAACTAAATATTTCTTAAAAATATGAATGAATGAATTGAGAGAAATTTCAGAAAATATTATCTCCAGTATTGGCCTCATGTCTCTATCATTTGCTTTCTTATTGCTGGTTATTAAATTTAATCCAATGAAGTCTTTTGACATTTCACAAATTATATCAATAGTTGCATGTTATACTAATATAACAAACTGAAGTCTCAGTGATTTAACGCTTAAATCTCAGTGGCAAATGAGTGAGCTGTATTTATAACTCATGGTAAGCCTTCTGTGAATATTCTGGTTCAATCATTCATATTCCAGCAAATCAGCAATTAGACTGAGGGAGGCTGCACCATCCACTAGCCATTTTCAACCAGTGTGCCACAACAAGAATGCTTAAAACATGTAATACCTGACTATTTAGTCAGGAGCACTGTCCTCTTTTTCCTTAGATTGTCAAATTAAAAAATGACAACAGCCAATAAAAAAATAGCTGTCTGCTGTGAATGAATCAGAATTATAGTTATTTTTTTTGTCAAATCAGCAAAAAAACATTTTTGTAGTGTGCCACAGAACTCTAGTAATTAGTTTGTGTGTGCCATGAGATGAAAAAAGCTAAAAACCATTGAGCTACCCCATCTGAACATTATAACCTTCTAGATCTGCTTATCAGGAAAATTTACATGTTGAAAAAAGGCATATGCCAAACCTGCTTCCATATCATTAAACATAGCAAGTGATTAAGTACAAAGGGGTCTATAACTAGAAAACAAGGTAGGCAAATTAAATGTATAACATAATAATTTGTGTCTTTTGCCATGAAAAAAAAAAGATAATTCTGGACCCATTCTACAGAATAAGATAACAATTATAAATAGCAACTAAATATATTTTAATGTGTATAACCATGAATCCTATCTAATTTGTTCTAGTTGGTTGCCCAATGATTAATTTTTTGTTGCAGCATGTTGAGTAAAAAATAAGCTAGTCATATAATTTTTTTTCTATAAATATCAGTAATGATTTGGGCACTGTAAACAATATATAGAGATGAGAGGATCTTTATTTTGTAGTTTATAGAATAATACTGAAAATAAAAATCTAAACTCAAAAGATGACATTAAAAGATTATTTAATCTGGCCCTTATTAAAGGGCCATGTTTATGTTCTCTTTTTTTCCTCTGAAATACACTTTCTAGCCTGGCTGGTGTAGCTCAGTCCTGTGAACCAGGAGGTCAGGATTCAATTCCAGGTCAGGCCACATGCCCAGGGTTGCAGGCCGGATCCCCAGTGGGGGGCATGCAGGAGGCAGCTGATCAATGATTCTCATTATTGATACTTCTCTCTCTCCCTTCTTCCCTCTGAAATCAATAAAAACATATTGAAATATATATATATTTTTTAAAAAGACTTTCTAGCCATAGCAAATTACTTGTATTTAACAGAATCTATAATTTTCTTCTCCAGATAAAGCCTTCATAATTTTTCCCATACTATTTTATTTTCCTGCAACAATGCTAGTGTAATTCTTGATGTGGATGACTCTTATTCATCCTTAGTCATTCATGCAGGTAGTCTTCACTAACCTCTAATGCTTATTTAATTAGTTCTACTTGTTTCAGACACTTAGGAGTTTCCTTTGTATAGCTTCTCCCTACTATATAGTATTTGATATCTATTTTAAATATGTTTACCTACCATTGACTTCAACAGACTGTTGACTCTTTGAGAATTAAGACAGTTCTTAACTACCATTTTTATGCTCTGTTTCAACCACAACTTACGACCTACAAGCAAATTAATGTGATACATATAATTGAGGTATCTGGCAAAATCTCTCAAATAGGTCCAAAATGGCTTGAGAGAGCAAGTAAAAGAGAGTGGCCTAGATTTTTATTGTGGTATAGAGGGTGGGGCCAGGTTGAGGGTTCGTGCAGGAAGGGGCTTGAATGATTTGAGTACCCCACTTATAGGCAGGCCTTCTTAGCATCTTGGTCAGATGTGGGACACAGTGGGAAGAGGGTGGGATGTGGCTTAAAGCTGTCAGCAGTCAGACATCAAGCACTGGAGTCAATTAATCAAACAAGGAGTGGCTATAAAATCTTAGGAATACAGACTAGAAAATTGAATTTTCTACTTGCCACTGGATACAGAAGCCATTAAATTGAAAAATCACTTTTCCTTTATCATTCCATAATAACAGGATTTTCTTTTTGAGTTTGACTTATGAGGCTAACACATAATTTAGTAGATTATTAATTTTAGTTTTTTTGGGTTAATATGATTTAAAATAACTCAGTGAAATATATTTATGCAAGAACTATATTACTTCAGTAAGAACTATATTTAGCTTGCCAGTCATTTGCAGTATAGTTTTACTAGTCTATGGACAAAGTTGGCATTTATAAAGAATAAACATAATTTAGAATCAATTATTACATTGTGTACAGATGAGTTATTTTTGTTGTCTCTTATTCTGATTTATCCCTACTAAGACAACAGTGATAAAAATCTATTCCTTAAACCACAAACTATAAATTTTATTTTCATTTTGGTTAAAAGGGCTAATGATCTTCTCAGATGAGTACCTCTTTATGTAAGAATCTATACTTTATTTTTAAAGTCATTAATATTTTAAAAATCACCTTCACAAAAAAATAAGTGTAGATATTTTAGGTGTCTATGTATGAATTTGTAGGTTCTTTTGTAACATTGTATGACAATGTTTGCATTTTAAAGTTGTAAGAAAAATTTATTATCAATAATTCTTCAAGAAATTAAAAGGTTCTTCAGGGTAAATACAAGGTAATGTTACAAAATTAATATTTTTGGGAGAAAGTGACCAAATCTTTCCTCATTCCTTCTATCATTACTAATAAATTGAGATTTCAATAGTCTTAGAGTCTTGAGTAATTTTAAAGTTTCAGTAACTCTAATAAAATTAATCAATAATAACTTAGTAATTAATAAAATAATCAACTGAGATTAAGAGAGCTTCTATCTTCCTGGCAAACTTTATCTCAGGTATATGCCTAATTTCCTTAATAGATATGTAATAACATATCTATTTTGTGAATAATTTGCTCTAATACAATTTTACCAGGAAAGAAAAAATATTACAACAAAACAAGATGGTGAAAAGATAAACAACCTCATAGAAACTTTTTAGAATTGCCACAAATCATGATGGAAATTATTATGATGAGAGTATCTTCAATCATTCTATATTTTAATAGTCTTTAATAAAAAGTATCAATTTCTTTCTAAATACTTAGTGATGCTTTTCTTTTTTACATGAATATTTTCATGCATGTGAAACCCAGCACCCCTTTCCTGTGAAAATCTATCTACATGTACTAGACATAGCTCTTCAGTTTCCCTGCAGTTCACCTGTAAGATGATGCTTCCTGCCATCCCTTCTTCCTCAAACCAGTGCCTTCCACAGAAAGAAGTTGCTCACCCACTCATTTGTGTCTTAACAGTTATGGACTATCATCAATGTTATGTTCCACCTCCTGCTTTCCTGCCTTCAAACCCAATCTCCCCGTGTCAGTAATTTTCAGCATACTCCCTGTGTTTGATACAAATTTACAAGTTAACTACACCTTTGGGTCTGAGACTAAGCATTTTGGAGGTGTCTAGTTTCTGTACCTAATTCAAACTATCTACCTGTTATCTTAACTCTTTGATTTTATATTGAAACTAGAGGCCTGGTGCATGAAATTTGTGCACTGGAGGGGGTTACCTCAGCCCAGCCTGAGCCCTCTCGCAGTGCGGGACCCCACAGTGGATCCTCAACCTGGCCTGAGCCCTCTCGCAGTGCGGGACCCCACAGTGGATGTCTGATTGCCGTCTTAGGCCCGATCCTGGCCTACGATGGCAGTCAGTCATCCCTCTTGCAGTCCGGGGCTCTCGTAGTCCAGGACCCCTTGCTCCTTACTGCCCGCCAGCAATGGAGGCGGGAGAGGCTCCCGCCACCACCACTGTGCTTGCCAACCATGAGCGTGGCTTCTGGCTGAGCAGCGCTCCCCCTGTGGGAGCACACTGACCACCAGGAGGCAGCTCCTGCTTTGAGCATCTGCCCCCTGGTGGTCAGTGTGCATCATAGCAACCAGTTGTTCCACCAGTCGCTCCGCCATTCAGTCAATTTGCATATTAGGGTTTTATCCAGTCATTCTGCCATTCAGTCAATTTGCATAGTAGGGTTTTATTATATAGAACTAGAGGCCCGGTGCACAAAATTCATGCACTCGTGGTGGTGGGGGTGGTTCCTCAGCCTGGCCTGGACCCTCTCACAGTCAGACATCCTTAGCGCTGCTGCAGAGGCAGGAGAGGCTCCCACCATTGCCGCTGAGCTTGCCAGCCGTGAGCCCAGCTTCTGGCTGAGCAACGCTCCCCCTGTGGAAGCATCTGCCCCCTGGTGGTCAGTGCTTGTCATAGCAACTGGTCATTTGGCTGTTCGGTCTATTTGCATATTAGCCTTTTATTATATAGTATGATAGGTAAATTACTTTCGCTCCTCGGTCCATAGCATCTTCCTCTGTAAAATGACTGTTTCCTCATCTATTAAAAAAAAAAAAAGACCCCTTAATTTAGTTCTTGCATTCTATAATTCTATTAACTGTTCCTCAGTCGTTCCTCCAGTTTTCCCACTTCTTTGCCTTTATTCGTACTGTTTTCTTTGCCTGAAGAACCTTCCCTGTCCTATATCACTGCTTTCGTTTAATTAACATGTATTGAGTATCCACTGTTTCAATAGATATCTCTTGAGTCCAGCCTGTTTCAAGTACTCCCCTCCTCAACTGGAATGGGTCCCTCCAGCCATGTCTATAGGACATGATCCTGCATTCTCGGCCATAGATTATTAAATCCACTGATGTTAACTGGCTTAATCAGATTCTCTCTGCCAGGAACTTGGAATTTGAAACTGAAAGGCATAGAGCCTGGGTTCCATTAATGTCAGCATTTTAGAGAGGGCCATCCATCAACTCCCTCTCAGAAGTCCCTGGAGATCCCCTGATTCCTACTCTTTCCAGCCTGACTGCTCAGCAATTCCTTGGAGTCCATAGGATATCTTGGCAGCCTTCCAATATAAGTTCCTTTTTTCCCTTTTGGCCAATGTCCTTTTCTTATACTTTCATCCAAACGACATTAGCTAATACAATCAGTATTTGAGATACTGTTAGGCTCTGCTGACACAAAAATCAAGTAAAATATTACATCTGCCCTGCAGCAAAATCTATTTGAAATCCTACCCAGATTTAGAATCACAACTTACAAGCCCCCTTCCTCCTTTAAGTTTTCCCATATTCCCCAAGCAGGATTAATCCCTCTCCAGTGTATTACCATTGCATTTTGCTTTAACTCTCTCACAGTCACCTGTTTGAGCTATTTTGAACATCTGTCTATCCCACTAATTGCAAACCCATTCAATTCAAGACCTAGATTTGTTGACTTTTTAGTCTCTTGGCTCCTAGCACAGTATCACAAACAGATCATTTGGAAAGAGCATCTGTTGTTTTGTCTGTCCATCATCCTCTCCCCTTTCTATTGATAACAGCAACCCAATGTTCCTCTGGAAAATCAGCCTTTCTTTATGCTCAATTCCATGCTTCAGATGGGTTCTAGAAGTAGTACATAACCTAGATTTGGTGAGAATCCTGGTGATTTGAATATGTGACCTATCAGGGCCAATGGGCATCATATCTGAGATTCTGGCGGGAAAGATTTGGGAAGAAAACTGCCGGCCGCCATCTTGGCTGACAGTTAATTTGCATAAGGATATGCTGATTAGCCAATGGGAAGGGTAGCGGTCGTACGCTAATTACCATGTTTCTCTTTTATTATTGCAGATGCTCAAAGCTTCATCTTGTGCTCATATAGAAATCTTAGCAACTGCTGTACTTCAGATTCCTACCACATTTATACCTTCACCCTTCTAATTACAGTGTAATCGGTAGGTTCAATTTACTGTTGCTGAAATAAATTCTCTATGTGATGTTTTGTAGGTTTTAAAGGGTGCTTGTTATTTCAAATAAACAGTTGTTTGATAAAAGGAATTATTTAACACACTTTAACAAAATGATCACCCAGTGAAGTCTTATTCTTCTGCTTTATTTTTACCTTTATTTAGTTTGATACTGAGTTATATTTTCAGTTTCAGCCTAATTTGAAGTTAATCCTATATAATAAAAGCCTAATATGCTAAGTGTCTGGTTGACTGGTCAGCCATTCAACCAATCAAAGCATAATATGCTAATGATATGCTAAGGCCGCTCAACCACTTGCTATGACATACACCGACCACCAAGGGGCAGACAGTCAACCAGTCGACCACCATTATGACATGCGCTGACCACCAGGGGGCAGATGCTCCGACTGGTAGGTTAGCTTGCTGCTGGGGTCTGGCCGATTGTGACTGAGCAAGATGGGCCAGACACACCCAGGAGTCCTCCCATGGTCCCTCCCCAACTGGCCAACCTCCCACATCCCTCCTGGGCCCAATCATGCACTGGTGGGTCCCTCGGCCTGGCCTGTGCCCTCTCACAATCCAGGACCCCTTGGGGGATGTCAGAGAGAGAGTTTCAGCCCGATCCCACAGGCCAGGCCAAGGGACCCCACCAGTGCACAAACTGGTGCAATGGGCCCCTAATGCTAACATAATTTACAAGCCACACAAATCTCCTCAAAGGCTTAATCGCCTAACACCCACAGTCCCAGATCAGCTTCGGCTCACAGGCTGCCTCCTACCCAGTGGAAAGGGCAGCAAGAAGGGGGATGTCAGCCCCCCTTTAAGACAGCCATGGGGGTCCATGAGCCTAAGGAGCACCTCACACTGGACTGTCCTGTGACCCTGACAGCCCTGCCTGTGGGCTTTCAAATCAGCGAAAGAGCAGTGTTAAGCCCCTGAAAATCTGTTCCATCCTGGGAGCATTGTCCTGCTCCCTCCAGAGTCACTTACTGGTTGCTGGACCCTGAGGGCCAGCTTTCTGCCTCATTCACAGGGAACACCCTTCCTTGAGGACAGAAACCTTCTTGCTGCCATCCAGTCTGGACCACAGGAAGGTGGGGCACTTGTGTCCTCTTGTGACTCTCCTCCACATTCACGAGGCCCTGCTGGGGTCCAACCCCAGCAGGTCCAGGGGTCCCCAAAGGTGTGGACGGTGTCGGTGAAAAAGGAATGACACGGAGACAGCCTTCAGTTGATCAGCAGCCTAGTCAGGACCTCTAGCCAGGATCTCCTGCCAAAGTTCTGGTCGGGATCTCCAGCCAAGTTCTGCTTAGGATCTGATCAGGATCTGATGTTTATTGTCTTGTAACATCTGTATTTATACCAGTCGATTTTAATCCTGTCAATTTCTATTCCAAAGGTTAGGGCATCTCTTATCTCCATTCCAGGGAGTAAAGATTATGTAGCTTAAGCTTGATTGTTTGTAGTTAAAGTGATTAACTACCCACCTGGCACTTAGTTAAGGGGTTGTATCCCCTCCCTAACCTCAGGGAAAAATCCCCACCTGGGGAAACAACCTTTCTCGGAGAGGTGACCTTGGTTAAAACACATGGCACTAAGGAGAGCAAACATATTAAGAACAATATGCTATATATGCCAGGTCCCTTGAAACATATGCTGTGCAGATGTTTCTTTCCTACAGCGACTGTGTCAAGCAGCAAGAATGGACCGGCTTCCGGCAAGGCCCCACAGCCTTATCCCCTTGACCACTTCTGGCTGGTCACCTGGCCTCACCCCCTTGTTCCCAGAACCACTTCCAGCTGTTCACCTTACCCTTATTGACTTGAACACTTCCGGCTGTTAACCTGGCCCTGTTCACTTGACCACTTCCAACTGGTCACCTGCACCCACCACATTGTTCACTTGACCTCTTCCGGCTGGTCACCTGGGCTCTCTCCCTATTTCCCGAGAAGCCACCCCCTTGTTCACCTGACCCCTGAGCCCCAGTGGCCGGGCTGCTTTGCTCCTCACACAGAGGGGTGGACTGCTCAATCTCTGGAAGGTGGCTTAAGTGCCTAATACCAACAGCCCCAGATCACCTTCTGCTCACAGGCTGCCTACTACCAAGCAGGGAGGGTGGCAAGAAGGGGGATGCCAGCACGCCCCTTTAAAACAGCCATGGGGATCCATGAGCCTAGGGACCCCATATGGCCCCCACCATGGGGGCATCTCACACTGGACTGTCCTGCGACCCTGACAGCCCTGCCTGTGGGCTTTGAATCAGGGAAAGAGCTGTATTAAGCTCTTGAAAACCCATTCCATCCTCGGAGCACTGTTCGACCCCCTCCAGAGTAACTTACTGGTTGTGGGCCCTAAGGGTCAGCTTTCTGCCTCATTCACAGGGAATGCCCTTCCGTGAGGACAGGGACCTTCTTGCTGCCTTCCAGAGTCTGGACCACAGGAAGGTGGGGCCCTTGCGTCCTCCTGTGACCCTCCTCCGCATTCACGTGGCCCCCCTGCCTTATCCCCTTGACCACTTCTGGCTGTTCACCTGCCCCTTGTTGACTTGACCACTTCCCGTTGGTCACCTGGCCCTCATTCACTTGACCACTTCCAGCTGGTCTCCTGGGCCCTCCCCCTCATTCCCAAAACCCTGCCCTCTTGTTCACCTGACCACTGAGTCACACTGGCTTTGCTCCCCCACGCAGAGGGGTGCACTGCCCAATCTCTGGAAGGTGGCTTAAGTGCCTAACTCCCACAGCCTCAGGCCACCTTCTGCTCACAGGCTTCCTCTCACCCAGCGGGGACAGTGGCAAGGAAGGGGACGCCAGCCTCCCATTTAAGACAGCCATGGGAGTCCATGAGCCTAGGGACCCCACATGGCCCCCACTATGGGGGCCTCCTACACTGGACTGTCCTGCGACCCTGACAGCCCTGCCTCATGAGGTATATATTGCATTTTTTTGGTCCTTAATTTACATGAAACTGAGGATTGAGCTTTAAAATATTTTCTTAATAGTGCACACCAGTTAAGTGGAAGAGGTGTTACTAAACCCCTATCTTTGCGTAATCCTCTGTTGGATTGTGAGTTCATCTCACACTTCACTTTTAAAAATGAAATAAATGAATGTATTATCTTCTGAGGGAAAGCCAGGTTTGACAAATTAATAGAGAGACCAACTATTGCCAAGTGTTTCAAATATGCAAAGTGTAAGGACATATTCTCATTTAAACATTGCCAATTAGATACCAGTTTTCCCACCAAGGTAACTGAGCCTTAGAGTGTATGCAAGTTACCTGTGGTCACAGATTAACAAAATAGCAAACCTGAAATTCAAAAGTCAATCAAATGGTGGCAAATAATGTGCTCTTTCTATTATACCATTATGTTTCCAAATCTAGGTCAATTAGTTTTAAAAAATAAACTGAAAC
The DNA here is from genome assembly GCF_000412655.1 of Myotis brandtii. Classification (NCBI taxonomy): domain Eukaryota; kingdom Metazoa; phylum Chordata; class Mammalia; order Chiroptera; family Vespertilionidae; genus Myotis; species Myotis brandtii. Next base: position 3,901,428 of record NW_005369942.1, read on the forward strand.
TTAACCTTTATGTAAAATAAAAAGTTAATCTTTCTCTTACACAAAGATATTTCTAGATATCTTTCACATATTCAGTTTTAGCTAACTGACTTTCATGTATTTTTTTTAAATTTCTCTGACAATTTGGTTATCTTCGTGAATACACTGAAATATTTAAATATAATTTATATAAAGAAAGTTCATTTTCATCATAAAATGTCCTCAGCAAATACTACACAATCTGGAGGTATCATGTTGGATATACTATTTTTTTCCCATTTATTCATTAGACCTTAGAGAGTTTAGTATTTGCCAAATAGTTGGCCTTAAAGTTGCAATCATTGGGCAGGCTTTTACTGCTCTGTGCAAGGAGACAAGTGACATTGAAATGTCAAAAGGTATGGAATAAATGACAGAATCACAATCAAGGAAGATACCTAGCCGGGCTGATGTGTCTCAGTGGTTGAGTGTTGACCTATGAACCAGGAGGTCACAGTTCGATTCCAGGTCAGGGCATATGCCTGTGGTTGCAGGCTCGATCACTAGTGGAGGGCATGCAGGAGGCAGCCAATCAGTGATAAATTATTCCCTCTTATCATTGATGTTTCTATATCTATCTCTCCCTCTCTTTTCCCCATTAAAAAAAAAAAAAGAAAAAAAGAAAAAGGAAGATACCCAAATTGGGGTCAGTGGGTTGGGAGTTACTGGGGTAGCAGAACTGCTAGTACAAGAAGACAGATTGATACATGGATACCAAAGCTAGAATGTATTTTTCATGAAAGCAGAAAGGGTACATTATCCGCAAAGGAAAGCACTAAAGTGTTTCTTTTTTATCAACGTATCAGCCCTTTCCCCCTGTTTTCTATTTAAGTAGAACAGGTTAATGAAAAACCTGGATAGTGATTAGATTAGGACACTTTATTGGATGGTGGTAGTGGAATAATCAGAACCTATTCCTCAGAATTATTAAACTTGATGTTTAAGTATCATTGGCCTATTTACAAATGTTTAAAAATTAATATTTTTAAAAATTAAATATGATTTGAATCCAATTTTTTACTCTTTCAATACTCTGGGAATGTCACTGTATTTTTATAAAATTACTTTGAAGTCATGATTTCACTTTCTCCCCATTCTGAAAACTATATGTGAAGAAAGGAGAATATTATCAATTGTTGCCCTTCATAGTTAAATGCTAATGCTTTGTACATTTCATTTAAAGTTATTGTTTCTTTTGGGAAGATTGTTTGGGGATTTGAAATTTATCAATTTTTTTTTGACAGAATGTGCAGGGTTTTTTGGGGGGGTTTTGTTTTTAATCCTCACCCGAGGATATTTTTTCCATTGATTTTTATGGAGAGTGAAGGAGAGAGGAAAAGATAGAAATATCGGTGTGAGAGAAACACATTGATTGGTTCCCTCCTGCATGAGCCCTGCCCAGGGCCCAGCCCAGGGAGGAGCCTGCAACCAAGGTATGTGCCCTTGACCGGAATCGAACCCAGGACCCTTAGGTCTGCAGGCCAATGCTCTATCAACTGAGCCAAACCCGCCAGCGCAGAATGTGCAGTTTTTACAAAGATATTGTTGTGGCCTTAATGTTTACAATGAAAAGAGAATACTGCGAAGATGTTCAGTCTCTGGAAAGGTGTAATTATTAGCATTATCTTATGAGAAAATAACAACTAAAATTAAATGATGCTAATATTATCAGAGTTGTATATTTTAGAACAGCAGTTAAATCTTTCTATAGTTGCGATACTTTGTATGTGTGAACGCATTCAAAGACTATAAATAATGTTGGGTGGGGATAAGGAGGATTTGGATTTTGTTAGACTAAAAAGAATTTCCCTTCATTAGTAGAAAAGTCTCCCTGGCTTACCATTTATCTTGTTTTAATTGAACTAAAATCAAATAATTTTATTTCCATAGTAGTTTTGTCCCAACTCTTGCAAACATACCCATCAGCAAGCTCTAATTAGCCTGTTACCCTTTATTAGCCAACAGAGCCTAACTGTCTTCTGTGCACTTCATTTGGACAATATTCATTTACTTTTCTTGCCTGGTTATTTAGAGCATTCTGCAATTCAGCCAGTCTCATTTGATAAAGCTGCCACAAATTTTTCATTGCCATATCTTGAGTAAAAATATTTAACTATCACACACACACACACACACACACACAAACACACAATCCAAGTAAATGTATAATACCAGATAAATGTATTTAATAAAAATGTATATTTCAAAACAGATTACTTAAATTAGAAGTGAGCATCTAAGTAGAAAAAATGAATTCTTTAAAATATTTTTTTACATTTGAAATTCTTTATGTGTTACATAAAAATAGTCATTAAAGATGAAAATTTCGATCAACTTCAATATGAAGTTTTCTAGTTTTTTTTTTATTGCAGAATAACATATATTAGGCGAAGTCCTAGACGTAAAATGAAACTAGTATATGGCTTATAGTTTCTTGGCTTCTCTCATCCATTTCTATCACAATGCTAGCTAAACCCAGCAGTCTAAGAAGATAGAGAATCATTCACAAATTTTGGCAGGTATTCAACCTGCATATTTCAGAGCTGTCAAGGTTGAATGTCTCAATCAATTTCGACATCTCCTGCTATTTCCTTTCATATTCTAGCTTCTATAAATAATATCATTTCATAGGTATCATTTTAGGTCCACAGGCTTATTTCTCCCCCTAACATAAAGAAAAGTTGTATCTCTTAGCATTTCTTTTCTACCCTTAGTTTGAAAAAAAAAAGTGATATAATAAATGAGCTACCTGATCCTGAATTGCTGTATTAAAAAGAAATATATAGGTAGGTGATGCATTAAAGACAGCATATTATTTATCACTTGTAAGAAAGATTTCTTATTGGAGATTTTTAAATGTTTTAAGAACTTACAATAAAGTCTACAATTAAGTAGCATGCCTGTTATTTGAAAAAAATGCTTTCTAAAGATCATCAATGATTTCTCCATGTGTAAAAATACTCAATAATAAATATTGAAAAACCTACGTTGCTATTTTAAATACCAAATATGCAGTTTTGGAAGTTACTATTAACATATTCTCAAGCTCAGACATCCTTTATTCAGCCATCTCCAGTCTACTAATGAGCCCGTCAAAGGCATTTCTAGCACAGTGTTTTTCTATTTTTATCTCTGACATTTCTTTCTTAAAATGTCCATCTCTCTGCTTACACTATTCTATATGTTCTTTTACCTTGTCTACTTCTCCCATCTGAGCTCTGTGGTGTTTAATTTTAAAATTAACTGGTTGGGGATGCCCAGTTAACTGGTCAAACATTGGGCATGTCTGTGAGAATGTTGTGGGAAAACATTAGCATTAGAATTGGTAGACTGTCTTTTTATCCTCTCCAATGCAAGTGGTCATCATCCAATGAGCTGAGGCCTTCAATAGAACAAAAAGGTAGAGGAAGAGAGAATTTACTTTTTGCCTGAGCTGGAACATCCATCTTCTGCCCTCAGACAGGGCGTTCTGGTCCTTGGGCCTTTGAACTCCGAGTAAGATTTATTCCATTGGGCCTCCAGTTCTCAGGCCATTGGACTCAAACTGGGACTTACACGACTCCTCTGGTTCTCAGGCCTTCAAACTTGCTCTGAATTATACCACTGGGTTTCCTGGTTCTTCTTATGGCTGATGTTGATACTTTTTGGCTTACATAATTGTATAAGCCAATTCCTATAATAAACTTCTCTTTGTTTCTCTCTGGAGACATAGACTAATGAAAGCTCTTAGCATATTGATTGTAGTTGTTTTAAAATTCATCCCTGCCATATCTGGGTCTAGATCTGATGCTTGCTCTATCTCTTCAAACTATGTTTGTTGCCTTTTATTATACCTTATATTTTTTCTATTGAAAGGTAGACATGATGTACTGGGTAAAAGGAATTGCTGTAAAAAGTCCCTTAGTAATGTGGTAGTGAGCTTGGGGTAGGGGAGTGGGGGGTAAAAGATGCTGTAGTCCTATGCTTAGGTCTCAGTCTTTTAGTGAGTCTCTGTCCTTGGGCTGTAACCTTCACAAGTACTTCTTAGTACAGTATTTTTTTTCTTCTTCTTGTTGTCTAGTGTGACACAGAATGTCTAGCAGGGGTTGGAGTTGGGGATTTCTTTTCTCCCACATGAAACATTAGAGTGAACTGGAATTGGGTATTTTCATTTCCCCCAGGTAAATTAGGCTCCGAAAAACCCCCAGTAGATTAGACACTGTTAAAATAATCTGAGGGCAGATCTTGTTAAGAAGAACATAATGTTCTGATGAGTATCACAATGGCTATTGGTCCCCTCTCTCTGCCCGAAGACCAAAGCAATTTTTCTCTGACTTTCACTATGAGAACTTGGTAGGGCTCCTGGAAGTAAAACTCATAAAAGTGTGAGAATACTCTATGGCTGAGGCTGTGTTGAGTTTGCTGTTTCAGGTTTGCCCACACTGGCCTGCAGCAATTCATCAATTACAATTCAGGTTTGCTCCCTCGCTGTGGGTCCCAGTGGAGGTGGGCTTCTGCTCTGGTGAGCTGGGGTCTCTGCGTTTGCTTCTCTCTCCAAAGGTCCCAATGGTTTGCCCTGTGACTTCACTTCTCTAGAAGATCTAAGAAGAGTTGTTGATTTTTCAGTGGATTTGCTTTTTCCTTATTAGAATGGAGAGACAACTCTCAGCTCCTTAGTTGCTCGATGAGAAACAAAAGTACTTGACTTAAAATTTACTCCAAATCTTGCCTCATTTCAAGTTGACACCACTCACCATATCTATTCAGTCTACCAAAATTTGTACTTATCCTCCATTGAGTACATGATTTCCCACTCTTCCCTGTCTTAGTACATGTTGCCCTCCCTGCTGGACTTGCATCAGCCTAATAGCATTCCCTGAAAGAGTCCCCTGATCCTTGTTCTCTAAGAGACTCTACCATCCATGCTTTCTCAGTAATCTTAGCAAAAATATTTTTATTTATAAAATTTAAGTACTTGCTCATTTAAATATATTCCCACTCCATTAGAATGGTGCTTTAGGAATGGGTCAGTCTATTTATTCTTTTTGTTTGCTTTTTAAAAACATTTTTACAGTGCCTATTAAAGTCTTAAAGATATGTTACCTCCTATGTCCCTCCCTCAAATAAATAAGATGGGGCGAATAAGCATTTAGGAAAATGAAACAATCATTATCTTGTGTGAATGTTCCTGTTGTTTTATAAAAATTTTGCATTTAAGATATGCCTCTTTGGTACAGAAATAATTCATAGTAAAATTTCTGAGTATGACTATTCAGCTAAAACAACTCTGTCCTGAGTACAGTTGTGCATTCCAGGGTACAATTAATTGGCTTTGATCCATAAACTATTTTTATTTTTTTCACTTTAGTGGTTTAGGAAAGAAGAAAGACGAATAGTCCTTAAAGCTTAATGAAAATTGGCTGATTGATGTTTACAAACAAAATTGATGTGTTATAAACTTAAAAATCATGTTCTGTCTTTGAAACAGATTTGAAAGAATTTATGTTCTTCATATTGCAAACTTTAACTAATGCATTTTTAAAGATAATAACTGATTTTGTTATCTCATATCTTAAGACTGTTTAGTGTTAAAGATGACCATTTTTAATCACTAATTTCTTACTAAATGTTTCAGCCAGTGGTAGTTCCTTTTGATATTTACTTCTTACACCAATTATTTAAGTTATATATTATTATTATTGTCTCCATTTGACAGATACAATATCTGAGCACCAAGAGAAATTAAGGACTTGAGTAAGATAGCAACCCTGGTAAAGTGTAAAGCATGAATATAAAAAAATAACCTGGTTAATAAATATTTATTCCTTACCAAACTTCTATATTGCACAACCACAAAATTTCAAAAAGCAATTACAGTTAAAGAAACAAAGTTATTGTTTTCCTTTCATGTAATAATTTAAAATGCATTTGATTTGTATTGCATGCAAAGTAGAATTCCGTACCTGTATTTTAATTTTAGAAATCCTGAACATTTTAGTAATATAATAGGGTTTCTAATTCCACTTTCTTTACTCATTTTCCTCCATAACATTTTTTATAATTGAACATTCCAAAGTGAAGAAAATCCTATATAATAAAAGCCTAATATGCTAAGTGTCTGGGCAGACACTCCAACCAGTAGGTTAACTTGCTGCTGGGGTCCGGCTGATCACGACTGAGCAAGATGGGCTGGACATGCCCTGGAGCCCTCCCACGGTCCCTCTCTGGATGGCCAACCTCCGTGTCTCTCCCTGGTCCCAATCATGCACTGGTGGGGTCCCTCAGCCTGGCCTGCGCCCTCTCGCAATCCAGGACCACTCAGGGGATGTAGGAGAGCCGGTTTTGGCCTGATTCCACAGGCCAAACTGAGGGAACCCTCTGGTGCACGAAATTGTGCACCAGGCCTCGTGTGTGTGTGTGTGTGTGTGTGTGTGTGTGTGTGTGTGTGTGTATAAACATTGCTACTATTATTTGTTTGAGCTAATATTATGAATGTGGCACATTCTTTTTGAAACATCAATATGAGGATATGTATTTTTCTAAGCTCCTAACTAGATAAAATTTTCATATTTAAGAAATTATTGGTTATTGGGATAAGTAGAATGATTCCAAGCTCCCTCCCCAAAAATGTCCTAATCCCCAGAATTTGTGAACATATTAGAGCACATGGCAAAGGGAGATTAATGTTGCTAGTTAGCTGACCTTAAAACAGAGACATTATCATGATTATCAGGGTAGTAATAATGTAATAACAAAGCACCTTAAAAATGGTAGATAGAGGGAAGAGTCAGAATATAACTTGGGAGAAAGGTATGAAGGGATGCAATGTGGCTGGTTTTGAAGATAGAGAAAGGGGGCTATGAGCTAAGGAATGGGGGTGCGTCTTCTAGATGCTGGAAATAGCAAAATATCAGAAAGGGTGCAGCCCTGTCAACACCTTGATTTTAGTCCAGTGTGACCCCTGTCAGACTGTTGACCTACAGAACTATAAGATAATAAATTTGTAATTTTTTATTTCACTACATTTGCGGCAACTTGTTATGTTAACAATAGGAAACTAATAATGTTAAAAATTAACCTACTAGGTTTATTTTTAAATGTTAAACACAGGAAAATATTACGTTTTTGTCATTTTGTTTGCTATTTTAAAATATGAGACAAATATAAACAGAGTGCCTAGAGCTAAGTTCATGAGGCGATGTTGCTGTCTGTAACTATGTGTATGGTGTCAGTACCCATCACATAGGCAAGCAGGTATCTAAACTATGAATAGTAGCGATACTCCAAATCAATGGTCCTTACAGTAATAGAATGGGTCTCCAGAATGTGTCAGCAGGGGGTGCTCCTGTATAGGGCAACACTGCTAACTAGCACAAACATCTGACTGGGAAGGGACACACTGGGAGAACCAATTCTGTGAATACAGACACAGTTGAAGAAAAATTCAGAAACTATGACTGAAAATATGCCAACCTGAGGCATCAGTGTTTTGCATTTATTTTTGAATATTTATTCCATATATGAATAAATCATTCCTAAAGAAAGACAACTTTAACTTCAATTTATTAAGTTTGTTTCTGCCGTATTTTTGTCCTAGTGGAATGTGTGCATTTCTATCGTACCAAGTTTTTAAGGTGGAAGACAAAATTGTAGCTAGTGTGCTACAAATTTCAGGTAGAATTCTAGATACTTACTGTGCAATTACATAGCATAGAAGTATTTTTATCATAGTTGCCAGAATTTGTTGTAAAGCCAATTTGCCCTCTTGGTGGTTTTCTCTGTATTTTGTGAAAATGTAGTCATTACTTAAAACATTTCTGCCTTTTGTTTTAGAATTTCCCTAAGCAACAATTCAGGAATATTCCCAGAATTTTATTAGGCTTAACCTATTTTTATTTTCCTCTCTATTTTTTAAAAATATTTACTCACATGAAAGTTACTTGGCTTTATTATTCATGTTGTTGATGAAATTTATTTGTTTCAAAAATTAAATGAATTGCCCTCACTTAGAATGTCCAAACAAACAGTGAACAGTGATTGCATAAAGCAATTTCAAAAGCAAATTTTCACACACACATAAAAGTGAGGAATTCTACCATAAATGAAATAATTCTAATTCTTCTGTGCTAGAGGTTTACCTTGATGCCTGCTACAATGTCTATACACTGTATGAGGTTGCATCAGCCACAACTCAGAGATCCAGGTAGAACCCAGCCCCAAGGATGAAGTAAATCAGGATTTGGCTGCTGTTCTTGCACTGATTTAAACTTCTCCCATGATTCCCAGACAATAAAATATTATTTGTTCCTTGTAACCAACTCTCTGAGTTACACCCATGTTTTAATAACCCATTATTGACTTCTACCTAGATTTCAGTGTGTCCATCTTGTTCCTTATTCAATCACTCTGTCTAGGACAAAGTTGTTGTCCTCTTGCTTAATGAAGTCATGTCCTTTAATTGTCACCCATTCATATGTGTCTTAGTAACCCACAGCTACTAAGGTGTTTTTAATACCTTTCATCATCCTAGAAAATTCCTGGTAACCTGTAAATAGAAGACTGATGCTGATAGTAGCTACTCTGGAGTACCTTGTATTTGCTGTTGTTGAAATCTTCCCAGTCAAAGAGAACAGATCTATTGAACAGGTCCATCCAAGGTCAGACTTGCTTCTCTGTACACTTAATTCCAATGTAACTATTATTAGAGAACCCTGCATTTGTTTGGTTATGTTTACTTTTCTTAAACAAAGGGGTAGGCACAGATATTATCCGAGGCCATTTAAAATGGATTATATGGAGACTTTACATAAAAGTGGGATATTTATAGATAGCACACTATTTGCAGAGAAGTGTTTCAGCTCATTCAAACTCATCAGGGCATTGGCTAATATTTAGATACGCAGAAAAACAAATTAATGCTCAATCAAATCTAGTTTTGTTATGTGTCGGTCAGTGGGAACTTGTTTTCAATGAGTTAATAATTCTTAGACTGTCTCCCAAGTACATGTTAATAGGCTGCATCCCCCCCCCGCCATTTGTTCTGCTTATCACAAGTGTGGCTAACTTCATATCTGCTTCAATGATGCAATTCTTTCAGAGTGTTTTGACCTTTTAGTCAATTTGGAATGCTTTTTACTCCTTTGCCACAGTATGGAAAGATTGATCAGTTACTATACAAGGCTCCTACCTTCTAGAAGGCTCCTTTATACATCTGGGTCAAGGCAGTTCACAAACAGCCAAACACATATTTTATGGGTTTAATATTGCAGGTGGTTATATCACTTTCATAAAAGAGCTTTTACTTTCTGTAATTTCAATGTGGAATCTGGCAAGTGCAATGATAATCAATCACATTTGTTCAGTTGCTTTTTCAAAGCGTAAATGTTACACTGTGAAAAGCTTCTACTGAGCAGACACAGTGGGATTTCATAAGGGATTTTATTAGGCAGACTCTATGCTAGCTTAAAAAATGATTTAATTTGCAATGTGCATATACCACAGGTATTGCCATTGCAGAAGAACCTATGGGGTACGAAATATCAATTTACATTTTTTCAAGATCCAATCATTTTAAATAGGTGTTGTGTCTGTGGGCCAATTCACCAGGGAAACGGGAAATGGAACGACAGAACAACTAGCAGGTGCAGCCAGTGCATTCATCTTCACTGGATATTTGAAATCAGGAAAATCAAGTAGCATTTACTGTTCTCTTTTATTCCTACAGCTGCAAGATGTAATGGAAAGTGCACCTCGCTGGGACTCAGGAGTCTTGCATTCTATACATGGTTCTATGCCTAAATAGTTAGAAACTAAATTAGGTTCTCAGACATTCCGCTATGTAAATGAGGTGATCCTAATTAAAATGACTCTGCTGGAAGCATTCAGCAGGAAGGAACTCTTGGTTACCCCAAAAATATTCTCAGTCAATCCTGTCTAAAACTGATAAAGCCCGACAATGGTTTCTCTTCCTGAAGGGTATAAATTTTTTTTTTTTGGGTTGACTCTTTAGCAAAGTCCATGGTATATGCTAGACATTCAATAAATGTTCACTCACTTTGGTATCTTTACATATTTCATCGTTCATTTTATGGGTGGGCTGTCAATCTAGATTGCCATCCTGAATCCCTTTGCAAACATCTTCTGCCTCTGTTAGTTCTCTGCACAGTGGAGGGTGAGAGGGGTGATGTGTGGGAGGTGTTCCTTAGCAGATTTTAACAAGCATGTTATTATAATATGGAGACATAATTAAAATTGATAATATTTACTTGGTGCCTACTTTCTTCTGAGAACTGCAAGTGAAACACTCACTGTCTTTTAAGCTTCAAAATAGCGTTTAGATGTAAATACTATTATTTCTGTAAATGAGAAGCTAAGCATAGAATGTAAATCTGTACAAGAAGTAATTGGTGTAAACTGGATTCAAATGATTCTTTTTTAATATGTTTTTATGATTTCAGAGAGAGGAAGGGGAGAGAGAGAGAGAGAGAGAGAGAGAGAGAGAGAGAGAGAAACATCAACGATCCCCTACTGGAAATCATGCCTGCAACCTGGGCATGTTTCCTTATTGGGAATTGAACCCTGATCTCCTGGTTCATGGGTCAACGCTCAATCACTGAGCTACACCAGCTGGGCTCAAATAATTCTTTGTTCATTTCCAACATACTTGAAATGTAATCACTCCAGTTATCAATTCTAAACTGGCAAGATTTGTTTGCATTCTCAATATTGTTAGGAACCCAATAGCATTAGCCCTCAATAAAAATGTGTTAAAATTTCAAAAAATATATTTTGATTACAATTTTGCAATATCAGCAATGTAATGTATTGCAGACATTTACTACAGATCTATTAAACATATGAACTATTTGAATAAACATATGAATCTAACTTCATATTTATATCTTTAATTAAATCTGAAAAATATTTTTGTCTCTCCCAGTCATATTAAGAAATTTTGAATACTGAAAGTTTCTTGCAGGAATATTGAATCCCGTAATGACAACTCCTCACATTAGCAAGGTAAGATCCTAAAGCAGGGGTCCTCAAACTTTTTAAACAGGGGGCCAGTTCACTGTCCCTCAGACCGTTGGAGGGCCGGACTATAGTTTAAAAAAAAACTATGAACACATTCCTATGCACACTGCACATATCTTATTTTGAAGTAAAAAAACAAAATGGGAACAAATACAATATTTGTATTTGCATGTGGCCCTCGGGCCGTAGTTTGAGGACCCCTGTCCTAAAGCAACTGAAAAGGTAGTGAAAGATGATCCCCAAAGATTAAAAAAGTGAAGTGGCCAGTGTCCATTTTTAATCCATAGGTGGATTAAATATATGGGAACTTTTCTATATAGGTAAAGTACCCATATTAATTAAGTTGTATTTCTGTACTACTGTAACCCGACTAACTCTCCCTTAGTTATCTTGGTGTGGCCTTTGAAGGAAATTGTGTCTGCAAAGCAGGGCAAGGTTTCAGACAAGGATGAGACGAGTATATCATCATAGAATCAGAGTGTTGGAGAAGAATTTTAGAGATAGGGTCAGAGAAAACGTACGTTCAGGGCCAAGAACACACAGAATGTGATGGAGGTGGCCTAAGTGTGGGTGTTGTATGAAGAGCAGATAAACTGTGAATTTAGCCAGCCTTTGCGTTCAAAGTCACTTCCTATGATGGTCTCCATGGAAGTCATTAGTGCTATTTATCCAGTATGTTCAGTAATTTGACTTCTGAGTACTTGGCACTATTGCAGTTGCTCACCTACCTGGATGCTAAACATGTCCATATAACTTGCTTTAGTCAGTGAAATGCAAACACAAGTTATATGCTCATCATTGAGAAGAAGTGACAATAAAGAGAACACCTTTACACATCTTGCCTTTTCCTGTTGAACAGATGTGAAAGCATGTGTCATAACAAATCCTCCTTCAGTCTGGGGACCTGGTGACTAGGATTATGAATGTCCCTCCTGCCAATAGCTTTGCACATGGAATAAGAAATGTGGGTCAAAATAATTTTATTTTTGAAATCACTGATACCTTGGAAGCTATTATTTGTTTTTTAAAATATATTTTTATTGATTTCAGAGAGGAAAGGAGAGGGAGAGAGAAATAGAAACATCAATGATGAGAGAGAATTATTGATTGGCTGCCTCCTGCACGCCCCCTACTGGGGATTGAGCCCGCAACCCAGGCATGTGCCCTTGACTGGAATCGAACCTGGGACCCTTCAGTCCATAGGCCAAAACTCTATCCACTGAGCCAAACCAGTTAGGGCAAGGAAGCTATTATTTGTTAACCTATCAGGTTGACGGTGCAGTGGTATGATGTTCTCATGGGTCGGGAGTGCTCATGTTCCTTGGTATTTTATTAATGTCAACTTGGCAATGGAGATTTGCTCTCTACCCTGGTCTGTAGGTTTGGACAGGACCAAGTGGAAGTAAGTTTATAGTAAGACTCATGGTCTAGGTCTAGGACATAAATCAGCCTTGAAATGCTCTCTTAAAATAGCCTGCCACTTGAAGCCTATGTTCATATTTCCTTGCCTTTTACTGTTGAACAGATGTGAAAGCATGCGTCATAATAAATCCTCCCTCAGTCTAGGGACCTGGTGACTAGGATTATGAATGTCCCTCCTAGCTTTGCACATGGAATAAGAAATGTGGGTAAAAATAATTTTATTTTTTAAATCACTGATAGCTTGGAAGCTATTATTTGTTTTTTTAAATATATTTTTATTGATTTCAGAGAGGAAAGGAGAGGGAGAGAGAAATAGAAACATCAATAATGAGAGAGAATCATTGATTGGCTACCTCCTGCACACCGCCTACTGGGGATTAAGCCCGCAACCCAGGCATGTGCCCTTGACTGGAATCGAACCTGGGACCCTTCAGTCCATAGGCCAAAACTCTATCCACTGAGCCAAACCAGTTAGGGCAAGGAAGCTATTATTTGTTAACCTATCAGGTTGACGGTGCAGTGGTATGATGTTCTCATGGGTCGGGAGTGCTCATGTTCCTTGGTATTTTATTAATGTCAACTTGGCAATGGAGATTTGCTCTCTACCCTGGTCTGTAGGTTTGGACAGGACCAAGTGGAAGTAAGTTTATAGTAAGACTCATGGTCTATAAATCAGCCTTGAAATGCTCTCTTAAAATAGCCTGCCACTTGAAGCCTATGTTCATATTTTATAGTTTTATATCTTCTCTGACCATGTGTTGATGAGTGGAACAAGAGTTGGAAGCTCTCAGGGAATTACTTATACAACTGCCCTGACCTGCAGTCACCCCGAGGAAGGCTTTGCTACCGAAGGTGCCATGTTTGCTAAGGCAGCACAATGAGATGTCCTACAGAAGTTAAACATCCAAAATCCCATCTCAGGTAAACTTATGACTCCCTTTGCCTGTTTTGGGAAAAGTATGCAATGCTTTAGAATCAACTTTGGGCTTAGAGAGCAGAAATTCACATATTCAACTGGTTTACATAATATGAGAGTAAATAGACTGTGATGGAGAGCTTAATGTTTTCTATATAAGTAAAGTACCTATATTAAGTTGTATTTCTGCTTTCATCTTGCTGGTGTGTCAAATAATGTTTCCAGGTAGTTGCATTATTGGAGTTATGGCAGTGTTGTAGTGTTGTGGTGGCGTATTAGTGCAAATTCTACCCTATACATTTTTTTTTTTACCTTTTAAATAGCCTTTACTTCATTTTATTTTTAAAATATATTTTTATTGATTTCTTTTTTAAAAATTTTATTTTATTGCTTAAAGTATTACAAAGAGTAGTACATATGTCTCCTTTTTCCCCCCATTGACCTTCAATGTTAAGCATAAGGTGCTCAGAGTGCCCATATGTACCCTGTACACATGCACACATACATCCTCTCTATCAACATCTCCCACCAAAGTGGAACATTTGATACAATTGATGAACCTACAGGACACGTCGCTATCTCAAAATGTCTGTAACTTACATTACAGTTAACTCTTGGTGGTGTACATTCTGTAGGTCTGGAGAAATGTATAATGGCATGTATCTACATTTATAGTATTATATAGTTTCACTGTCCTAAAAATTCTCTGTGCTCTGCCTATTAGTCCCCCTTTCTTCCTTAACCCTGGCAAAAACAGATCTTTTTACTGTTTCCATAGTTTTGTGTTTTCCAGAACATACTATAGTTAGAATCATACAATATATAGCCTTTTCAGATTGCCTTCTTTCATTTAGTAACATCCATTCACTCAGTAAAGAACATCTTGGTTACTTTGAAGTTTGGGCAATTATGAATGAAGCGGATATAAACATCTGTGTTCAGGTTCTTAGTATTTGGGTAAATACTAAGGATCTCAATTGCTAGATAATATGGTTATGACAGTGTCTGTTGCTTCACATCCTCACCAAAATTTGGTGGTGTCAGTGTTTTGGACTTTGGCCATTCTAGTAGGGACATTGCTTGAGTTTTCAATTGGCTAATGACACCTGATGTGTAGCATCTTTCCATATACATATTTGCTATCTCTATATCTTCTTAGTGTGATATCTGCCTGTTCATATCTTTTGTCCAATTTTGAGAGTTTTTGTATTATACATATTTTGTTTTACATATTTGTTGTAAGTCCTCTTTTTATATTGTGGATAGAAGTTGTTTATCAGATATGTCTTTTACAAATATTTTCTCCTAGACCGTGGCCTGTTTTCTCATTCTCTTGACAGTATCTTTAAAAGAACAGACATTTTTAATTTTAATGAAGTCCAGCGTATCAATGATTTTTTTTTTTTCATGGAACATGCCACTGGTGTGGTATCTAAAAGGTCCTCATCATACCCTCATCTAGATTTTTTTCATGTCTTGTTTTTAGGACTTTACTCTGTACTGTTATTTCCTCTTCATTAGTCTTATGACTTAACAGAGCTACTTTTTAACTACAGTAAGTTGTTAATGAAGTTAAATGCAGAATATTTTGAAGACAAAACTCAGTCTGTTTCACTTATTTTCATTAAACAACTGTCTGCTTAATAGGGAAAAATATTCTCAGTATGTAATAATCACCTTGCCCTACTTTTTATTTTTCAAAAAGATAAAAGGAAACCTTAACAATCCCGAAATGACAAGTAAAATTATTTTGTCGAAAGTGAAATTACAAATGGGAATAGAATAACGTTCATAAATACGCTGCATATCTCATCTGTGTACATGTGAGCATATAATTGTGTGTGAGTGGAAATAACTGACAGAGGTATAGAATTTTATTTATTTAACGGGACACCGTGAGTTCGATCCTCATTCTTTCTCCCCAGGGGAAGTGCTTATTGTTTGCTTCCTTTCTCTTGCCTGCTTGCTATGTAATTTAAGACTGATGCCTCCCTGTGGGGAACAAAACCTGATCAGAGAACAGGTTGCATTGCCTCCTAAAGAAATTATGCCTTAGTGACTGCTGATATCGGCTCTATAATAATGGAAATGTATAATTAATGCCTTTGCTTCCACAGTTCTGGTAATAGAACCACCTGAAACTGATTCAAAGAGAAGGATTTAATATTGAACCTTCTCTCTGTCTAACCATTAACGTGTTGGATTGTAGGAACCACTGTGTACTAAAATGGGATAATTGGATTTTTGATACTTGGATTGGTTATTGTGCCTACAGTTGAAATACTAAATAATGGAAATCTGCCATGTAAAATCAAAGAGAATAAAAAGTCAATTCTATACAGATTCTTTTCTACGTAAAAAATACCAAGCTATTATACATTTTTGCAGTGTATTTTATGTTTAGTACATTTTTACTTTCAGAGTTGTGTTTGCTTGTGAGATGAAGTTCTGAATTGTATTTTTAAAATGTATGATGACCTCAACATTTTCAATTAGCATTTTTTTTTTGTTTTTGAATTCACAGTAGAGTCTGAACATCTGGTAATATGATTCAAATGTCCTCCATCTTCTCCCTCCAGAGATTCAGTTGACTATCTTCTATTTATATTTGGATTCAAATTTTCAAATGCCTACTTTATGCTGTTGCAATATGTGCTTAGGGATTTGAAATGGATGAATCCAATACATCTTTCAAGATTGATAGCTCTCCCAACCCTCAAAATATTAGTGCTAAGTAGAGCAATATTTTCAAAAGGAAAAAAAAGTGTAATGGAATGACTATGCTAATTATAGACAAATGCAATCCAGTAAAAGATTAATAATTAAATTAGCAACCCTACTTTAGTAACTATCATAATCAGAGGTGGCAACTGGATGCAAAGGAAAAGCATTTTAGAGGAAAATACTCATAAAATAATTAAATATGTACTTTGTTAATTGCTGCAATTTAGAATACTACTCAAAACCTTCACCAGACTCTGGACCCATCATGCATGCATAATTTGCCTAACTATGTAACCTAGATGTATCACTTCTGAGCTAGGCAATCCTAGATAATTTATATGTAACAACTTTTTAAAGTGGAGTGTTGACACTGGCCAATATCAGAGTGTGTGAGCTGATAGTGAAGTATTTTTATTTTTGTGAGCCAGTTTATATCACATTTGTAGCTTGAAATCAGCTGTGGCAGAAGTGTTTGCACTATAGAAATTGGCCAACATTACAAACCAGGGTCTTTTTTGTTTATTTTGCATTTTACTAAACACATATTATTAAACATTTAGCAGCCCACAACTTCCTCTATACTTTGATTTCCGTATTTGTAAAACGTGAATCATAATCTGACCTATCTTTAACATTTTTTTAATTTTAACTACATAAATTGATCTTTTGAAAGGTGTAGAGCAGTAATTAATGAATATTATGCTCTCAATAGTAAATACTATTATCTAGAAAAACTACAAAATCCAAGTTATCAACTGATTAAAAGCAAGCCGTGATGCATTCTACCAATATTCACTGAGTGATTCTTAGTGAGTATAGCTCCACCGTTAGGCCCTTGGCTTAATTTCATGACAAAACAAAGGTCCATGTCCTTCCAGAGCTTGCATTCAGTTGTGAGACAAAGACACAAAATTATGTACATGATAGATTATTAAATAATCAAAATGTAGAATTTCCTAAAGTGTTACCTATTGTTAAAAAGAAAAAGGAGGATTTCCCTAGCCAGTTTGGCTCAGTGGATAGAGCATTGGCCTGGGGACTGAAGGGTCCCAGGTTCGATTAAGATCAAGGGCATGTTCCTGGGTTGAAGGCTCCTTCCTGGCCCTGGGCCCTGGTCGGGGCATGTATTGGAGGCAGCTGATCTATGTGTTTCTCTCACATAGATGTTTTTCTCTGTCTTCCCCTCTCTCTTCTACTCTCTCTAAAAATCAATGGAAAAATATCCTCAGGTGAGGATTTAAAAAAAAAAAAGAAGAAAAGTGGATTGAATAAAGATGACAAGGAGAGAAATCTTAGAATTATTAGAGTAAACATCATATGGGGATTACTCAAGTTATTTGTGAAAAATATATAAATACTGGCACAAATTTCTTACTAAATTTTTCTAAAATCATTCAAAGCCTTATTGAACAGATCAATTCTGACTATACAGCTAATGACTCCAACTAACTCCATTACTCCCAGTTTGATTGTCTTGTCTACTTGGCCAACTGATATTAATTTAATTTTATGATGAAGCTCTCTAGATCATCCTGTTTTAAAGCATTTAGGATTTGAATACAATATCAAATGATCTAAATAATATAAAAGGCTTTAAGTACCAGTGAATAATGCAGTGGCACAATATTTGTGGCTTGCCAGCAGGGAGTGCTCACTGGCAATGAAATACATTTTTAGTAGCCAAGTTAAAGGCCTAGGGAATCTAGGTGAAAAGATGCTGTGGGACTAGTTGCTATTTCCCTTCTAATTATTATTCCAGTTTCACTGTTAGCTGCTATGCAACTGATTAAACTATAGTAGTAGAAACTGTTATCATAGCTAAAAATTTTCAGGAAGAAATATCCTTTCCACTTTGCCTTCTAAACCAAGAAAGAATATGTGTTCTTATGTGGAAGTCAAGTAATATCTTCATTTTTTAATGTAGGGTAGGGCTTGTGAGCATGGAGTTGCAAGAAAGAAAGATTGAACTAGAAGGAAGGAAGCTGAAAGAGAAATACCATCTATAAAATTATTTTAGAATTTCTATCATTTCTCTATATAAGTAATGGGTACCTATTTTTTAATAGGATTACTGAGTCAAGTAAAGGACAGTAATTCTTTCCAAAACTTACAAAAAGAGTAATAGTGTGAAACTTTAAAAATTATTTATGTATATATAAAAACTCCACCTCCACCTCTATCATTTACTTGAGTTTTCTGGCTATATATATCATGGACCACTTCTTTTATCTAGTTTTTTCTACATCAAAATAACAGAAATAGTCAAATCTCAAGAGGGATGGTGGGGTGGGAAGGTGGGTGGGAAAAAATTAAGCAAAGAACTTATATGCATGTATGCAAAACCTATGGACACAGACAATAGTGTGGTGAAGGCCTAGGGTGGATGGGGGAGGGGTGTGGGCTAGAAGGGGTCAATGGGGGGAAAGAAGGGGACATCTGTAATACTTTCAACAATAAAGATAATAAATAAAAAAACAGAGGCTTTAAAAACCTCTCTCAACATATTTAGTAGATACTGTTTTTCTATAATAAATTCTTACCAGTGTGAATGCTACTTAACATAAGACATTTTAGAATAAAAATACACCATTTTGTGTAGCAAATGTGCACATCAATAAAGCCATGAATAAAATAAAACCTCTAATAATAGAAATTATTTCAAGGAGTGCTTCACAATGGGATATCAAGTTGAAGAAAGGAACTTAAATGTTCTCTTTATATGTTGCTGTGAAAACATTGCATAATACTAACCCTTTAAGCATTTGATTTTTTTAAAAAAATAGACCTATCTCCGTTAAATTTTATTTAAGTATAGCAAACTGTTTTCTTTTAATATATGTGACATTGTATACTTGTATTTTATGTATTCATACAAATATTTACATTTGTATTATCATAGTAAATATATTGAAATGAATATTTCCCCTTAGGCAATTAATGAGAATACAATAAAAAAAGAAATGTAGAAGAATGGGAAAGAAAAACAAAAACAAAAAAAGAGGAAAAGGTGTCATAAATTAAAGTGCTATGATAGGTTTGCCATTGTCAGTCAGGCACGGCTTAGTATCTGGTTTCCAAAATGCAGGTTACTTACATATACTTCTGCCATGATATAGTGTGTATATCATAGTAATACATTTAAAAAACTAAAGGATGATATGTAGGTGAAATTAAATTGAAAACATTTTATCTATTAATAGTTAAAACTATATATAATATAACTTAGCACTCACTAATTAAACACAGTACAGTCATGCCCACTTAAATACAGGATCTGTTCTGAGAAATGTGTCCTTAGGTGATTTTTTCTTTTCCTGGGAATATCATGCTTGCACTTGCACAAACCAGGGTGGCACAGCCACCACTGTGAGTGTATGTGCTAGACTTTTATAGAACAGTTAGCATTGTAGGTTTGTTTACACCAGCATCACCACAAACACGAGGAATCTAGGAAATGGAATCCCAGTGTGAGCCCTGACAGTCCGCTTTTCTCTCTGTGCTGCTGCAAGTGCCTGACTGAAGCTTTGACTGGCAGGCATCCCCGTCCCAGCGGGCTGCCTGGAATACCTGCACCAGCTCAGGCCCCTCTGAGGCGCCTTTATTTCAGAGACCTTGGTTGGTTGGGATAACTGACCATTTGGGCCACTTGTTATTTCCTCTTCAGGTGCTTTACATTCCTGCTCTCAGGTTCTACACTCACCAATGAAGAGCAGGCAGGAAAGGCCAGGCCCACCCACATCCCTCCAGGTCTGTAAGGGGTAAGTCTTTTTTCTTCCACGTTTCCTAGTGGCTGTCATGGAAGGCGTCTGGCCGTCTCAATAACCACAGCGCTCCGTCCAGTGCACACAGGCTTGTGAAGGAGAGACGTGGGTGCAAGCTGTGGGGCCAGGTGAGCGCCCGCAGGCGTTTCTAACCTACGGCCTTACTGTCCATAGAAGGAGCTGCAGGCCCAGCAACGCCTTGTGCTGTGATGAAAAGAGTGGTTGAGAAGTCACCAGGCAATAGTTTTTCAGCTCCATTATGATCTTATGGGACCACCTTTGTACTTGGGGTCCATTGCTGACAGAAGGTCGTTAAGTGGTGCCTGAGTGCACTCTGCTGCTAGGATGGTGCCCTGGTCCATCTGGGTGGGAATCCCACTCCCCCACATTTTGGGTTGACTTAGTACACAACGAAGTCAGCTCTCTGTATCTTCATTTCTCCTTAGTAAGATGGCAATAATGATAGCACACCCTCATCGAACTTTTTAAAAGATTAAAAAGAGGTCATTTTAAAAGCCCTTTAGAAACTTTTAATAAGAAATATTTTATCTTCATTTAACTCTTTGTGATTCAGAAAGTCAAAGATACTCATTTGAAATCATTTCAATTTTTGGTCATATTCATTTCTATGGGAGAAACAGCTATCTCACAGTGATATCTTACTTTTTTTATACTAAGTATTTTATTTGTATGCTGCTGCCAGTGTATATAAAATAATCGTTCTTGTGAAATAGCAGTTCATGAAAATTCAGAGAGGTAGGTGTTAAGGACTGACAAAAGCAGAAGTTTGTGTAGTATGGCACATGTTATAGGGTAAGCTTTTTGTACAGGCTTCAGATTTAGTTTTCTTTGAATATTCACCGGTTCAAGAAACGTGGTTTAGAACACCTTCAAAATTCATTTTACTACAAAAGGAACAAACTTCCTGGGGTCTGAAGGGATTGGTACTTTAAGTTACTCCAGTCAGCAGGGGGTCATGTTGAGCATTCTGCAGGCAGAATTGTTTCACATCTGCCGCTGCCTGGGAATCTGCATGCGATTGAGCCGGCCTCCAGCCGAGCTGTTGAACCACTTTCTTCATAGAGGTGATGCTGGAGGAACTAGACATGGTGCACGCGAGTGCTGGGCAGATTGGTCAGTAGCAGGTCGAGGGTCCGCTGGGGCCAGATGGTGGCGGCAGTGACACGAGGGGCGGAACTCGGAACTTTTCATGATATCTTAATTTTTTTTAAAATTTTAATTAAATTTATTGGTGTGACATTGGTGCATAAAAGTATGTTTCAAGTGTACAATTTTATGATACATCATCCATATGTTGCATTGTATGGCCACTACCCAAAGTCAAATTTGCTTCCATCACTTTATATTTGACCCCCTTTACGCTTCAAATCCTCCCACCCCCTTTCCTTCTGGTAACCACCATACTGTTGTCTGTCTATGAATTTAAAAAAAAAATTAATTCATTTTGTGAAAGTAGTCCACAAAATGTCCCCTATTTTTCCCTCTTTGCCCCCCTTCATCAGTCTCCCTCCCCACCCCAGGTCTTCACCTGCCTACTGCCTGTGCCCATGGTCTATGCATGCTCTACATTCTTTGATTGATCCCTTCCTGCCCTTCCTCCTACCTTCCCTCTGAAATCTATTAGTCAGTCCCATGCTTCTATGTCTATGATACTATTTTGTTCATCAGTTTATTTTATTCATTAGATTCCACATATAAGTGAGATCATGTGGTATTTGTCTTTCTCTGACTGGTTTATTTAGCTCAGCATAATACTCTCCAGATCCATCCATGCTGTCTCAAAGGGTAAGAGATCCTTCCTTTTTAAAGCTGCGTAGTATTCTGTTGTGTAAATGTACCACAGCTGTTTTAATCCACTCATCTACTGATGAGCACTTGTGCTGTTTCCAGATCTTAGCTATTATAAATAATGCGACTATTTTTGTTTGTTTGTCTTATTTGTTCCTTTGTTTTATATCCCACCTATGAGTGAAATCATATGACTCTTGACTCTTTCTGTCTGACTTATTTCATTTAGCATGATATTCTCAAGATCCATCCGTGTTGTCTCAAATAGTAGCAGTTCATTTTTCTTATGGCTGAGTAGTGTTCCATTGTAAATATGTAACACATCTTCTATACCCAATCATCTATCAAAGGATACTTTGGTTGTTTCTACATCTTGGCCACTGTGTATAAAGCTGCAATGAACATAGGGATGCATATGTCTTTGTGAATAAATGTTTTCACATTTTGGGGGAAGATACCCAGAAGAGAGGTTACTGGGTCATATGATAACTCTTTTTTGTTTGTTTGTTTAATCCTCACTGGAGGATATTTTTTGATTGATTTTTAGAGTGAGAAAGAGAGAGGGAAAGACAGAGAGAAAAAGGAATGTGAGAGAAATACTTCCATCGGCTGCCTCCTGCATGCACCCCGACCAGGGTCTGACCCGGGAAGGAGCCTGCAACTGAGGTACATGCCCTTGACTGGACTCAAACCCGGGATCCTTCAGTCTACAGGCCAACCCTCTATCCATTGAATAAAACAAGTTAGGGCTGATAACTCTATTATTAAATTTTGAGGAGCCTCCATACTGTTTTCCATAGTGGCTGTACCAGTTTGCATTCCCACCAGCAGTGAATGAGGGTTCCTTTTTCTCCACAACTTCTCCAACATTTGTTATTACTTGTCTTATTGATAATAGCCATTCTAATAGGTGTGAGGTGAATCTCATTGTAGTTTTGATTTACATTTCCCTAATAGCTAGTGAAGTTGAGCCTAAATCCAAATAGAGAAAGTGCATCATTGTCTGCACTTACAGAAATAAGATTATTATATTCAATCCCATGCAAGATACTTAATGTAATTCAGCTATTCAGTTTTCATCTTTTTCTGACATTGTAAATTCTTGCAAATTAGTCTGAAAGTATTGTTTTTGCATATTTAGCAAGTGATTCAAAATCGACCAAACTTTTTAAAAATATATTTTAATTGACTTCAGAGAGGAAGGGAGAGGGAGAGAGAGATAGAAACATCAATGATGAGAGAGAATCAACAATCAGCTACCTCCTGCACACCCTCAAATGAGAATGGAGCCCACGACCTGGGCATTTGCCCTCACCAGGTATCGAACTGTGATGTCTTGGTTCATAGGTTGGAACTCAACCACTTAGCCACACCAGCTGGGCCAAAGTCCATCAAACTTTTTATTTCAAAGAAATCTAATAGCTTAGGAAATTATGCCTATAAATTTTTTGTAACATGCATGTATGAATTTTTATATGTGTTTTAATTTTCTAGAGCTGTTGTATCCAAGTATCACAAACTGCGTGGTTTAAGCAACAGAAATGTATTGCCTTACCGCTCTGGAGGCTGGTTGTCTGAGATCAAGGTATGAGCAAGCTGGGTTGTTCTGAAGGCTGTGAGGAAACACCTGTTCATATCTCTCTCCTCATTTCGGGTAGCATCAGGCATAAATTTATTTGTAGATGGTGTTTTCTGTGTATCTTCAGATCATCTTCCCTCTGTACATCTCTGTCCAAATTTCCCCTTTATAAGAGGACATCCGTCATATGGTCCACCTAATGACCTCATCTTAACTTGGTCATCTGCAAAGATCTTATTTCCAATTAAGATTATACTCACAGATACTAGGATTAGCATGTTAATATCTTTCCGGGAAAGACAATTCAACCTATCACAATATGTAATACAACTTATTGTCATTAGCAACAACATATCATTTCAATGAAAGCATCTTTAAGTACACTCCATATCACCAATCTAGAAAGAAAATTAGGTTCCTCTTAAAGGTAGTTATTTTCTCACTCATGGTTAAAAATATCTTTACCTTGAAGAAATAGAATAAATGTGTTTTTCTTTTATTTATACCCACTCAAAAGAATACCTGTCATTACAGAGTCAGCAAATTTGGAAATCTGTTTTTGTATGAAAGGAAAATGTACAAAACACAAGAAGAGAGAGTTTCATCATTATTAAAGAAAGATATAATTTTGCACTTCAAATAATATTTGTAGATGTTTTGTATGAGTTATTATCAGCTATAAGCCACTGGTTATCATTTCTACTTCATAATATGATGTATACAGTAAGATTTTAAATCAGGGTTTTAGTAGAAGAAGATTTAGTTCAGTTATTTGCCCTTGTGTTTTTGCAATACTTTGTTATATTTGATAATGTCTTCACTTTCCAGAAACCTATCATGACCTTTGGACAAATTGTAATGGTTAATTCAGTTAACACTACATCAATTCTTCACAAACTGTGAATTTACCATACCATAGCTAATTTGTGTATATTCTAGATTAAAAATAAAAACAACACTAGAAGTTTTGATATTTTCTTCCCAATGAAAGGAATTCCCACAGATACAAATGTCACATTTTGGATACTGAGGCAAGAGGCTTTTTACAGGTTATAGCCATTAACACAAAATTCTGCATATGTATAAATGTAGGTCAAACAGAAGAAGTGTCTGTTATCTAGTAGCTTCATTAGTAGTCATAGCATTTTTATGGACTGTACATTAAGGGAACCACAAAAACCAACTAAGTGTTCTGAACTCTGTGCTAACCCTAAATACACCTGAGCACCTATATTTCTGTAGGCTCATTTTAAAGAGAGAGAGAGAGAGATAGAAACATCAATGATGAGAGAGAATCATTGATTGACTGCCTCCTGCACGCCCCCTACTGGGGATCGAGCCCGCAACCTAGGCATGTGCCCTTGGCCAGAATGGAACCTGGGACCCTTCAGTCCGCAGGCTGACGCTCTATCCATTGAGCCAAACCAGCTAGGGCTCTGTGGGCTCTTTTTATAACAGTTTTGTTTGCTAATCTAAACTAAAACAAACAAGCAAACAAACAAAACTTGTCCCTCAAACACATCACTTCAGGCACACAGCATGCAAGAATTCCTTTGACGTACTCATAGTGCAGTAAACTGATTTCCCATATTTACTTGCCTCACAAACAGCAGTTTTTAATCATCTCCTTAGTTTTAAGGCATTGGGGGGATAATTTAATTTTAATTGTTTTGTTTTCAGGTCTAGTGGGTGCAAATTTAAAGCCAGAACTCTTTTCATGCCTGTGTACATGAAATGATGCACAGCTCAGTGAAACATAATGAAGAAATAATTCTGGCCCCCTCACTTAGTATGTTGATGTGTTGAAGAAATTTGAAATCATAGTTCAGTAAGTCATAAAATATGAAAGTACTATGCCAGACGTCTTGTCAGCGATCTTAAAGATATGGGTCCTATAACCCAATATATACATCAAAGCCATGGGACACCGAAAACACAAAGAGGAAGCATTAGGATACATTTATCATTTATACTGCATGCGAGGTTAGGACCCCTAGCTTTCTTATGATGGTTCCACTTGAGTGCTGTAGGGATAAATGTAGCTCAGTGCTCCTTCCCCTTCACAGTTATGCATTACACTGTAACAGATCGGCCCGCCAGAGACACTTTTCACTCAGGCAGAAATGAAATATAAGGGACTGTAGCAACACTGTGCCTCTTACATAGTCTGTTTCCTTAAACCATGCACCGTGTGCAGGTGATCCTTTATATCATATATAAACAATACTTTCATATGCTTTCAGAAGTCCCCCTGGTCACATTAATATCTGTAGAAACTCTTAAGCTGACTTCACCAAATATATCAAACTGAAGTCAGGGAGCATTCAGTATGATTGCTGGATTTTGGAATTATTATGAGATATTAGCCATGATTCGGGGGCCTTAAATGTGGTCAAAGAAAGCAAAGACGACAGGAAGCATTTTTTCTTCAGGAAACTGTCCTAGGAAACAATTTCAGTTGTTTCCATTGTTTGATATGTGCTGCTGATTCCTTCTGGTCTTCCCCAGAAGGTGTTTTCCACAACAGCCCCAGGGGTCACGGGACTCCTTGAGCTGAATGTTTGCTTCAGGTTGCTAAGGGGACTTTCCCTCACTATTCCCCTAAGAAGAGGAGTCCCGCTCTGAGGTTTGTTAATGGAGTTTCTCTACACAAGGTGCGTCCTCGTTTCATTTGCAATCTCCTGGTATATGTGTTATATTTTCCATTCAATTCATGGGCAACAGGTATGTAAATGTCATTCCTATTGTTGCTGTGGGAGTTCTAAGACTCATTCTTCTTTAATTATTTGTAGTATGTGACTTATTTAAAGGTATTAATGAGATCAGGAAAAAAACAGACACTGGAAAAAATGACCTTTCGTCAACAGTCTTTTAACAACTAACAGAAATTTTGGTCGATTTTTTTTTTTTAAAAGATGTTATTTCAATGGGGGCTGGGGAGACAGTAGATCTCAAGGGTTTTACATATATCATAAATATGCCAACATAGGAATCAGATTCAACTTACTGATTTTGCTGATAGAGCAGCAGAAGAGGTTTCTTTATTTGCCAGGCTCAAATTACTTTTGTTTGTAGTATTTGACAATTGTAGACAAAGGCCTGTATCATGAAATATAGTGGCAATATTGATTCATATCTTTAAATTTTACTATGAAATAACCTTTTTTGAAATATTTTTTTTTAAATTATGTCTGGCTATTTTAAATAATTTTAACTCATTATATCTTTTTTAGTAGATGTTTAACTTTCTCTCTTTTTTACATTTAATGAGATCAGTAAGTATTATGTCAAGGAATACTGTCTGAGTGCAGTATACTGTCCATAATGTCAGTGCACTCAACACAAATTGGTCTTTTGGTAATACTCACAAGTTTCCTGTTATTCACAGGTAATAAACTTTCCTCGAGCTATCCAACACAAAGAGAATAATTTCCAATACATTTTTATTAATAGTCATTTGAGGTTTTTGTATATGCAAAATGTTAAAATACAATATATTAAATATATAATCTTTGACAAAAATGTTATCAAATGGAGTTTATCCCCTTAAAATGAATCCACTTCAGAAAACTGTTTCAGTGAAAAATGTGTGAGATTAACTGATACAAATGTATTTATTTATCTGATTTACATCTTATAATGTCAAGCCATTGTTCCTTTTTATCTTTTGGTACACCAACAAATATCATTTGATAGAAACTTACAGCTTAGTAAGTACTTAAAGAATCACTCATTTTCCTGAATTTGAATTAGAATAAATTGGATATATGGGAAATATAGGAATATATATATATACACATATACATATACCCCTCAGTGGTGACTAACAGTTACTTGCTCTTAAACATTTATTGAGCTGTATATTTATCTTTTCATGCATTTAAACATGTATTTTTTAATGTATTTTTATTGATTTCAGAGAGGGAGAGAGAGATAGAAACATCAATGATGAGAGAGAACCATTGGTCGGATGCCTCCCGCACATCCCCCACTGGGGATCGAGCCCACAACCCAGGCATGTGCCCCTGACTGGAATTGAATCTAGAACCCTCCAGTCCACAGGCTGACGCTCTATCCACTGAGCCAAACCAGGGAGGGCCAACATGTGTGTTTTAATAATAATTTTGAAGTCTGCTATAAGGACATTAAAGACATGGTTCTTTCTTTGAAGTATCAAGGCATCCTCATATGAACTTCCTAAAGTAATTGTATGCTCTCTTGTCTATCCACTCTGACTCCTGCTATGCTTTCTCCTTTGAATTGCTTGTCATTAATTTATTTAAATATATATATATTTTTATTTAATTTAATTTAATTCTTTATTAAGTTATTACATGTGTGTCCTTATCCTCCTCAATGCTCCCCCCGACCCCCCGTTTATGCCCTCACCTCCCTAGTGTCTGTGTCCCAGTGATCCCACTTCTAGGAATATATCCTAAGAAACTAGAAACACCAATCAGAAGGGATGTATACACCCCTATGTTCATAGCAGCACAATTTACAATAGCTAAGATTTGGAAACAGCCTAAGTGCCCATCAGCAGATGAGTGGATTAAAAAACTGTGGTACATCTACACAATGGAATACTATGCTACTGTAAAAAGGAAGGAACTCCTACCATTTGCAACAGCATGGATGAACCTGGAGAGCATTTGCTAAGTGAAATATGTCAGTAAAAATATATTCTTTGAGTATTTTCTGTACATGGGTACTGGAACCATGTGGAGAGAGTGGTGACTAACAGTGATATAGCCCTGTCATAATGAGCTTATATTTTTGGTGCCTTTGTGACATTTCTAAATCTTAGGAAAATGACTTTTAAAATTCTTTATAGATAATATAACTAAAATTTTATTTTTTGAAAAACTGGCTAATGAAGGATCATCATTTTTCACTTTACTTTCCAATCATATTAAATTCTTTCCAGAAGTTTAATTTGACAAACATTTGAATAGGAATTAAATAGTCACAAATACAATATCTTTGCACCATTCTTCCATTTTTTTTTTAAAATTTCTGAAAGAGCTAAGCCTCTTCCTCATCCTATGATATTTCCTTCTCAATCCAAGTGCTAATGTGATTTTTACCATAGGTTTTCATTTAGGACTAGGAGCCCGGTGCATGAAATTCATGCATGGTGGGGGGGTCCCCTCAGCCCGTCCTGCACCCTCTTCAATCCGGGACCCATCGGGGGATGTCCGACTGCCAGCAGTTGGACATCCCTCATAATCCAGGACCACTGGCTCCTAACCACTCACCTGCCTGCCTGCCTGATTGCTCCTAACCCCTCTGCCTGCCTGCCTGACCGCCTCTAACCGCCTCTGCCTTCCTGTCTGATTGCCCCTAACCCCTCTGCCTGCCTGCCTGATCACCCCTAACTGCCTCTGCCGGCCTGCCTGATTGCCCCTAACTGGTCTCCCCTGCTGGCCTGATTGCCCCTAACTGCCTCTGCCTTGACCCCCGCCACAGTGGCTTTGTCCGGAAGGACATCCGGAAGATGTTCGGTCTATCTGGTCTAATTAGCATATTACCCTTTTATTAGTATAGATGTTCACTCTGCCTATTGCCCTAGGGATGCCCCAGTGGGTTCCTGACACTGTGCCCTGTTTCATTCTGTTTCTAAACTCAATTAGAAAGTCCTTGAGGTGTATCAAAGAAAACATTTACTGGGCTGGTCAAACTTATAAGGAGGACTTTATTCAGGACAATGCAATGAGGGTTCAGATAACTCAGCTCCACTGCAGCATAAGGCAGAGGGTTTTAGAGCCTGGGGTGAGCTATTGGGACAGCACTAGAGAATATTAGTAGGGAAGGTTGAACAATGACATTTAGCCATCTGTGTTTGCTATTTGGTACTCATCCAGGTCAAGCTTCCAGCCTTCTATAAAGACCAGGAAATAGAGGCAATATTTTTCTTAATGCTTACATTTCAAAGGGATGTCTCCCAAATCCTGGAGAAAGACATTCTAGGTTGTACAACTGGCCAGAGGCTGGGAGAAGATTTCCATTCCAAAGTAGCACAGAAAGTATTTGAAATTGCAAGTTTCTAAAGTAACTGCTCTAAGAAAAGAAAGATCAGTGATATTGTCAGGAAGAAACCCATCTAGAGTTTAGTCAAGCTGAGGGGAACCTGAAGGCACTCTTGGTCAGTTTCCATAATAGATTCTATCATGTCTGTGGAAACATCTCCAAAATGGTTAATGCCCCACTTTATTCTGAACCCCAGTAGTTTTCCACCTGATTTAAATTAGAATTGTTAAAGAGAGAAAAAGAAATCAATATTTCAATAGTGATGATACCATTTGATCCTGTTTGGAATAATCTCACAGATACTAATAATTACAGAGGAACTAATTGTTAACTACTTAGTAATTCTTCCACTTAATTAAAAATGGAGTGTGAAGTTCCTGTACACTGTGGGATGATATTAAACCATATAACATATAATGTGAATCAGCTGTTTTTTCTTTTTTTGGAAGAAAGAAGGTACAGAAATTGCAAAGCCATTTTCCAAATCCCCATCTTCTATGTTTGAAGGTGTAAGAGAAGGAAGACATTTCAATCCAATTAGATAGGTCTTCAAGGATCAGAATGTCAGCCAGAGGGCATTTCAAAGATAGGAGATTCAAAACCCACTGAAGGTAGGACATGGTATCTAATAAAAGAAACTAAGGTAGTGAGAAGGAAAAAATGTGCATTTGACATAATGGTTCATTCTCTTCAGGGAACTGAATTTGGAAAGCAAGAAATTAGAACTCATTTTACTGGGAACCTCAGAGATTTATTCCATAGCTCCACCATAACTAGGCCAGTACTGAATAAATAATATATAGTGAACAGTGGTTGATTTTTCTTTTCACTAGAATAATACAAGGGTAAATGGTTTGATAAAGACAAATGTTAATATAAAAGTGATTTGGGGGAAAAATTCTATTATTGAGGTATAACACTCAAAAGTGATAATAATTATAGGTAGAAAAGGACCTCAATGTTGCTCACACATTTATGGTAAGGTATACCAATATTATTACAACATTATAGGGTCAAGAGAATAATAATACTATTTAGGTTTGGGGTACTATGTCAAGTCAATAATTACTTTAAATCTCACAGCAAAACACTACATTATAAATTCATAAATGAAGTAACAGGTGTGGGGAGACTAAATAATTTACTAGTAGTCACAGCACTAATATATTTGTATTAGTTGTCAACAGTTGAATGTACTTTGGCCATCATACTGAATGCATTGCTTCTTTGAATTCCAACATACCAAATATTTATCTTGAAGACAGAAGTAAATCTGGATAGTGTTAAAACTTGACACTGAAGCCCTTTTCCTTTCTCCCATGTCCTACAAACACTTCAACAGCCATTCCCCTTAATTCTATAGTTAACGTATATTAAAAACCCAAATTACTTTGCACCATCATTTCTGCTACCATACTGTTTAGACCTACCATCACCTCATACCTAGATTAGCTTCCTTCCTTCTTCCCCATCTCTTGTGGTTTACTACCCAATTTCTGGGGCCCTGTGCAAAATGAAAATACAAAGAAGAGAAGGGAGAAAGCTATCTCAGCTTCCCCAGGTAAGCCAGTTTCTAGTCAGCAGTGTACCAGATAAATGCAGCCACATCAGTGAACTCAGGCAATACCAGAACAGCATAGCAAACACAAAAATTTGTTGAGAAATAACACATTCTTACTGCTATAAGCGATTAAATTTTGAGTGTGTTTTTGCATGTATCAATAGATAAGATGGGGTTTTCTAGGTACAACAGCTTATTTTTCCATGAGTTTTTTTTCAATCCATCTCAAATTTTCTTGCTATATCTTTTGAACTTTTGTTTTGCTATGTTACATTTTTTCCCCTAACAAATTGCAATTATTGGGGAGGAAAAAAGCCAAAAACAGGTGTAAAGAATTACAGAGTAATTGAGTGTGTGAAGTCCCATGTGTTTTCTGTTTTGATTTGTTTTATTTCTACCGGTCTGAAAAAGTTTCACAGCAACGTTTGTAACTTAACCCCAAGCTTCTCTCTTTCCCTTTGATCTCCCTTAGCTGGGTCTATTGAGAACTGAAATTTGAATTTTATTGTTTCATTGTCAATGAGAATTTTCTCTATTTCAGAAGAAAAGGTTCAAGTTACAAAATTCTAAGTCTATTGGAGAAGTTGTTTTCTCAAAGGACCTCTGTCTCTTCTAAAGCACACAATTGGATCAACATTTAAAAAGAAAACTTAAGGTTTTTAAATAGTAAAAGTGATTTTACTGCAAGCATATTTTTCCTCAATTGGAAAGAGAATCAATTGCTGAAAGTTATGATTGGCCCTAGACAGTATTCCTCCTTGTTCTTTAATTTCATGCTGATTTACAGGTATCATAGCTGGATAAATATTTATAACATCCCTTTAAACATTGAAAGAATGAGATTGGAGTTACTATGATCTTAATCCAGGAAACCAGTCTCAAAGAGAGTGCCACTTAAAATTTCAGTAGTTGTATATATATTCCCTTTTAAAAAATATATTTTTATTGATTTCAGAGAGGAAGGGAGAGGGAGAGAGAGAGATATAAACATCATTGATGATAGAGGATCATTGATGGGCTGCCTCCTGCATGTCCTCCACTGGGGATTGAGTCCACAATCCAGGCATGTGCCTCAGACTGGAATCTAACCCGGGACCCTTCAGTCCGAAGGCCAACTCTCTATCCGCTGAGCCAAACTGGCTAGGGGGATATATATTCTTGTGATTAATATATAACAAACAAGGAGGACTGTAATTTGAAAAAGGATCTTATCTGAGGACAATTTATAAAATTAGATAATTGAGGTATCTGGCCTCATTATAGACAAAATAATTTTTAGACTTTAAGAATTTATTGAAATATTTGCCTAAAATACAAACATTGATTACCAAAGGAT
Organism: Myotis brandtii; assembly: GCF_000412655.1. NCBI lineage: Eukaryota > Metazoa > Chordata > Mammalia > Chiroptera > Vespertilionidae > Myotis > Myotis brandtii. The sequence goes on from NW_005369942.1 coordinate 3,933,597, forward strand.
TACATTTAACTCAGGGAAAGGCTAACTCCTTTCCTTGGAAGGGGCTACCAGGACTCCTCAATGCCCTTAGTCTAGTCGTCAGAGCTGGCTGGGCTCCCACAGACAGCAGCTGGAGTTCCAGGGAGATATTTCAGCTGTGGGGGGTTGCCACTGAGAACTTTGGGGTCTAAACCCCAAGATTGCCCCCCAGCCCAGACCACCAGAACTGAGAAAGGTGCCCATGCAACATCTGGCTGTGAAAAGAAGCAGAGTTGCTGTCTGCCAGGAAGAGACATCTGGAAAGGCAGGCACCCTCTTAAAGGGCTAGCACACAACATTTTGTGCAGCTACTCACCTTGGGTATCCTCAGAGGGAGGGCAGAGTGGACTGAAGCTATGTGAGCAGAAACCAGAGTTGAGGGCTCTGGGCTTAGAGCTCAGAAGGCAGATACTCCAGTTTCCTGTGCTGAGCCATTCCCTCATACTGCAGCGGACATTAGCCAACACAGAAATAGCTGTCTGGTGTGAGCGAATCACAATTATACCTATTTCTTTTATCAGATCAATATTTCTTTTGTCAGATAATATATTTCTTTTGTAATATGTTAGCCACCTTTGCCCTGGTGGGTGTGGCTCAGTTGATTGGAGCATCATCCTGTTTACCAAAGGATGGTGGGTTCAATTTCTAGTCGGGGCACATGCCCAGGTTTCAGGTGCCATCCCTGTCAGAGCGAGTGCAGGAGGAGTGCAGGGGGCAACTGATGAGTGTTTCTCTCTCTCTGTCTCTCAGCCTCTCTCTTTCTTCCTCTCTCTCTCAAATTAAACAAACAAACAAGAAATTAGCTGCCCTAAGGCAAGCTTCCAAAGCTAGGAAAATGATTTTCTTTGCCTTTTTAAAAAATCTAAACTTAAACTTTTAAAAATGTGGAATCCTGAGGAAGCAGAAACATTGGTAAACTGCCGTTAAGGTCCACATGATTAATTCATTCACTATATGGACCCAGGTGTATTCTCCAAATTTTTTGTATCGATTTTTATTTTTGTGTTCATAACTCCTGGCCTTTATTTTCAAGGTCACCTCACTTGTTAAAGCTTCTCTAGGTCCAATCATATGGAGCAATGTGGACATTAGTTGTCATATTCCTGGGAGGTGCAAAGTCACCTTATACAGCATTTTCATAACCCAGTGCAATGGGGGGATCTGATAATTCAAGAAAATGTGCAAACTGGGCCTCATATGGTTTTATGTGTTTTCTTTCTTCAACTATTTTTTGCCCATAATTAGTAATATTAATGGTCCCAAAGTGGCCTTTGGAGGCTCCTAATAGTTAACTTAAATAGATTTTGTTAGCACCAGCCATATGAAAAATACTGCAGTATTTGGTGTTATAATGAAGATAAGTAAAACACTCTCCCTTTCCTCAAATACTTTTAATTTGGTGAAAAGTGAAAAAGTTGAATGTAAGTACATAAATCAAGTCAGACATCAAATAAGTAATAGCAAAGAGTGGCAAACAGTGCTAAGCAGCATAGCACAGGAAAACTAGATATAGATATTGAGTTTAACTTTTTCCACTCAGTGGTATTAGATGGTTCCTTGGGAGGATGAAACCCTTCTTTCCCCTATTCTTTCTTAGTCCATGCCTTCGTTTGGAATTGTTCTTCAAATATATAACCACACACGGGGACACTATATACCGTGTTGAGCATGGTTTTACAGGCTGATTCCCATTATTGAGGACAGATGTTACACACACTTAGTTTCACCATTCTGACATCTTTGCATTAGTTAGTGTTCATCCATTAGCACGTATCCCATTAGCTTTGCATCACAGAATTGACACAGAACTCTACAAGGTTATTTATTCACTTCACATTCTCTCCCTTGATAGTCACATCCACATCAATAGATCTGTGAAGGATTATAAAATACCCATTTTCCTCAGCTCCTTAGTTTACAAATTAGGGAACAGAGACCTAATGATTTATCTAGAACTCTCAATTACCTTTCCATACTCTAACACAGTGTATTGTCATGCTCTCAGAAAAAGCCTTATTTTCTGGCTGATCAAGCTCATGAACTCAAAACCTGGGTTTCCAAGTGTATTTAGAAAAGCTACAAATGAGGAATGTATGGTGCACAGTAGACATATTTCTTCCATACTTAAGACCAGTGAAATAATAATTTTAGTACTTATAAAATGTTACTATTAATTGATACATCTTTATAAATAGAACTTATTCCTAATAAAAGAGGTGCTCTTTTAGAATTCTGCAGGAAAGTTTGTTATATGTTCTTTCATTAAAATGGGCATCTTAAATTGGTCAACTCTTTATGTGATTTCAAGGTAGAGAAGTAAGAGTAAGCCCAAATGTCTATGCATATTTATTAGTTTTTTTCTTAATATTTTAGTCATGGAATCAGTTATGATAATATCTCTCCCGGTGTCTAAGTCACACATAGATAGGGGATTATCTCTTAGAGAAATAAATACATTTGGTTTTATTTAGAATGAAACTAAATGGTTTAAAGACTTAGTGATATTAATTTTATATTTGTCCATGCAGCTATATTATTACTCATTATGCAAAAATTAGAAACTGAATATTAAGCAGGTTCCTATTTATTTTTCTGGAGGATTCAGTTTGATAAAGGAAATCAAGTATTGGAATAGGTTTAAGACTCTTGGGGTCTCATACTTTCTGGAAGTTTCCTTGGCCCACTAATGTCAGCTAAATGAATATCCATTTCCTTATTTGATAATCAACAGGCTTGAACAACTTTTCAGTAGTACTTTAACCAATATAACCATGATTAGTAAACTTCTACAGACCCCTGTAATAAGCTAGACACTCGAAGAACAAAGAGGAATGAATCTGCCACTATCATTTAAGGTCCATGCCTGTTGCAGAGGAATGAGGAAGAACCATCGCACATGGAGGCACACTAGCCTCCCAAACCTTGTTTCACAAGCTGGCAATCATATTTCAGGATCTGGTAATAAACTTTGAATGTCCGGAAGTTCAGTTTATCAGCTCACCCGTCGATAACAAGTCTCCTGGGAGTCTGACCTACGAATAACACTCACACAGTATTGATGTATGAATCAGAGGGATGATTTATTAATTTAGAGCAAACATATCACCAATAAATCAAATGCAATATTTAACTTAATTGGCCCATCCAATTTTTCTCTATTGAAGAGATTACATGGAAAATAGTATTATAACCCAAGGGCAGCTTGTTGAGCATGTAACCAGAGAGTAGTATTTGGCATGTTTTTAAAGGTGTACAATTACATAGTGAACCAAAATGATTTCATGAGTTTATATGTTTCAAAATAGCTGGTCCACAAACTCTTTGTACCTGGCTATGGGAACTAAAAAGCCCGTGCCAGAATATAAATGGAATCTCAACTGACCTAAGTAACATACTATTGGTCTAGATCAGTGGTCGGCAAACTGCGGCTCGCGAGCCACATGCGGCTCTTTGGCCCCTTGAGTGTGGCTCTTCCACAAAATACCGACTTCTGTGCATGGGCCACGAAGTTTCAATCGCACTGTACGTGCGCGCCAGCATGTGGTATTTTGTGGAAGAGCCACACTCAAGGGGCCAAAGAGCCGCATGTGGCTCGCGAGCCGCAGTTTGCCAACCACTGGTCTAGATGATTTAAATGATAACACAAGCTCCTTTTATCTAGTGACACTTTGCAGACCATACTCTAGATTGCTCTAGTTGAGAGCACCATCTTACATGAAGCAATGGAGACACAATGATGGCAATTTCCAATTTTACACCTGTTTTGCCAGCCTTCCCACTTAAAATCCTTTACCTGGTAAGAAAGTCCTTTATCAAACAGGGTACTTGGAAATGATTAGTAATATTGTTTTATCATTGCAGTCACATCCCAGACATACTTTCCCATAGCTACACCAATTTCATGCAACCTAATGTAGGCACTTGCCAAATTCCTTCACCCTCAATGGCATTAGTTTCCGTTCATATCCCCCAATTCCAGCTGCTAGCCTCACAACTTTCCCCTCAGTACTTTTTATGTGCACAACAGTTCTCCCTGCCCATGCGCACTGGAAGAGAAGTGCAGGCTTGAAGTGCTGGAAATTAATGCCCAATGGGAACTGTTGTCAACTAACTCAGACATGAGCTACTAAAGAATTCTCATCCTGTCCCTCATTTTGATAAGTGTTGGGCCTATGTGTGAAGTTGTTTCCCAGAATTCTTCAGCAGAATTGAGTTTCCTTTGCTCACCGAGGTATCTTGCTTACAATGTTTATTGCTTTCTTCTGTTCCCTGCTTTGTTTCTCTGTGCTCCCACTAGCGTTCACAAATCACTTCCCAAATCATCCATTTGCACTCTATTTGTCTCAGGTCTTCTTCTGGGAGAACCAATATTAGGAAACATGAAACCCACCTATTCACAAATAACCCACTGAGTTATTTATTTCTATCAGTGAGTAATTTAAAGTGTTTTTTTTCTAACTTAAGTTATTTTCAGGGGTTCTTCACAATGTGTTTTGTGTGCTGGCTTTAAAAGCTGGTTCAGGTAAAGCACATAAATGTAAAATATCAAAGGACCCTTCCACATAGGATTTAGATAATGGTGTTTTAGACACTCAGAAGGGAGGATCTCTAGAAACAGGCGGTGGTTAAAAGGAGCCTTTACCGATAAATGGGACTTGAGAAAGCTTTGAAGATGTTTATGCATCTATGCATAGGCATGCATTTGGGAGCTAACAGACAAATTTGACTGTAGGAGGAAACATATACTGGGGAGTTTGTAGATTTGAAAGTGAAAAAGGCACATTGCAAGAGCTACAAAAAACAGACCTAAGAATAAAGCAACCAGTGTGCAACACAGGCAACTGATGGAATTTACAATAAAGAAATAACATTTAAAATAATGCTACAATCCAGGTACCTAAATATAGGAGCAGCTGATAGCATTGGCATGACCGTGAGAAGAGAAGCTGGGGGAAAATACAGGTGTTATTTTCTTGTTAAAACTCTAGAGCAGAAACATTTTTCCCCCAAATCACTCTATACCTAGGCATGTCAATGTCACAATGCAAGGGAGCAGGCACATTGTAGGAGGCAGTGATTATATTGGACAAAAGAAATTAGATGGACTGGAAAGATAGGCAAAGACTGTCTTCAAGCAACAAGACACCAAGAAGGCACTTAATGGACATGAAAGCATGTGGACATCCCACATCACCACCTATTCTGAAAGTTGTTCTCACCCAAGTTTAAGAACAAGAAATAAATACTCAGCCATGAAGATGGTTTTGGCATCTTGGGATTAAATTAGCAAAGCAGTCCATGATTCCAGAGACCAGATATATGGGAAAGGTAACCCCCCAGGAACTCAGACACTGGGAAGTATACATGCACCAGAAACAGAGAAAGATGGGGTGAGAAACTAAGTACAAAAGAACAACACATTGTCCATAATCACTTAACAAAAAGAAAAGCCAAGGCAATATCAGAAACTGAGAAATTAAGTTTAAGATAGATGTCTGGAATGAAACTATGATTTCATAAACTTGTAATTTTAAATAAAATATAGAATATTTTGTTCATTCAACAGAAAGACTCATAAAGCATTCTATCCCCTTCAGGTAAAATGTGTGCATTTAACAGTGAAATAGGTATAGAAACTATATCATTACACCATTCTGATAGTACATAGCAAAGAGGTGATAGAAGAGTGATGTGGTGTGCTGTGTGATTTAAAGCTCATGCAAGAGACAGACTGTCTGGATTTGTCTTAGCTTTGCCAGTAGGGAGAGTTATTTCAATTCTCTAAACCTAGTACTTATTTGATAACTACAACTATTAATAGCACATGCCTATTGGGGTTTTGGGATTTATATAAAACAATATATACAGAGTTCCTAGCACAAAGCCTAATATCTATCTATGTCTATCAGCAAAAAACCACCTACAGTGAGAGTGAGATTTGTTAGCTTGCTGCAATCCCCAGGAAGGAGGATTTAGAAGAGTTTTGGTTTAGGGCAGTGGTTCTCAACCTTCTGGCCCTTTAAATACAGTTCCTCATGTTGTGACCCAACCATAAAATTATTTTCGTTGCTACTTCATAACTGTAATGTTGCTACTGTTATGAATCGTAATGTAAATATCTGATATGCAGGATGGTCTTAGGCGACCCCTGTGAAAGGGTCATTCGACCGCCAAAGGGGTCGCGACCCACAGGTTGAGAACCGCTGGTTTAGGGAGTGTTTAAAGAAGTGAGGATTTGTTCTAAAATGTATGCTCTCAGGGATAGGATCAATTTTATGATTGGGGATCTTAACAATTTTTATTTAAGATTCAAAAGGACCAAAGTACCGCTATGCTTAGCATGGGCTACTTTATCATTTTGTTTTCCCAGTGTTATCCTGGGATATGGACTTAAAGACCTTAAAATATTGTATATTAAAAATAACAGTTGTTGCAAGTGTTTTCTTTAGTGAGTTCTAATATTTTTCAAAAACCTCTTTAACATACACTCTTTTACTGAATCTGTTGAAAGACCTATTTAATTTTCATGGGATAATTACTAAAATGCATTCAGTACTATCAGCATAAGTGAGCCATATTACCTAGTATCTGAACAGAATCATCTCATTTGAAAATAATGTTAAATTTTAAATAATTATACTTTCTCACAAAAAGAGACATGGGGAAATGTTACCATTAAAATAATTTTAAAACTTATACTATGCTAATAAAGGAACTAAAATGAGATTATTTTCTTCTGTACATGTTAACTTATTTTTTTCTTGTTTGTTTTTATTTACATATTTTATTATAAAAATATAATTTCACATTCTCTTTCTCTGTCTTTCTGTGTGTCTATTTCTCACTTTTTCTCTGATATTTGAAAACTTACATGAACTCTGCCAATTATATTTTTGAAAAAATTCCAAACACATTCAGGCATAGTGCAATGAACAAGAACAGAATTACATATGATATTATGGTACTTATAATAATAAATAATAAAATTTATTGGCTATTAGGCAATGAGAAACATGACAATACAATTAAACAAGGAAAATATATATCTAATTTTGAAATTTATAATATTAATATATTCCTATCAACTAAAGTAGACAAAATATAATAGCATAGTGTCTAAGTAATAATGGGTAATATAAAGTTACCAGCAAGGTTACAGTTTATCCTCATGGTAAACAAAATAAATAAATAAATAACATTTCAGAAGGAGAGCAGATATAGACACACACATACACATACTGGTATACATATGAAAAAATATGTGTGTAAATAAAAATATAGACAATAAATACACATATACATATCTATTTTTAAAGATTAAAGATCTATTAAAAAGAAATATAAAAATCATTGAGTCTGGTACATGGAATCTAGAGGGCATGTTATTGATTTATTAGATCAGGTGCCTCTCCACCTAAGTCCCTAACTCCCCAATAGTAAATCTGGTTCTAGGAGGAAAGCACTCTTTTTCTTTTCATTTATTATTTTTATATTTTTATTGATTTCAGAGAAGAAGAGAGAGGGAAAGAGAGATAGAAACATCAATAATGAGAGAGAATATTGATTGGCTGCCTCCTGCATGTCCCCTACTGGGGATCAAGCCCACAACCCAGGCATGTGCCCTTGACCAGAATCGAACCTGGAACTGGAATCCAGTCTGCAGGCAAACACTCTATCCTCGAGCCAAACCAGCTAGGGCTCTTTTCATTTTGAAGCTCTGATTGTCTATAGGCCTCTGTTTCTGTTACTACATGTTGTATCATTACTGAAGACAGAGCAAATAATCTACTAATATAATAAATGTAATTAGACAAAACCAGATTAGCCAGAAACTAATAGGACAGCAAGATTTGCTTACATTGATTATTTATGAAACATTTATGAAACTTGTTTAAAATTATATGGTCACGGCTAGAACCTTGTATTACTGGAAGAGACAGCTAGTTACCATAGTGACTACAGTGTTCAGGTATGAAAAAAATATAACTAATTCTCAGGTGTGGGCTGTAAGAAATAAAAACCACAGGTAATCTTCTATCTCAGAGATGAAACATAAATATATTCGGTACAAATGAAATAAATAGCCCTCTTGACAGCTCCTATAATTGATATTTACAATTAAAAGAATAGGATAAGGTAATTGACCTTTAATAATTACATCTAATGTACACTAGCTTCTTAATTAAAATAATTAACCAGCTGGTGTGGCTCAGTGGTTGAACGTCAACCTATGAACCAGGAGGTCATGGTTCTATTCCTGGACAGGGCACATGTCCGTGTTGCTGCTCGATCCCCAGTTGCGGGTGTGCAGGAGGCAGCCAATCCATGTTTCTCTCTTATCGATGTTTTTATCTCTCTCCCTCTCCCTTCCTCTCTGAAATCAATAAAAATATATTTTAAAATATAATAATGTACTGCAGATGAAAGTAGAAACTGGAAGTCAAATTTTTAGAGCCACTCAAACTTTCTTTAAACTTATAAATCACAAAATGAAAAGGCATCTGGCCGAACCACTTGTATATATCATTCTGTCTTCGAGACATACACACACTTTGTATGAGGAGAAGCTTTCAGAAGGAAGCTGTTGAAGAGGTAATCAGTATACAAATTCACTGATTACATTACTGCAAATACCAATAACACCTCCTGTTGTGGCTTCTTTAAGAATACAGAGTAGTCTCCACAATGTATTGGCCATAATGGAAACAATATTTGCCTGACTGCAGAATAGAATATAACAATATGAATCCCTATGGTGTAAGCCTTTTGCATGGCCACTTATCTTCTAAATGAGTCATGAACTCAGGCACGCCCGAAACTTTTCCATACACATGAGACATGGTGGTTGTGCGGAAGAGCTGAGAGTTCAACTGAATAAACATTTCTCTTAAATGCCAATTTTGGCTGAAATATATTTAATAAAATTGTTAAAAAGAACAATTTATAATTGCTTTTTGCATTCAGAACTACCTTAGAAGACATTTACATTCCTAAGATCTGAATCATGTAGATACTTTTAAAATCTGTACATAGGCCAAATTTTCTCTCAGTTCACCATTTTAACTTACAAAAGTTGCTTTCAAACTGATTTTTCATTGAAATAGGATTTTAAGTCCTAGCTGGTTTGACTCAGTGGATAGAGCATTGGCCTGCTGACTGAAGGGTCCCAGGTTCGATTCCAGTCAAAGGCCCATGCCGAGGTTGCAGGCTTAATCCCCAATAGGGGGTGTTTAGGAGGCAGCCAATCAATGATTCTCTCTCAGGTGGTTAGGAGGCAGCCAATCAATGATTTTCTCTCATAATTGATGTTTCTATTTCTCTCTCCCTCTCCCTTCCTCTCTGAAATCAATAAAAACGTATTTAAAAAAATAAATAGCATTTTAAAATGAAATACATCTTCAAAATATTAGAGATAAAAAGTGTTAGGAAGAAGGAAGGACATTAATATTAGGTATTATGAATATTACAGAGATAAAAAGTATGTTAGGAAGAAGGAAGGACATTAATATTAGGTATTATACTGGGCAGGTCATGTAAACTCTCTGAACCTCAATGTTATCTATATATATAAAAGCCTAAGTGACCATAACGACCAGACGACCAGCCGGTAGCTATGACACACACTGACCACCAGGGAACAGATGCTCAACGCAGGAACTGCCCCCTGGTGGTCAGTGCACTCCCACAAACAGCCTCCCGTAGTCCCTCCCCTGAATAAGGCGAAACAGCCCTGATCAGTCCCAATTGCTGGCCAGGCCGAGGGACCCCACCTGTGCATGAATTTGTGCACTGGGCCTCTATTCTATAATAACAAGGATGGGATGCTTAGTGAGGGCCATAAAATTTAATTTTTCTTTGATTTGCTGAAATCATCATGATCTAATTTTTCATTTCCTTTTAACCAGGGGTCCTCAAACTTTTTAAACAGGGGGCCAGTTCACTGTCCCTCAGACCGTTGGAGGGCCGGACTATAGTTTAAAAAAAAACTATGAACAAATTCCTATGCACACTGCACATATCTTATTTTGAAGTAAAAAAACAAAACAGGAACAAATACAAATATTTGTATTTGCATGTGGCCCACGGGCCGTAGTTTGAGGACCCCTGCTTTTAACAATACCCTAGAATTTTAGAACATTAGGATGTTAGTTGTGTTCAGGAATTAAGGGACAATTCAGCCCTGTTTCTTTTCAGAAGCACTATTAATATGTGATAGGGGAAATTCTTTTTTTTTTCTTTTCTCTTAAGAGATTATTTCCTTTCACATGATTTTATGATTACACTGATAATACAAGCTCATGCCCAGAGAACACAGGTAGCTATAAAGAGCAAAATAAAAAGAAGCATTGTGACCATTTGAAATATTCCTTTTAAAGCTTTTAGCTATTCATCAAACCAAGAATCATAACACATAGAGTCAAAAGAACATTTTCATTTTATTTATTTGTTTGTTTATTTAAATCTTTATTGTTGAAAGTATTACTTATGTTCCCTTTTTCCCTTTTTCCCCACTGACCACTTCTAGCCTGTCCCAGCCCCCCACCCCAGGCCTTCACCAACCTATTGTCTATGTCCATGGGGTATACATATATGCATACAAGTTCTTTGGTTGATCTCTTCCCACCCACCCACTCTCCCCTGTCTTCCCTCTGAGATTCCACAGTCTGTTCCCTGCTTCTAAGTCTCCGGATCTATTTTGTTCATCAGTTTATTTTGTTCCTTAGATTGTTTCCTTCCTCCAATTCCTCTTTTATTTAAACAATTTTTTTTATTGTTGACACTATTACAGATGTCCCCCATTTCCATCCCCTTTGCCCACCACCACCTAGCCCCACCCAACCCCCCTTCCCTCTAGCTATCACCACACTGTTGTCTGTGTCTACAAAGTACGCATATATGTTCTTCAGATGGGGAAATTCTTAAGTGCATTTGCAACCTCCTCACTGTGGTGCATTTAGTGTCCCAGGTTCTCTAGTCCTAGACTCTGGTAGTAGTCGCAAGCCCTTTCTCTACAGGTCATTGTGTTAAAATATTTCCCCATATTTTCATTTCCAAATGTGCCATGGTGGGGCAATAACATAGCCTTTATATCTTCACACGAGAATATGGTATCACAGAAGCTTAAGTTTGATCCTGCAATAAAGAAGACAACTGTGAGTAGATTCTAGAAGTTGAAGCAAAGATATCTTTATGGTCACAATCCAGAATCCCTTTAAAAAATAACAAGTCTTTGTAGCTAAATCATTCATTGTTTCTCTCCTAAAATGATGAATGGAATAACATTTTTTTTCCTCTTGGGTTCTTTCAAAAGTAGGAACTGCTTTATTTTCTTCTTCTTTATCCATTCTTCTTATAGTGCTTCTCCTGGATTAAGAATTTATATTTGCTTTAACTAGAACTTTGTTGAAAAGTCCTTTACTAGCTCATGTCAAATTGAGTTTATTCTTTTACTGCAGCATCTCTAATCTCTAAAATACCAGTATTTATTTTGAGGTTATATACTTTTGCTTTTGTCCTCTGCCAACTGCTTCAATACATTCTATTGGGAGGCTTTTAAAACTACGCTTTTCTTGTATTGGTTATTTTTCTAATTGTTTTTCTTCTCCTTCAAAGCACAGCTTGAATTTCTACAGAGAGTACAAAATTAACTCCACTTGTTTTTTGTCTTTGGCTTCTCATTCTTAAAATACAAAGAACTTTGGCTGTAAAATAATATTCCATTCACCCAGACTTGCCTAACTGGGATGATAGGCCAAAATGTAGCAAATATATTTATTCTGGATTCACCCTTTGTTTCCTTTGGCCAAACACAGCAGTCTGTTAATTTGCATATGACTATGGTTCAAGTATTAGTCATAGTAGACATTGTCCTGCTTTTATCTTACCCTTTTTGGTTTGTTTTTGCTTTATTTTTCCAACTAAATGATGCCATGAGAATTATTTTCCCAATTAGTGTTGGAAGCAGTCCCGAAGGCTGTGTGGGTGTTCAACCCCAGGCAAACCAAGCACATGGGCTCTTCTTGCCCACTGTCAGTCAGCAGCTGTGCACTTTAAATGAATCCCCAGCCAAAACAACAACAAAAAAAGTTTAGGGAAACTTTCGCTAACTAGGTGGAAGACAAATAAGTGGTAATTTGTTTTAAACTGTCTCAAAGCGGAATTCAGTGGGAAGTATCAGAAGCCCACTGGGCTTTCTAGTATCAAGTCTTAGAGTGAGTTGAAACAACTGTGGAAGCTTATCCATTACTGGGCCTGAATGGTCCACATGTACTTTCCCATTTTTCTATATTCTGTCAGGGAATTTATTTGGGCAAGTTTTAGAAACAAGCGTGATTGGCATTTGAGACATTTTGAAGGTGAAAACCTTAGATTTTGGAAGGTTGGGATGCTGAATCACACACTCATTGCATTGCAGATGTGACTCTAAAAAACAGATAGAAATGATCAGGATACGCAAAAAAGTATCGCTGAACTTGAAAATGTTTTCACAAGTACAAGCGATCATTTATGTGTTAATACCAACCATAGCTGTTTACTTTCAATCAAGTATAAGCAAGTAAAAAAGTAAATTTTCCTCAAATGTGTTCAGTTTTGTAGGAAACTTTCTATAAAATTTAAATTATAGCAAGGACTTTGGCATCTGTTTTAGGGGCCTGTTATTTCCAATTACTTTAAATGACTATGAAACAATCCATAAAAATTATATTTTCAAAATAGAAGACCTTAGATGATATTTACTTGGCCTTTAGCAGTGAGATATCATTCTATGAGGGAGAAGCAATGTTTGGCATGTGTTGAACCAATCTGTTTTTCAAACATTCTTAGCCTTGTCTGTTTCCATAAATTCTCTGTGTGAATGAAATCCTTTACTTATCTCTGGTAACAATCAGAAAGGTGGTTGAAGGTTCCTGAACAGGGGCATTATTTGGTGTGAATGAAAGTCACTGTTTAACAAAAGACATAATCAAATGAAGATGGCCTTACAGAGGAAGCTCTGACATCCCAGTAAACAGGATGTCCCAAAGCCATGTATACATCCTGGAACAGCTGATAGCTCAATTGATGTTTCTTTCTTTTCAGCCAGACTAAGCTTTGAACAAAGGAAATTCATCCTAAAATGTTACTGGAATTTTCAAAACGCAGTTGGAGTACAAACACTGCCTTTGTAATTATTCAAAGTGTGTACACATTTTTTGACAAATAGGGCATCTCCCCCCACCCCCCAAAAATGTATACATACTGCAACAGCTGATAACTCACTTAATTTTCACTCCTTTTCAGGTTTAACTGATTTGAAATAATGGGTGAAGCCAGTCTAGCTTTAAACAAAGAAAATTTACCCACTAGACTTTTTTATGGGGATACATAAAAGATAAAGTTTATGGTACAAAACCAGCAACAGTTGATGAATTGAAGGTGCACAAATACCAAACGAAATGATTCTTGATGTTTGTGATTCCATTGTTTGGTGTTCTCAGCAGTGCTTGGATCAGAATGGCCATCAGTTTGAAAACAGGCATTGACAAAAATATGATTCATTTCTGTAGATTCTTTTAAATTTTGAAAATGAACTATATGTACATAAACACCGACTTTATAATCATTCAAAGTGTGTACACATATTTGGGGACCCAACACTTACTTTGTTCCTAGGCTCTCCTTGTCTTCCTCCAGACTGAAACAGGAAGCCACAGCATACTCACCTTCATAAATATATGCTCAGGACATATTGACCACTGGTACACATTGTGTCTCTACCATACTTCTGGTATAAAAGAAAGTGCCCATATTATCAATCTTCTTCTTAACTATGAAGAGAACAGGTCATAGTAAATCGACTGTAGTTGCTTGATATGTTAGATTAGCAGGGACATAGCAATTCCAATGATCTTATACTGGCCATGAATAATAATTATAACAATTAAAAACAAGATATTCTATTTACTCCCCATTTATTATTATATTTTTATTTTTTATTGATTTCAGAGAGGAAGGAAGAGGGAAAGAGATAGAAACATCAATGATGAGAGAGAACCATTGATCGGCTACCTCCTGCACATCCTCTACTGGGGATTGAGCCTGCAACCCAGGCATGTGCCCTTGACCAGAATCGAACCTGGGACCCTTCAGTCTGCAGGCCGAAGTTCTATCCACTGAGCCAAACCAGCCAGGGCTATTTACTACTCATTTAGATGAGTGCATTTTTCTAGACTTTCATATTTAATATACTAATATCTTTAGTTTTTTATACTTATTTTTATGCCACTATAATAGAATCTGATATAATGCTTATGGATTTATGAAGATTCAAAATGAACTACTACCACAGCTATAAAACAGACATATCTGCTCTCACAAGAGTATACTTTTGGCACATATTAGATTTGTTATAAAGTTTTTAAACCATTTCCCCTGCATATAATAAATTTTAAAAAGCAATTTAGAAATTACTCATAGAAAAGTGAATTGCCTAGCAATCCCATGAGTTAAAATTATGTCCTTGTGAAATCATTTAAAATAAAACAGACTTCATTAAATGAGAAAAATAAATTCCTCTATGAACATAGCACCCAAACTCAACAATACAAATGACAAGTCGCTAGAGGCCTCAAATCATAGATTTCTAACCAAGGTTAATTTCTTTAATATTTTGAACACTGAGAAATTGTAGTCTGGGGGAAAGAATACATAAAATCACTAAGTTATCAAAATATCATGGGAAAATAACAGATTTAAGTTTTTACTATCCTGATAAAGGCCCCATGAGTTGGCAATAAATGACTAAGTTGAAGAAGAACACTTGGTGGATATGTTTGGAAATCTTAGGAGTATAGTGACTAAGTCCCTGCAGTCTGTTCCTTGAAGACAGAGAGTAGCCATTCATCCAGAGATTTCAGATAAAAAGAAAGAAAGAAATATTTTCTTATAAAGAAGCGATTTTTTTTATTGCTCTTTGAAGAGTATATAATGGATTCTAAATAATTTATTTCCAAATAGAAGTGTGTCTTCAGAAAAATTCATATTAATCTAACTTTAATTTACTCCTAGTCAACAAATATCTATGAGACATTTATAAGTTACAAAACTCTATGCTATAAATTCCAAAGGGATAGATAAAGAGGAGTTAGACATATTCTTGTTTGGGGGAGTAAACCTAGGAAGGGAAGCCTAATTACTTTAGAAACAAAATTAGAAACGAATCCTGTTCTTTAGCTACTACAGCAGATATCTTCCCACTGCACCATGCTGTCTTTCATATTGCATTTGGATTATATTGGATGAGTTCTATTTCTCAAGCAAAATATAAGGAAAGAAGCTGAACAGTGTGCAGTTAGGAGAAATGCCATGCCTCAAGTAATTTGCATGAAAGTAATTATCCAATTAACAAATAACTGAAACATTGTCCTCAGTTAAGTTTCAGCTACTTAGAGTCACATTGAATAAACATGGGGTAGAGGAGAAAGCAAGCAAATTTCGAATTGCAAGGTCCCTGAGAGAAAACTTTCCTCAATGGGGAGGAAGACTTCTGGAATACAGTCAACCTTAGTCACGGAGCCCAAATGTGGCAAAGTAGCTGTGATTTGGGTTTTCAAACAAATAACCTTTAAGTTATTTCTGTGTCATAGTGAGGAGACCCTCAGTTAAAAGAAATTTGGAGAAACGAAGAAAAATTTTTAAAAATCAGTTAAATTTTCTTTTATAAATGTTTCAGTAATTCTCCAGACCTACTAAGTTTAAAATTGAGAATCCACTTCTAATATTCATCATGTTATTTAATAAGTCAGGGCTTTCACTAATAAAAACATATTTTCATTTCAAATTTTCTAATGAGCAAATCTCTAATACTAAGCTGCGGAAAATAGAAATAGTTTATTACTACCTTTGGATTATGGTCTTTCTGATATAACAGCTAACCATTCCTGTAGTGTACTTTTTTGATTAAAGCAACTGTTTGTTCCTAGAGTAAGAAGCTTAAACTATTACAGACTTACTAACATACTGCATATGTCACTATGCAGAAATCTTGAAATCTTTTCAAATAGATTACAGACAAGAAAAAAAAATGTCTAATTTACAGTTGGAGAAACTGGCTTAATGCCCAAGATTTGCTCCCCAGCATACAAAGTACCATATGCCATTGTTCTTGGTAGCACTTATTTTTTTCATTCATTATGTATTTAAATAATGACTAACTTTATCAAGAAATTAAATTTTGGAGTTTGAATTCTTAATTTTAACAAATTTTGGGAAGGCGAGTCAGGCAGATCTCTTTCTCCTCTCATTGTTCAACCAAATACTCATATATTCTTTCTTGGAAATTTCATTTATTTCTATGTTTTTCTCCCTCTTCCTTTTCAGTTTTAATTATTTTTTTTTAGTTTGATATCATTTCAGAGGTATAGAAAATGTGAAAAAAATAATATACCACCCAAGTCCAGCTGGTGTGACTCAGTGGTTGAATGTCGACCTATGAACCAGGACTTCACAGTTCAATTCCCAGTCAGGGCGCATGCCCAGGTTGTGGGCTCCATCTCCAGTAGGGGGCACATAGGAGGCAGCGGATAGATGATTCTCTCTCATAATTGATGTTTCTATTTCTCTCACCCTCTCTTTCCTCTATGAAATCAGTAAGATCATATACTAATATTTAATGTTTCCCTATGATTTTCAGACCTATCTTCTCTTTCTCAGTACATCTTCCACTGTCTTTGTTTAAAACTTTGTAATTTTATAATACACTAGAGGCCCAGTGCACAAAAATTTGTGCACTCGGGAGGGAGGGGGGCTCCCTAGCCCGGCCTGTGCCCTCTCGCAGTCTGGGACCCCTCAGGGGATGACCACTTGCTGGCTTAGGCCCGCTCCCTGGGGGATTGGGCCTAAGATGGCAATCAGACATCCCTCTGGCAGCCCAGCAGCCCT
>NW_005369942.1:3951401-3997277 GCF_000412655.1 Myotis brandtii
ATCTTGGTTGGCAGTTAATTTGCATATCTCGCTGATTAGCCAATGGGAAGGGTAGCGAAGTTATGGTTAATTACCATGTTTCTCTATTATTAGATAGGATTATGCTTTCCAACTGACCCCTGTCCTTCTTCAATATATTCTCATATAGCTGTCTCTGTCATAGAAAATATAAGCAAAGAAACTGAAATCATTTAAAATAAAACAGACCACTTATACACCACTATGCTAGGAAATAGTAAGTGTTCTATATATTTTGGCTGAAAAAAAGAACAGCATGTAAGTTTGAAAATCAAACTTCTGAACCAAAATCACCCTATTGTTTTTCACAGATTTATAAACATTCTTCAAACACCTTGGCTTAGAAAACAAAATGCAGGCTTACCATTCCAAAGGTACCATCCACTACCTTTTAATATAACCTATTCTCCAGTGATGCAAAATTAGTGTTTATCAGTTAACCCCTCAATCAATTTTATAACAACACACTTTCATATATGCCTTTTCACTTTTTTTCTGAGCCAGCTATAAACTTCCTTATATTTTAAAAATGCAGCTGAATTCTTGCTTGATCACCACACACCCCCTGTTGTCATGCAGATGTATTTTTTCTGTGCTCTAATAACATACATCATCAAAACACTTAGTTCACTCAACTGTGATTATGGTCCTATTTTTATGTCTCCTCTTAGGCATGAACCATTTATTATTTATATTTTCATCTGCAGTTTGTAACTTAGTACCTGTTATAGGTAGACAGCCCTATATAATAGCCTATATAATACAAAGGGAGTATGCAAATTGACCGTCACTCCACCACAGAGATGGCTGTGCCCACAGCAGACAGGGGGGTTTCCATAACACAAGATGGCTGCACCTACCGCAGAGGCTGAGTTCCCCTAATGAGCCTTAACAAGCATTCAGCAGGGACCTGAGGCTGCGCCCCTCCTCCCACCCCCATGGGGCTTGACAGGGGATCTCAGGCTGTGCCTCCCACCCTGGTACCAGGCTGGGGGACCTCAGGCCATGCCCCCCCTCAGCAGGGCTTGACGGGGGACCTCCGGGCACACCCCCTGCCCCGGCGCCAGGCCAGGGGACCTGAGGCTGCACCCCGCCCCCACCCGGCGGGGCTTGACAAGGGTAGGACCGGCTGGGTCTGGATCTAGCCCAATGCAGAGGGGACAGCCATGTCTGGGTCTCACGTGCTTTTGAGGCACACGTGGGTGGGCAGGGTCTTGACTCTGGGTCCTGTGGTGCACCCCAGACTCTGACAGGAGGAAGATTTTCATATACATTTTACTAATTTTCTTTCATCTCTGACACTTCTATTATAGAGAAAGGGCAAATAGCAATATTAAAATATTTCCTCTAATCAATCCCCTTTTAATGTGCTCAAATTTTGTGCACTGGGCCACTAGTCAATATATATATTTATTTAAAAAGTGGAAGCTGAAACCTACATATCTAATAACCTATCACACCTTATCTACTTTCTTTATTCCTGTTGACCCTTGGTATCCACAGGATATTGGTTCCAGGATGCTCAAGTCCTGAGTCCAGCATATAAAAGTGTATAATATTTGCATATAACTTATGTACATCCTCCTGTATACCTTTTTATTTTTATTTTTCTATTGAATTTATTGGAATGACATTGGTTAATAAAATTATACAGGTTTTAGGTATTCAATTCTACAACACATCATCTGTATATTGTATTGTGTGTTTACCACCCCAAGTCAAGTCTCCTTCCATCACCATTTATCCTCTTTCTGCCTTATACCTTCCACCACCCCTCTTTCCCTCTGGCAATCACATACTGTGGTCTGTGCCCATGAGTCTTTTTTTTTTCTTTTGCTTAATCCCTTCTGCCTTCCATTATAATATCCAATACAATATAAATGCTATGTAAATTGTTATTATGCTGTATTGCTCAGGGAATAATGACAAGGAAAAAAAGTGCGTACATCTTTAGTTCAGATGAAACCATTATAAGCCCAACTACCTAGTACATGTCAGCAACCACATGTGTTTTTGTAGATTGTTGAATCCACAGATATGGATGGTTGACTGTATAACCATCCTTAAAAACTCAGTTTTTGTCTTCTCCAGGAGAAATGGTCTAATTTCCCTTTTAGAGTTCAATAATGTGTCTTCACTCTCATCATTTTTAATGTTTGTCATTATTAAAACATTTAAATCAGTGCGATTTGTAGTATAAATGACTTTGTTTTTCTATCTTCTCAAGTGAACTATAAATCCAGTGACAATAAAATGTATGTCTTAGTTCTCACTAGTTATCCTATAATCAATATGTTAACAATAATTGCTTAAGGAAAAAGCAGCATTACATTGAATAATTGTCAGAGCATTATTACAGAAACAAACCATTGGAGTCAATCAAGAAACTGAACCCTTTAGGGGAAGGGTTTTTATAGAGAATGAAAAGAAAGCATTATATATGTAACCAGCTAGGAATTGGCTGCTTTATAAAAAGTGCTATGCAGACAAAGCTTGATTGGACATGATCTTCATTGTCAGACAGTAAAATATGTTCATTCTACACATACTTTTCCTTTTGAGAATTGTTAGTTAACTACAAATTGTGAAAGATTATTAGTATTGCTTGTAAAATTTTTCTCACATTTTAATAATGATTCACCCTGTAAATTTCATTTACATTCATTACCTCATGTCAATACTTAATATTGTTTTGTAAAGCAGGTATGAAAGAAAACTGAAATTCAGCAGATTCTAGTTACTTTCCTAAGCTCTGTCATATCTTCAGTTACTACAGAAATGTGCAATTGTATAATTGTGGTAATATAGGCAGAGAGAAAAAAAAGAAGTAGTGAATTGGGATCTGTTCTAAGCCTTTTCTTTTTTTAAATTTGTGTGGCAGCTGCTAGGAAAGCTTATCCTGATTTAGAAGCTAACTATGTGTGAGTCTGAAGCATATTCCAAAATATTAGAAGGAAGTAAAGCAAGTTTCAAACATCAAAAAAGTTTCTATTTCTTGCCTATAAAAATAGCAAATATTTAAAAAATAGTCAATAAAAAGATGACATAGGTTCAGTCAATGAATAAATTACAAAATGTAAAGGAACCTGTTATTTCCATCACCTTATTTTTTTTCTTAATTTAGAAAAATAATGAAGTCATCAGATGCCCCATACTTTGTGTGTTTCAAAGATTGGGATTTGGTAAACTCTACCTTGAAAGCAGATTTCCTGGCTATGGACCCGAATTAGGATATAGTCAGTTGACTTAAGATAGGGTTCTCAGAGCAAGGGTAAAGAAAGGTAGTTCAGGTAACTATGTTAAATGATTGCTCATGTGAGAAAGTCTCAAATATAATTTGGAGTAAAGGGTAGTGGTAGTAAACTTTGCAATAAAGAGTAAACTGTAGTGATTGTTGAGCCTTCCTTTAGTATTTTGTCATGCCAAGTGCAATGCTGATTCAATTCTGTCCAGTCACTACCTTAGACATTCACTAAGTATTAATTGTTAAATAAAATAAAACCTAGAAAAATATCATGTTCTTCTCATAATATATCCATTTTTCTATTCAATATTTTGAAACATTGACATCCTCTATAAATAAATGAGGCTATATTTTAAGTCACCAGCTCTAGTTGATGAGGCATTTTATATATACATACTATCTTTTGAATTTTCCATTCAACTCAGTATCATGAATTATATAATCTTTCATTTTCATTGTGATCACTATAGTTCAGGCCCTCAGCATTGCATTCCTGATCAATAGCAGTGACATTTTAAATAACCTTCCTGTTCTAAACTAACATATATCCCAAATGTCATGTTTTGATCAGACTTTTTATAACACTATGTTGATCATAAAACTTCCCTGCTAGAACAACTTTAATGATGCCATATTGAGAATGAAAAAAGTACCAAAAAGTACTTTATAAAGATTTTATTTTTACTATTTTTAATAGGTTATTAGGTAGTAATAATTGGTATATTTGTTGGCTTCTAAAAATGTCAGGTATGATTTAGAATTTCAAGAAGGAAAAAAAGAAAAAGACTTGAAAAAGAAAAATAAGGAGGGGCCGAAAGAGAATAAAAGACAGAAAATAACTTAAGAGCTCCTCTTAATTCACACTATTTTATCCTAATTTTTCAAGTCCTCAGTCTGATTCCTGTTAGGGTATAAACACTGCACCAAAGAAAATGATTCTCCTAACTAATTATTTATCTCATTTACACCACATGTGCAAGTTGCAAAATCAACCTATATAATAAAAGCCTAATATGCAAATTGACCAAACTGTGGAACGACCAGTTGCTATGACACGCATTGACCACCAGGGGAGACACTCAATAGGCCAGCCAAGACGAGTGCCAGCGGCAACCCCCCCCCCCCCCCCCCAGTCACCTTCCACAGAGGGAGGTGACAGGCAGCAGCGTCAGGGGGTGAGGCTGGTGAGCGGGCAGCACCAGGCAGGCCAAGGCAGGTGCCAGTGGGGGCTATGACATGCATTGACCACCGGGGGGGGAGACACGGAGACACTCAACAGGCCAGCCAAGGCGAGTGCCAGCGGCAACCCCCCACCCCCCATTGCCCTGCCAGTCACCTTCCACAGAGGGAGGTGACCAGCAGCAGCGGCAGGGGGTGAGGCTGGTGAGCAGGCAGCACCAGGCAGGCCAAGGCAGGTGCCAGTGGGGGCCCCCAATTGCCCCGCCAGTCACCCCACAAATGATTGGCCCTGATTACTGGCCAGGCCTAGGGACCCTACCCATGCACGAATTTTGTGCATCGGGCCTCTAGTATATCATAGTTCAGTTAGACTTATGACTCCCACTATTTCTTCGCTTCACCATGCCAATCCATAGAAAATAGATTGCCAATTAATTGATATAAACTTTAATATAAAAATAATTTCACAAAAACAAAGTACACCAAAGTTGAAATGGTTTATTTCAGGAGATGTTCCAAATGATGGTTATTAATGTTCAAAAATTCCGTTTTATATAGTTTTGAAGAGATCAGAAATATCTCTATGGAATTCCTAACTGAAAGTTTGGTTCACTTATTGAGCCAATAAAAACTTTCAGAACAACATATAGCCTGAAATGTACTATTTTATGAGACTGAATTATGAATGTGCATAAATTTGTTTAGAACATAAAAAAAAATCTTGGGATGGAATTTCAGCCACAGCAAAGATCTGAGTCATAGCAACCAATTTTAATTTTTGTACTGTTAATTTTTAAGCATTCCTGCAAGAGAACTAGAATGAATCACATTTCTAAAAATAATAGTTACATTTTTTTGTTGTCATTTTCTTCCAGTAACTCAAATTAAGTCTGGACTATTTGGATAATTTAGAGAATAAAATGAAAGAGTAATCTAATGACCAGTGAAGTTCAGTAAATGTCCTGATGCATCGCTTTGCTACCAGGAAGTAATAAATAGTAAGTTCATTTCCATTACAGTTAATTTTTAGTATGAATAAAACATTAATGTAATAATGTATTTCTATCTGAATAAGGAATGTTTTTCTGTTGCCCCAAAGTGTAAAGTGTTTTTAAATTACAGAGGTTATTTTTAAAGATCAACTTAAAAGTTCCAAGTTAAACTAAATATTTGAGGAATAAAATATAACCTAATTAAAAGTTAATAAAACACAATGATAGTTCATTCCAAAAGGCCATGTAGAATCTTAAAAGCATATTAAGATGAGTTCCATTTGCTTTCAATATGGAACTAATTAATATGAAGTGACTGTATTTATTAATAAATAAATAAGTTTTTTCAAAATATGCTTAATTAAATTGAAGTGACATATTTTTTAAATAAAACTGTATTTTTCATATTGTTATTCTTAAGGCAGTTATACCTTTACCTGTCCAGTTCAATATTTTTTAAAAATTATACAGCTCATTAGATGAAGAAAATTAATTTTGTAATTACCTTCATAATTACAAAACAACTCCAAGCAGGAGTCTGTCACTACATGTTTGTTTTGTGTCTTTTGAGGGTTGTGAGAGAAAAGGAAAGCTGAGGGACCTAAGAATTCCCACAGAATCCCTGAACATAAAGAATTCACATTTATCTTCTAACATCATCATGATGTCCATGTCCTTTTCTAAATATTCAACATTGGTAAAATTGTATGATTACCCCTGCCCACATAATAAAATTCAACCTCCTTACACAGCAATTTATGAATGGCCACAGCTTACTCTTCCAGTCTAATCTTCAGCCTACTCTCCATTTATTGAACTATTAAAAAAGAAACAAGACTGACGTGAAACAGTTGGCAAAACACATAACAATACAAAATGTACTTACTAACAGCATTGTAAGGTAGTATCCAACAGTGACTACGCTAATACATAGTCAATAGGCTAGAATAATCAGAAGGTTCTTGGAGAAAATATTAAAGTTTTGAAATTAAACTTGATAGAAATTGGTTTATGGGTGAAAGAACATTTCTGTGAGGACACATTTTAAAAGGTGCAGTTATTTGTAAAATATTAATATCAACCTGAATAAATAAATTGTATTAATATTTAAAAGTAACTGGAATTAGAATTTGATGAGTAGGGGGATACCGGATTATGGAAGACTATAAAATTAATTAGAAGAGTCTTGCTTGATTTCAGAAGTAGGAATAGGAACAAGAACTCATATGTAGTTATTTTCTGAAGTCTAATTGCAGTGTATAACTTGTTCCATCTTCATTTGAAATTATGTGTTGAATTTCTGAACTTCTTTGTTAAATATCTGGCAGAGTTAAAGCACTCACCAATTTTGGCGAAATAAAATTAATGGGTCACAAACACAGATGTCTTAAGAGAATGAAGTATCAATCATTTCTTCAACAAATGTTTATTGAGCAACTTCCATATTCTGGGTGCTGTTCTCAGCAGTGTGAGATGTAAAACATGAATTAGGGAGGAATAAGGCAAAGTGGAGAATTCCTGACTTGCTTAAATGATCTTAGTTTATTTATTTATTTTAATCAAGAAAGTCAAACAAGAAAATCTGGAAACTCTCCCTGTGACCTACACTGACTCTGACCTAAATACATATCTGAGCTGAGTCTTTGTATCCCAGGCTGACCTGAGTTTTCCAGAGATTCTGAGGAAATCTCAGGTCACATAGAAACCATAATCATTATTTGGGTTTGTTTCTTCCAGAGCGCTCTCAGGATTAGAGGGCATCAGTATTGGCTGCTGGAAATCCAGCATGGGGAAAGGTTTAAAGTACAGTCAAACAGTTAATCCTTTTGCTATTTTATCTTCTCCCAAATCTTGCCATCTGTCAGTTGCCTAGTGAAAATCAAAGCTAATTTACACCTTTGAAATTTCTTCAATGTCCACAAGTTGTCTTTTCAAACAACTGTTGGGATCCTGCCTTAGCTATGGATACATTGAGTTTTTAAAAAGCGATCAGAGGAGTTCAGTTAGTTGTAATTTCTGTGGAAATAAGAGGCCAGTAAGATGAGAAGAGTATAAATAAAATAAAAAGGTTATGATATATTTTCCCTCTTGTATGTGTTTGTTTATAAAATAGTTTTAAATAATCAAAGGCATCAAAACATAACTTATTATTAGAAAATATCAATTGTTATATTAGAAATCTAAAAATGTTATTTCATCCTAAATGGAGCCAAAAACACATGATTATATTTTGTTTCATTATGATAAGGTGATGCTAGCTCCATGTGTAAGATCTGTTGTGACTGTTTTATCAGGAAAAGAATATCTAAAACTCCTAATCAAAATGCTACTATACATACATACAAATATTCATTGTTTAATAAGCTCGTGTGTAATATTATATGTGGGAAATATACGTACATTGAGTCAACATTTTACCTAAATATGTCATGGATTTTTTTTACAATAATAGTTAATTTACTAAATTTCAATACCATACTCCCAAATCTGATGATATTAAAGAGGTGTAGAGCAATATAATTTTCTGATTAATGAATATTATATTTATAAGATCAAATAATTAAGGATAAAAAATATAGTAACAAATATTTCCCTACTTTTATTTTCTCATTTAAGCAAACAGAATGACATATTGCTAGTTTGTAGCATATATGGAAATAAAACCATTGTTCTTGTATTTTAGTGCATACAAGGTTTAGTATTTCTTAATTTGTTATACCAGATAGGTTAAGTGGCATGCTCAAATTCTGATTGTTTCATGTCATGGTAGCAATGGAATGAATCTCATCCACCTGCTATGAACCTCAACCTAATGCTTTTCTATTATTATACATGATGATTGATATTCAAGCTTATCCTACTATCTTAATGTAATGGGCATGTTCTAACATACTTAACATATTTTTCTTCATACTTGTCATAAATTATTTCACCATTAGTTGGAAAATATACTAAGGATTAGAAAAGGAGTTATGGTAGCTGAATCTCTGTGTTTCCTTTGGCCAATAGAGTAATCAGTTGAGATGTACCTAAAAATAACATTTTATTAATTTGTTCTGTAATTAACTTCCAAAAGTTTGAATATTCTCTTTCAAAGATTAGAGAATTCCTTTTTATATCAACCATTTAAATTATGTATGTTTCATTATTATTCTAAAAATATCTTCTCTTATTTCAGTGTAGTTCTATGTCATTTGTAAGTTCTCTAAAATTTTTCCCAATGCCCTTTTATTTCATATTTTTAATTATAATTATTTTTCCAGATAACATATTTGTTAGTTACTAATTTCTTGGGTTATTTTCTGAAAATATCCTTTCATAATTCTAATTTGCATTGGCAATTTTTTCAATATCAATAAAATTAAAATCTGTAATTAAACTGTTCAGAGCATAAAATCAGATGCTTTCCAAATCTGATAATTATAAAGTTAAAATTCTTCGATTTAAAAGTAGTAATAAATCTGCCCTGGGCTGGTGGCTCATTTGGTTGGAGCATCATCCTGTGCACCAAAGGTTGCCTGCCAGTTCCATTCCTGGTCAGGGCACATACCTAGGATGCAGGTTCAATTCCAGTGTGGGTATATACAGGAGGAAATCAATCAAGGTTTCTCTTTCTCTAAAAAAAATAAAATGAAATCAAGAAAAACATCCTCAGGTGAGGATTAAAATAATTAATAATAAAAGATAAAGAACAGTAATACATCTGAGTGCCAGTGAGAATATTATTATTGAATAGCATAGACATAATTAATAAAGCATGTGTGGTATATTTATAATTTACATGCCTATGCAAATTCACTTAGATTAAAGAGGAACATAGAGCTTGTGATTGTACCACTAATACTAATTATGTGAACTTCTATATCACTTAAACTTTCTAGACCCTATTTGCTTTCCCCCCAATCTGAATAATAAATGGGCATCCCAACAGTGCCCCATCTCTAAAATATTTTCTTTGTGCAAATCCCTTGGAATTTATTGAGAGAGAAGCATCGATCAGCTGCCTCCTACACACCTCCTGCTGGGGATGTGCCCACAACCAAGGTACATGCCCCTGACCAGAATCGAACCTGGGACCCTTCAGTCCCCAGGCCGACGCTCTATCCAGTGAGCCAAACCGGCCAGGGCGGAATTTATTATATTTAAAAAGAGTCACATGTAAATACATTTGCAAAGAGAGGGCTTATCAAAGTGAAATGTTCTTTGACACAAGGTTCTATGAAGCTACTCACATTTCTAACAGAAAATTTAAAAGAAAATTAATAGAATAAACTAAATATAACTAAGGTTTACATCAAGCATGTCAAACTCGTGGCCCATGGGCTGCATGTGGCCCACAACGAATATTTTTACAGCCCAACCAATATAATGGTATGTAAGAAAACATTAATTTTATCATTGCCCTTGTTCTATTTTGTACTATACTTTTCAAAATAAACCTACATTTCTATGAAAATTGAAGCTTGTGTTTTTTTGTGACCCACAAAAACTTAAACCTTGTTTATTTGGCTCATGTTAGCCTTTGAGTTTGACATGCTTGGTTTACATCGTCTAACTCACATATCCTTAATTTATGCATTATCAAATGCTCAGGAATGTGAATACTACAACAAACATTCAACAAATACATAACAGTCACTCTCTTTGTATTTCTTATGAGATCCCATTGGGTACATTAATTATAAATTAATTCCCCAAATACAATACTTCTCGTTAGTAACTACTGTAATATTTATAACTGTTTACTTTCTGATAGAATTTTTCTTAATAATTTAGTTTATCATGCTTCAATGATTTTTGTCATGCCAGAAAATCCAGTGAACAATTACTCTAAGTAACATCTTTAAATACAGATGACAAACACTTATAAATAGCTTCTAAATTATGTTTACTTATTTAATATCAGATACAGTGACCTTCACACAATCTCTCACACACACACACACCACTGTGCCTTGTAAGACATAGAAATAACAATTAAAATATTAATCATGATATATAGAATTGACTTCAAAACACAGCTATTATTAGTCTCTTTACAGAAAATGGCAATATATATTTTTCTATTAACTGCAAAAACATTAAATTCTAATATGCTCACATGGAGATAGATAGGAATTTTAGAAGAGAATTATGATTAGTTATTAATTAAGCTGTAAGTAAGGCTAAATTATGTAAAATATCCTATTTCATTTATCCAGCAAATAGCATATCCTATTCCCTAAAACTCATATAGTGTATATTTACTCTAGGCAACATATACCCTAATCTATACTTTATGTAATAAGGAACTTAATTAGTAAATTTTAAATACAGTAAATCAGTAATATATTAGAATAATAAACCAATAGTATCTCGAGTCCATTTATTCTTTAGTTTCACTAGTTCTGCAACCCATGGATTCTACCACATTTTCATTGTCTTTCACTATATGGAAATATTCCCTTCTTTCCTTAACTAGCTTAAATTTCATTGTCAGTCATTATAATTATTCCTTTGCATACACCATCAAATCTTTTGTCCTTTTCTTATCTTCATTCTATAATAAATCCAAATGCATGCTGACTGTATGCTTTTAGATCCATGCAGCTGAATTTATGTAAAGTAACTCTTCCCCAAATGCTTGGTGATATTCCTTTAAATTCATGCTTACTAGCCTCAAGCAAGTCATCTATGCTTCACTAAAATTATCCTATACTAGAGGCCTGATGCACAAAATTCGTGCAAGGGGCTCGGCCCTCACAGCCCCAGATGCCTCAGTCCTTGCAGCCCCGGCTTCGTCTGGAAGGTCATCCAGAAGGTCGTCTGGACAGTCGTTCTGCTGTTCGGTCTAATTAGCAAATTAGCTTTTTATTATATAGGATTCTCTTTGTCCAGTACTCCTAAATGACTATTTTGCACATTCTACAACTTCTCATTTCTAGCTGATGAACTTATTTGCTTAGCTGACCAAGTCATGGAAGGTCTTCCACAGACTCCCACCATCAGAATGTGCAAACTGCCAATACCACTCTGCATTGCATAACTCCACAGGCCACAATTCACTTTTTATTTTATGAGGATGTTACTCATTAGAGCAAAACACCACAAAATAAACTGCTGGAGTGGTGCAATTGACAGACTTGCATATCGGTTTCTGTGCTAATATACTCTGATCATTACTCATAATGTCTTTCTTTAAATCCAATCCCATCATTTCTTGCATACTCAAAAAAAAAAAGGTTGAATCAATTTCTCTTTCTCCTTTATCAAGTTTTTACTCTCTACAGGATTTGTCCATTTTCATGGGGAGATACTAATTTTTTTAAAGAAAACATTTTTATTGATTTCAGAGAGGAAGGGAGAGGGAGAGAGACAGAGAGATAGAAACATCAATGATGAGAGAGAATCATTGATCAGCTGCTTCCTGCACACCCCCTACTGGAGATCGAGCCCACATCCTGGGCATGTGCCCTTGAGAGGAATCGAACCTGGAACCCTTCAGTCCACAGGCCGACACTCTATCCACTGAGCCAAACCAGCAAGGTCATAAGATACTAACTTTTTATTTGTGTGGGAAAAGGAAAATAAACTTCTCATGATCCCCGCCTCCCCTGTCATCTACTACTCCATTTATTTTAATCCTCTTTGCAGAAAATTCTTTTAAAAATCCTCTGTACATGAATTTTCTAATTTTCTCATAAAACTTTTTCTCACTAGAATTTTTTCCCACTGCTCAATCCAAAACTGTTGTCAAACTTACATGTTGCTATATTTTTACCTTACCTGTAACAATTTGACAAAGATAAATTCTTTTTCCTTCTTGAAATATATAACTTGGATCCCAAATCACCACGTCCTATTAGTTTTCCTGCTGCCTCACTGATTAGTCCTCCTCTGGTTTTTCTCCTTTCCTGGTTTTTCCTCTTACGTCTCATTTATGAATGTTGAAGGACCAGGGCTCAGTTCTTGATTCCCTCCTCATTTCTATCCATATTCATTTATTTGATTATCTTATTCAGGTTCTTTCCTTTAAATTCCATTTAGGAATATGTAAATGACTGCCACATTTGTGCTGCCTATGAAGGAGAAAAATCCCCCCTGCTACCCTTCTTTACTTCTTACAGGTGGACCAATAACACACAAGACTAAATTAACAAGAGAAAAAAAACACACAATTTAATACGTGTGCATGGGAGAATCATAAGTATCATATTATAAAATCCTCGGATCATAAAATGAGGCTCAAAGAATGATCGAGTTAGCCACCCTTTTATGTTTTTTAGAAAAAGAAAGAATACATTTGTGAGAAATTGACAAGGCAAAGAAAGTTAATGCTCATTACAAAGGAATCAAAGCAAGGTTTGGGTTCAGGTAGTAAGTTGGTAAGGGCTTTACAAGGTTTGTTTGTACAGGCTCTCTGCGCTCTGAATTTTGTAACTCCTGTGCTGCAGGTGTCTCTCAGCCCCAGGAGCAGAGAAGGTACCTATCACCTGGAGAGCTATTTCTTGCATTTAGAGAGACAGACTCCAGTTACAGACAACTGTACCTCTCATTTCTGCTGCTTCTCAAGTGATTTTAATTCAAAACAATCAACATGCTATTTGGGATCTTGGGATGGCCGGCCCTGGACCCAACAGTGCTTTCAGCTCAGAGTCTTCCACTGTATTTCAAACTCCATACTCAACTCCATACTCATTTTCCCACTTGAGAAATATAGTTAAATTTTTTATATCTGAATATGAGCCACGAATTCTATATTCCTCATGTTATCACTCACAAAAATACAAATCCCTGATTCCCGATTAAAGCCACTGAAAGATATGCCAAACATGTTCTAATTTGGTAAAGATTATTTCAGATCTATAGCTATTATTATATTTAACATATGCTATTTCTACTACCAGGCATTTCAAATTTAAAATACCATAAACTCAAGCTCTAAAATGTGCTATTCCTTCAGTCTTTGCCACCTCAGGCAACTTGATCCTTCCAGATGCTCAACACAATAACTTGGGAAACGTGCTTCATTCCTTTCCTTTTCTCAGAGCATGCTTATAATGTGTCAGTAAATCTTGCTAACGCAACCTTCAAATTATATTCAGAAACTAATTACTATTCATTCTTTCTACGCAGTTCTGCTCACTTCAACGTGCTCCAAGATGCTAATACCTGCCCCCCAAATTATTGCATTAGCATCTTAACTTGTCACTTTCTCCTACATTTTCTTAAAGCCCATAGCTGCAGTGATTATGTTACTCCTCGGCTTTAAAATCCTTTATTTTCTTTCTATATTACATAAAATAACACTACTTAAAAATAACTAACAGATTTATATAAGAATTGAGTGTTAGATAGAAAATTATACAGTGACATTGAGTTTATTTTAAAATGCTAACGTAAATCTTAACATGGGGCTAAAATGTAAAATAAAATATAAAATCTAACTACAAATTATAGGTACAAAATACTATAAAGTGGTATCATAACAGCCCTAAATTAAAAACTCTTATTATTAACACTTAAAATGAGTAATAACAGTATAACTGACAGTTCCAATGATCAAGTTCCCAAGATACAATTCATCCTTATGATAATTCTGTATTCACTCAGGTTACCTTAAAACTAAGCTTTAGTACATTAAATTTTAAAGACTGAGACTTATTTAGAAGAAAACAACTAAATTGATGCCAATGTAAAAAATGAAATATTAACACATGAAATTCTAAATTACATGTGAAGAAAACATATCATATATAAAAAGGTATGATTCCATGCAAATCTGTTTATATGTGACATAGGATGGCCCCAAACAAAATATCTAAATCGAAATAACAGACATTTGAAAATATAAATTACATTTTTTTACTAAGTATTTGAAAATATTAAAATATATTTTAACAAAATTTAAATTACGTCAAACTGACAGCCATTATTATATTTTATAGGAACAGTTGAAAATGAAAAGTCCAATTAAAAATACTCACATTGTTTATAGTAACATGGAATGAGGCTTATTTATAATGTAAACTATGATATAAACTCAGTGGCTTCATAGAGTACGAATATAGCTTTTTTAAAACTAAAAGTACTTGGTTAATAAAATTAATGAATAAATGAATGAATAAACTAGAAAGGTGTATATCAAATTGTTATTTGCTGTTAGCATTTGGTGATGGAGAAAAATGTGATTTATAAAACATAATTTTCTCTTTCTTTCAACTTATTCCTTGGCCTTATACTTTATATTTCTAATACTACTAATAAGAAAATACTAAAAAATAATGTATTAAAAAAGCTAGACATTCTCAAAGATACTTTCTTCAGACATTCTGTGCTTTTATTCTTCATATCAATGAATTTCCTCTTTTTTGGACATGCATAGTTAAGAGATGTAAAATTCTCCTTGAATACATAGTGTTTCACTTCTAGTCAAAATAATGTGCTTGTACATGTCAAAGTTGTTTTTTTAATGATACAATGAAAATATATCTGTAAAAGAAATTAAATATGTAGAACCAATCCCAAGTTTACTCTTAGAGCACAGTAAGAATACAATAGACATAAAAAATATAAATTTATGTCATCCACCGTGCCATGGAGATTTGGTGCTTCACATATTTTATGTGCTATGTGACTAAATGATAATAAATTATTCAAGATGAAATCAGATGGTTACAACTCAGAAGTAACTAAATTATATTTTGAAAACCATTATATATCATTTATTATATTTTTATAAGGATTTAGAAAAATATCTCAAAACAGATTATCTAAGTTATTAAACTTAAATTTCTATAAGCAAGACTTTGGAATATTTATTTCTAATATATACATATAGAAAATGCTTTCATACAAACAGATAATATTTTTAATAGAAACAGCAATGTTGAGAGAGAATTATTGATCGGCTGCCTCTTGCACACCCCACACTAGGGATGGAGCCAGCTACCCAGGCATGTGCCCTAACCGGGAATCAAACCTGTGACCTCCTGGTTCATAGGTCAATACTCAACCACTGAGCCACACCAGCTGGGCATGCTACTGATACTTTTTACCCTCAAGTTTACTTCTGATTATATCAGGCTGTGTCCAGGAGAGCACAGAATCAATTAATCCTTACATGTTTTCTCTAATTAAAAAAGTAATAAAAGTTACAGTAATTTTATCTAAAACATATTTCAAATATATCTCCTGAAGTGGTTTTAAAGGTTTTTTTTCCTTCTTATAAGGTTAAAACTTTATTTAAGAGGGACACAATTTTGAGAGGTACATAGGTCCATGATGCCATAGTTGTGTATAGGTTCAACTACTCTATTTTTCCTTGGAGAAATTCCCTTTCTAAATGTATATCTAAATATCAAAGTCCTTGTTACCTTTAATAATCTGATGATGTCTCAAGGTTCACAAGGTGAAAATGTGAAAATGCTCTCAACAGTGAAGTCATACATTTTGATAAAAGTTTGTTAGAAGTAGATTTTGAGGGTTAGTTTTAAATATATAGAAAGTTAAAGATAACTGACAAAAAAGAACAGAAATAAGGTAAGTAGCCTTAGTACATCCAGATTTGTTTCTATAGGTAAAATTATTAAAATATTTAAAATCTCTTTTATGAAGTCTTTTTTGAAAAACCTGTATTTATCATAATATGATACTGTGGGTAGATACAGAGCAGAAATGGGCGTAATCAATAGAAGATTAAAGCACTATAAGTTTGTTCATAATTTTGTTTTCTTCTGTTCCTTCCTTTCTATTCAGTACTACCTCCATAATGCTTCATACAGAATATATAAATGTTTAAGTAGACTCCTCAACTTAACACTTATATTACTTTGAATCATTCTCTCCTTTAGAAATTCAGGTTTGGTAATGCTTTTTCACTCTTTTAAATTCTTCAAAAATGCCTTCATGCATTAAGTATTTATTTGCAAGTCATGAAGCAGTATACTGGGAAAGTTTAACAACTAGTAAGCTGAGTGAAAGAAAAAGTTCTGACTTAGAGTGTTTCTCAATTTTCAGTGTGTAATTATTCCCATAATGCAGTGGTTCTCAACCTTGGCTGCACATTCGAATCACCTGGGAATCTTTTTAAAATCCTGATTTCTGGGCCTCACCCTCCGGAAATTCTGTTTCCTTGTTATGGGGTGGGGCCACAACATTACTAACAAAGGAACAGAATTTCCGGAGGATGAGGCCCAGAAATCAGGATTTTAAAAAGATTCCCAGGTGATTCGAATGTGCAGCCAAGGTTGAGAACCACTGCCATATGTCTGATTTGAAGCTACCAACAGTGACATAACTGAACTCAGGCTATGGAGGAGGTACTGTATGTATAGCTGCACATGAAGCCAAACCCAGCCTATCACTGATGGAAATGTGCAATGATGTTTGGTGTCTGTTCCACTGCCTATCCTATCTCATACTGCATTGCCACCCTAAGTTTAGAGAATCCATGACACTTAGGAGGCTTCTAATGTAGCAATCCTTGTCATGTCTCCATTTATTTTTTTATGCAACTTCCTATGCCCACAGTTGCTTCTCTCAATAGCCATCACACCACCACAGCTACCCAGAAACATGCAAAAACATATATACACATACACGAGCACACATGTATAGGCACACAGACCATTCATTCATTCATCATTACATAAATAATTATTGAATCCCTTCTCAAAAGCATTTCCTGTTTTGTGTTGGACAGAGATATGCCTAACCAAAATTTCATATTGTGAAAATAAAAAAATACTATAAGCGTTTGTTAAGAAGTGGTCTAAAAGAGAGGAAGAATTTAATTACATTGAGAAGTCAAATGAATCATAAGAGGCAATTATATTTGTTAGCCAATCACTATTGGTACTGTAAATTATAAACCAAGTACAGAGTGATTAATATGAGACCTTGAAATTTTGATAATTTTATGTTATAATTACAAGTTCACAAGATTTTTTTCCCCTGCTACTGAAAATATGTTGACAATTTTACATCTTAGGCTATTTAACTATATAAAGTTGGTTGACATAGTTAGTTAATAATTAATAAGTAAAAATCATATTTATAGCTATGACCCAATTATAAATCACTATGCAAAATGTTGAAAGATATAAATGTTTTTTTTTCCTGACACTTCCATTGACTGCTTGACATTACAAACTCACATTATTTTCTTCATTTATAAAATAAATGAAGAATGTAACATTTGTCTTTTGAAATCAACACATGTAGGATAAAATAACAAATGAAAACACACAAAAATTTATTAAATTGGGGGGGCAAGAATAATAACCAAATAGTGTTAAGAACTTTATAGATCAAATAAATTTGATGAAAAAAATTCTGGTAATTTTTCTGACAATACAGGTTAGTGTAATGTAGTAGTATAATAAATAATCTACTCTTGCAATAGATATTGCCATTTGCTATGGTCAATAATACTTAGTAAGAACATAAGAGCTCTCTTACTTTTGGATGGCATGCAATATATTTGTTGAATTCCTTTCGGACAACATTTGCAGAAGTTGATGGAGTTCTTGAAGTCATTTAGTGCCAGTTGATGCTTTACATTGCAGTACTGCAAAATAAATGTGCTATTCATTTTCTCTCATCCACTACTAAGTGGTAATTCAATGTTTCCTATATTACATTCAAACTTTGGCATGGGATATAACTTCACATATTAGGTAATGCTGCTGGAGGCTTTACCACTTGATAAATTGAACACAAATATAGACAAACCTAGTTTACATGAGAAATATGTTACTTTCATTCATCAGATCTACAAATATCCCATTTTTTTCCCACCAAGAGACAAACACTGCACTTTCCTGAAAGTACAGGAATGAAGAAAAGAGTCATCAGTCAACTCTGTCCTCTTGATGGTGTCAAGCTATCTCAGGAAAAATGCATTATACCAAAAATTATGGTAAAAGAGGATATTCACTTTAAGGGAAATACAAAAATTTATAGACAGAGAACAGGGGAACTTAAGCTATTCTGTGAATCAGTAAATGTTTCACTAAATCATGCAGGTAAAGCACAGGCCCTAGGAATTTTACTCTGATGATGTGTAAAGGATATTAGAGAAACAAGCTGAACATAGGAACGGGCCTGCTCAAAGGCAGCCATGTGAGTAGGAAAGGATTAAAAGTAAGCATGGCTCACAAAAATTTCAAAAAATTGACCAGTGCTGCTCCTAGATAGGAGATGAGGAAAATATACATTGGAATAAAACCACTGTAAACAATGTGAGGCGGTTTGCACTTTATATTGAAAACAATGAAAAATTAATAGGGGGCCTTAATAATAAGAATGACCTGCTAAGTTTAAGTGGAGGGAAGACGGATATTGTATTGAGATTTAGCAAAACTAGACTGAGAATAAAAGAATATGATAACAGTCCAGCCGGTTTGGCTCAGTAGTTGAGCATCGACCTATGAATCAGGAGGTCACAGTTCAATTCCCAGTTAGTGCATATGCCCAGGTTGTGGCTCAATCCCCAGTGTGGGGAATGCAGGAGGCAGCCGAACAATGATTCTCTCTCATCATTGATGTTTCTCTCTCTTCCTCTCCCTTCCTCTCTGAAATTACTAACAATATATTTCAAAAATTTAAGAGATCAACCAAAGAACTTGTATGCATGCATATAAGCATAACCAATGGACACAGACACTGGGGGTGGGGGAGGAGTGAGTCCATGCGCTGGGGGTTGGGGATGACCTAGAAGAGGTCAATGGGGGACAAAGGAGACATATGTAATACTATATTACAATAAACAATTAAACAATAAAGAATTAAAGAAATAGTTACAAAAAAGAATATGAAAACAAAAAGAATATGGAAGGATCTATACATTTTCATTCTTACTATACTATGCCATAGCCTTTGTACACAAAATTGTAGGATTGTATATAATACTCTGATTTAAGCATTTAATAAGTATTGATGCAGTGATATCTGTGAAGTGAAACTTTTTTTTTCTTCTTAGTACTAACCAAGGTGTTGGTTGGGTGACTTAAAACTATGTCAACACAAAGAGAAATATAGTCACAGATTAATTCTTCATACATTATATATTTACAATATTATCTGATACTTATTGCAATGTTGCAAATAGACACACTAATACTTTGTGTCAAATATTCGTCACAACCTAACAATGTTAACCATTTTTATGGATTTAAACTGAGCTAAGTAATTGAAATAAGCCAGCTGTGCTTATATGTTTTATATATCACTTATAAATTTTTATATATAAACTATGTACTGACTGATAATTGTGAGAATTAAATAACTTAATACATATGAAACAGTGTTTGGCACATTGTAAGCATTCAGTTAGCTTGTTAGAAATGCATGCTGGTTTGGCCTATAGAACTAAATTTTCCATTACTAGATATATAGTGAATATTTGGAACTGTAATATTGTGGTGGAATTGTTTCTTGAAAAATTATTATTGCTCATATTTTGGTGTTGTTTCAAGGTAGCCCTACCTTAATTCACAAGGTAGCCCTATCTTAATTTAGATTCCCTCTGAAAAGAAATTTAGGAATAATAACAGTGGGATCATCCTCATATATTTACAGAAACTTTTTCTGAATGTGACCAAATGGTATTTTCCCCAGGTGAATGCTTGTTTAATTATACTACTATAATAAAAATAAAGAGATGACAATTTTGCTTTATTTTAATGTCTACAGAAAATGATGCCAATAGAGCTTGAGAAGTGGGGGAAGTAATGAAACAGAAAGCAAGTAATGAACGGGCAAAGAAAACAGAAATCTGTTTAATAACTTTATCCAAAATTATTCAATTTTTCACATTTGTATAACTGCACAATCTAAATCTTACAAACAGGCCTCATTCAAGATTAGGAGAAGCAATGTAGGAGGAATAATGTTTCATAATGAGAAAGTTCCTATTAAACAGAACCTATGCTGGTAATAACTTTCTGCTGAAAAACTTAGATCTTTTTAAAAAAATATATTTTATTGACTTTCTACAGAGAGGACAGGAGAGGGATAGAGAGTTAGAAACATCAATGAGAGAGAAATATCGATCAGCTGCCTCCTGCCCCCCTCCTACGGGGGATGTGCCCGAAAAAACCAAGGATGCCCCTGACCAGAATTGAACCTAGGACTTTTCAGTCTGCAGGCCGACACTCTATCCACTGAGCCAAACCAGTTAGGGCAAAAATTTAGATTTTATATTCAAATTCTTTTGGGAAGAACGCACTGCCTCCATTTGAACCAGGAATATCCTTAATATAATGACTGACAGTAATGTATTTGAAATATGCTGCTTATTTATGCTGCACAGTCCTGGATCTGTTATGGTAGAACAGCTCAAAACCTTTATACCCAAATATTTATTGACTTGTAGAACCCTGAAGACATTCAGTATAGATAGTGCACTATTTTTTTCTTTTCTTTGTGGATTAACAGTGTGATTTATTAATTCTAGTATATAGCAGTGACATGCAAATAAATTGTACATTTAACAGGAACTGTTGTGCCACAGAGAGCAAGCTGAAGTTCAAAATGGAGGACTGTATCCTCTGCTGGGTAGAAACAAAATGCTTTCTCTGGCCAGTCACTGTTCACATGGACTGACCTATCCAGTATCTAATTCCCTCCCTGCCCTGATTGTCAGCTTTTCAGGGGAATGACAAGGGGCCGGAGCTTATCACATGTCGGTGAGCCGAAATCATCTGTCACGCGTCCACCAGGAACCTAAAAGGAACAAGTTCTTCTAAATAAACTACAGAGAGAATTCGGCCAGGGGTTCCAATCTGTGCATGAGTCATAATCCTGGTCCCCTGCCTTCAGAAGTGTTACTGGCTGTTTAGGATTGCACATTACTTCGCTTTGCAAAAAATCACAACTTTCTTGATTAGAATCTAAAAGCACTTCATCCTTTCAATTGGGAAGAGATGACTGAAAGATGGAGAGTGATGCTGACCCAGACTCGGACCTCACACAACGGAATCCGGACTCACCGGTATGCAGTGCACTGCCTCTGCCGGTCTCCGGAGTCCTCAGCTGTCCACAGGGATCAGGACCCACTTTAAAAAAAGCAGATTCCACAACCCTCATCTCCACACACAGTGTTTAGTTGTGAATCACACTCAACTGTCATACGACCATTCTGTCTGCCAAATCCTGACTTCTTATACCCACTGAAGGGCAACTCCACTGGGCTGATGTTATCATTGTTGATAAGCCCCTTCCAAGCTGGATCTCGGCCTCCACTCTGTGAGCACACAGGGTGTCCCTGGTGAAGACACCAGTGATTAAAAAGGGTGTTGTTGGCTCTTTCCAGAACCTCAGCTTCCGTATAAAGTAAGAGAAGGGACATAACTGGCCCGAAGATCTCTTCTTTCATACAGGTCCTGTCCTCTCTGCAGTCAGTCAATACGCAAGGTCTCCTGTAATATCCATCCTTTAATTGGGGATCTTCAGGTCAGTATAGGTCTCACACACAACACAGCCCCCTGCTCCTTTGCCAGTTTAACAAACCCAAAGACTCGCTCCAGGTGTGGTCGGTTGATGAGGAGGCCCATCCTGGGACCTTCCAGAAGTGGATCTCCAATTTTTAACCTTTGGGTCTGTTTCAACACTTGTTCTGTGAATTTATCAAGAATTTCCTTTTGCACAAATACCCTTGTGCCATTTCAACAAACATAGCCTCATGTGAGGAAGCTGGACAACAGCGCCCCCTTACGGCGTTCTCCATGCCGCAGTCTGAGAAGATGATCCGTGGAGAGTTGCCTAAGAGTTCCAAGGTGACAGGTTTGATTCCTTTTGCTGACATCTCCATGACCTCCATGCCTGTGGGCACACTTCCGGTGTTAGTGGGTGTGAGTAGGGGCTGCTGCCCTGATCGTCCCTTAGGAGCAGGGGGAGGTGGAGAAGCTCTCAGGGGCGATCGGGCGGCAGCCACTGCTTGCACCCACTGACGGCTCCAAGCGATTGGGACCGGTGCCAGGCGCTGGCAGTGGGTGCAAGTGGGGCCAGCGCCAGCAGCAGGTGTAAGCACTGGCCGAGACCACAGTGCACAGGAGCAAAGAATTTTCAGTAATCACCAGAGGCTCGCCCCGATGACAGTGACTGGCACCCCACCTTGGTCTGGCACCCCTGCTCACTTGCTCCACCATCCCACCGCAGCTGATGCCTGCCATGTTCCGTGCTCTGCTGCCTGCTGCCAACACCCGCCATGGTCTGTGCGCACCCCCTGGTGGTCAGCACACATCATAGCAACCGGTTCAGTTGTTCCGCCATTTGGTCTATTTGCATATTAGCCTTTTATTATATAGGATATGATCTTTTAAATTTTAAAATCAATGACATTTTAACTATTATTTAATCCTTTTTGTATTTTTAGAGATATTCTATTTTGGAAATTGATATGTTTTTATTTTTCCCCTAAATATTTTATTATATTTAGTGTAGAAAACATTGTTATGATTTTGTTTTTGAATAATTTGGGGATTAGTTTCTTTTCATTTAACTAATTGTTTATTAACATTAGACAATATATTATTTGATTAAGGTTATTTAAAAACTGTTTCATTAGATATACAAGGAGAATATCATTGAACTCCTATTCAGCCTTCCATTCTTAAAATTCCCATATCTATAAATATTTTTAAGACGTTTAGTTCAACTTATTATAAAAGCATACTCATGATAAAATGCAAACAAGTACATTACAATTAAAAGTAAAGAATAAAAGCTTACTTTCTTTATCTGATTTACATTTCCATTCCAGAATAATGGTATGTAACTATAGCTCAAATATTGAATCTGCCAGCAGTCAGTTCTCATGAGATCTGATTATTTCACTCACTAACTTACAGAGACATGTTTCTCAAAAACATATTTCTTGTAGAAATATCACAGTGACCCCTGAAATACTTGACCTCTGATACTTTTAAGTCTATCAGGTTGATATTAAATATATCTTATTTTAAAATTTTTGCTAAAATGTGAGCATTACCTATTGAATGATATTTTTGAAGTGATTTTAAACTATACTCAATATTATATTAATTTTATGTTAGACACTAGGTGATGAAAACATTTAGCTTTTGCCCAATTTAGTTTAGAAGCTTGACACATCTCTAAATAAGTCAGGCCATCATAAGGTAAAAGACTGCTAAGCATGGCACAAATAAGTAGACAGACAGACAGACAGATTGATATATAGATAAAACCAGGATAGAAAAATGAAGGGAATCAAGGCTGAAACATATTTGCACATTTGGACTGTGATAAACATGACTGCCCAAACAGAGGAGTAAATTTTTTAGCTGGGAGAAACCTGGAAAGTTTCCACATAAGTTATGATACTTGAGCGACACTTGACCTGTCATTGATATATGTTGTTGCTTCCCCATTTTCACCCAGGGGTACCCTGAGTAAGAATTATAATTATTTATCTCTTTACATTCATGTTCCATGAGATTAGCTTTCATAATAATATAGAGATCAAAAGTCAAAGACACATATTGAAAGCCCTTGGAGCATCATTATTTTAATATATTTAATCAACCTAAAAGGCTAATGTAATCTTGAATCGGTGATTTGTGTTTTTTTTAGTTAATCCTCATCCAAGGATATTTTTCCATTGATTTTTAGGGAGAGTGGGAGAGAGAGGGAAAGACATAGAGAAACATAGATTTGAGAGAAACATATCGATTGGTTGCCTCCTGCTGGTGCCCCCACCAGGGTGCCCTTGACAGGAATTGAACCTGGGACCCAATATTTCATTTAATAATTGTTTATTAACATTAGACAATATATTATTTGATTAAGGTTATTTAAAAACTGTTTCATTAGATATACAAGGAGAATATCATTGAACTCCTATTCAGCCTTCCATTCTTAAAATTCCCATATCTATAAATATTTTTAAGACGTTTAGTTCAACTTATTATAAAAGCATACTCATGATAAAATGCAAACAAGTACATTACAATTAAAAGTAAAGAATAAAAGCTTACTTTCTTTATCTGATTTACATTTCCATTCCAGAATAATGGTATGTAACTATAGCTCAAATATTGAATCTGCCAGCAGTCAGTTCTCATGAGATCTGATTATTTCACTCACTAACTTACAGAGACATGTTTCTCAAAAACATATTTCTTGTAGAAATATCACAGTGACCCCTGAAATACTTGACCTCTGATACTTTTAAGTCTATCAGGTTGATATTAAATATATCTTATTTTAAAATTTTTGCTAAAATGTGAGCATTACCTATTGAATGATATTTTTGAAGTGATTTTAAACTATACTCAATATTATATTAATTTTATGTTAGACACTAGGTGATGAAAACATTTAGCTTTTGCCCAATTTAGTTTAGAAGCTTGACACATCTCTAAATAAGTCAGGCTATCATAAAGTAAAAGACTGCTAAGCATGGCACAAGTAAGTAGACAGACAGACAGATTGATATATAGATAAAACCAAGATAGAAAAATGAAGGGAATCAAGGCTGAAACATATTTGCACATTTGGACTGTGATAAACATGACTGCCCAAACAGAGGAGTGAATTTTTTAGCTGGGAGAAATCTGGAAAGTTTCCACATAAGTTATGATACTTGAGCGACACTTGACCTGTCATTGATATATGTTGTTGCTTCCCCATTTTCACCCAGGGGTACCCTGAGTAAGAATTATAATTATTTATCTCTTTACATTCATGTTCCATGAGATTAGCTTTCATAATAATATAGAGATCAAAAGTCAAAGACACATATTGAAAGCCCTATATCTCCCTGATTAGCCAATGGGAAGGGTAGCGGTCGTACGCCAATTACCATGTTTCTCTTTTATTAGTGTAGATAGAGATCAAAAGTCAAAGACACATATTGAAAGCCCTTGGGGCATCATTATTTTAATGTATTTAATCAACCTAAAAGGCTAATATAATCTTGAATCGGTGATTTGTGTTTTTTTTAGTTAATCCTCATCCAAGGATATTTTTCCATTGATTTTTAGGGAGAGTGGGAGAGAGAGGGAAAGACATAGAGAAACATAGATTTGAGAGAAACATATCGATTGGTTGCCTCCTGCTGGTGCCCCCACCTGGGTGCCCTTGACAGGAATTGAACCTGGGACCCAATAGTCTGCAGGCCGATGCTCTGTCCACTGACCCAAATCGGCTAGGATGAATTTACCAGAACCTGGAAAATTTTCTTTTCTCTATTTCTCCCCACCATTTTCCTGAACTTAGATTAGGACTCTCTCATTGCTGATTAAACGTCCTGATATTAGAAGAAACTTTCTGTCCTTTAGAAAGAACTCATCACTGGATTTCATAAATGTCTTCAGAAATATAGTTTCTCTGCTGTCAACAAACAAATCACACAAATAAAACAAAAAAAGACTTTCACATTCTACTTTTCCTGAACCTAAGCATCTTTTCCTGAATCTGAGAACTTTTAATATTAGCAGGGCCCCTTGGCACAGTTGAGGTCCCACAACATATTTCTGTCTGTAGTTCAGTCTTATACTCAATCTACAGACAAAACTCGAAATTATATTTTTGTAATGGCTACTATCAAATTAATTGAACACTTACAAATAAATCTAACTTATTTTGGTAATTCAAATTGATAAATTCTGTCAGTATTTAATTATTTCTTATTAATAATTTACAACCCATGAAAAATTAAACTGATTTTATACAAGTGCAGCAGATTTAAAACTGTCACTGACTTCCACAGACATATAAAGAAAGCATTATAAAGTCCCTGAAGACAAAAGTGAAATCATTTACTTTCAGATACTATTTAACTCAGATTAAAAAATAAAGAATGACAGGAAAAATAAGCATTTTATATGTCAGTGTTTCAAATATATACTTAATTCAAAAGAGCAGGTATCAGCATATTTGTGTTGATCTCACATTTTATAAGAATAAGTAATTTATTGAAATACATTAGGTAGAAAAGATAAGAGAAATAAAAGAAGAATCATTGTTTAACTTACACTTCTTATACTGTTGCCTTTGTGATACTTAAACTTATGACTAAATATATTGAGTTCTAAGTATATCTTATTAAAATACATTTACAAATATGCTGTCTCATTTCTTTAACTCCAAAATTTGCATTGGTTATGTAGAACTGTCTTTATCCTTGACCTAAATTAAAAATAATTAAAAATAATGTTGGGAAAGATAAATTATAAAGAAAGAAGGAATAGCTTTGACACTAATGATGTTTCTGTGGATATTTCAAGGGCATAGATCAGAAATGTTTTGCATTAGAAATAGAACAAAACCAGCTCCAAGAAATAAGAACAAAGCTATTTTCACTGTCTCTTACATGTTTATATATTTCAGTATCAAATTAAATTGGAAAATCACCATGAGAGCACTACTTAGTGACTAGTAGCATGAATAGATAATATTATTTAACAATTCTGAGAAAATGAATATTATAAAAACATATGGCTTTTTACTTTCACTATTCCATCCATTTTACATTAAGTAAAACAAGCTCAAATTATATAACTCACATTCAATGATTTAATCTGTTATTAGTGAGGCCAGGATTTTATAAAACATTGTTGTAAGTAATATGAAATGGAAAGACATTTTTTTATTCTAAATGCATTTCTCTTGCTTAACAGTGCCTATATTTTATTCTTTTGTGTTTTAACAGTAGTATTGATGAAGTAAGAATTATTATTGTGTTTAAAATTATGGCCCTAACCGGTTTGGCTCAGTGGATAGAGCGTCAGCCTGCGGACTCAAGGGTCCCAGGTTCGATTCCAGTCAAGGGCATGTACCTTGGTTGCGGGCACATCCCCAGTAGGGAGTGTGCAGGAAGCAGCTGATTGATGTTTCTCTCTTATTGATGTTTCTAACTCTCTATCCCTCTCCCTTCCTCTCTGTAAAAAGTCAATAAAATATATTTTTAAA
Organism: Myotis brandtii; assembly: GCF_000412655.1. NCBI lineage: Eukaryota > Metazoa > Chordata > Mammalia > Chiroptera > Vespertilionidae > Myotis > Myotis brandtii. The sequence continues at coordinate 3,978,753 of NW_005369942.1, forward strand.
AAATTATGTAAGATGACATACAGTTAAATACTGTTTAGTGCATGATTGAAAGAAATTTGGGGATTAACTTGTAGATCTCATTGGCTTGTTTGTGTATCTACTTTTACTGTGCTGTGTAATTGAAATATTTTTGTTTTTCCTTGCAATATTCAGAGGTACATGGTAAACACAGGACAAAACAAAATGCAGTAAAAAATACAGGTAGCTAGTACTGATTATAAAATGTTCTTATCTTCTTTTATGCTGCTACTTCAGCCAAATTCATTATTTCATGATTCCCCTGAACATTCCTTCTAACTTCCCTCCTTTAGGTCATGTCATTTTTGGCATTACAATGTTCTTCTTGAAAGAACTTGTCTCTATTTATCTAACTCTTCTCCTACTGAATAGGTCATGTCAAATGCCACTGTTCATGACTTTCTTAAAGAATTTAAAATTTTATAACTTTTTCCCTATATTTCCACACTTACTACCATGTAATTTTTAGTGTTCAAGTAGGCCAACTACATATTACCTCTTATCTTGTGCCCTTTTTCCACCAGGTTGTTTCTCTATAGTCACTAGGAAGAAGAGAATTTTGAATCAGTCTTTTGGCCTAAAATGTCTTCATGCTCTTTAAATACTCACTTCATAATACACAGAGAAAATGAAAACCACAAATATGAAACTCACTACCGATCTACAAATTCACCTGCATGTACACTCATTTTTTTAACCACCCTCATCTGATGCTTCTGTTACCAGGGATACAATGAAACCTCAGTTCTTGTCTTCTTAAAGGAAATATTTCAGTCAAGAGACAAAATATAGCAAAGTAAGTAAAAATTTATTGGCTACAAAGAAAATATACTTAGGACGGTGAAATGAGGAAGGGCATAGAAATAGTAACAGGAGAGCCTAGGCCCGTGGTCGGCAAACCACGGCTCATGAGCTACATGCAGCTCTTTGGCCCCTTCAGTGTGGCTCTTCCACAAAATACCACGTGCGGGCGTGCACGTACAGTGCGATTGAAACTTTGTGGCCCATGTGCAGAAGTGGGTATTTTGTGGAAGAGCTGGTATTTTGTGGGAGAGCCACACTCAAGGGGCCAAAGAGCCGCAGTTTGCCGACCACGGGCCTAGGCTGAGCTGCTTTGGCTCACCGAGAAGTCAGAGAAAGGGGGGCCTGGGAGACAGGGCGTTGGCCTGGGACAAGCTGCTGCTGCCCCTTGCTCCCCTGGTTGTGAGTCTTATAGGGTCACTTAAGTCTTAGAGGGAAGAAGGTGGGAAGGGATTGGCAAGGGAGTGCTCCCACGGGGAGAGTGTGCCTTGGGGGTTCATCCTGGGTGGATTTATCTCTCTTGCAGGTGGAAATCTCAGGGGAGGTCTTAGAGGGTATTCAATAGAATATTCATTAGTATATTCAATAGAATATTCATTAGTATACTCAATAGAATATTCATCAGCTTTCCAGGTGTCTCTTTAAGTGTCGTGCTCTCCACTGATTGATTGGTGCCAAGGCAGGGGGGTCCTTAGTCAGTATAGCTGGTGCTGAGGCAGCCATGGCAACCACAGCACTTGTCTGGTTTTGCTGCTTTTCTGGGCCTGGAGCTGAAATACAATTGAGGCCTAGATGTGATCTTCAGGGAGGAAAAGGTCAGGAGGTCTAAACCGCATGACTAGGGATATGAAAACACAGGGATCCAAACTGCATGAGCAGCGATATGCTAGGGAGGACAGGTTACCCTGGCGATGAGGCTCTTGTTTTCCCAGGTTTGCCCCTTGCTAGGCATCTGGGGCATTTTGCCCTCATGAGTTTCTGTACCTGGCACATTGTCTTTGCTCTGCTCATGTCTGTCCAACTACCTGTAACACTTCTATTTTTTCTTTATAAATTTTTAATCAGCTTTATTAAAGAACCATTTAGCCTTTTTGATTCCACTACATTCTTCTAAAATTCCTCTTCTATACACACAAGCAATATTTAATTATTCATTAGTAACTTTTTTTTAACATTCTAGACATCTTAGAAAATATGAATTAAGCACTAAAAGAAAAGTAAAAAATATAGAGATAACTAAATATTCTGAATATCTGTGGACTTAGCTTTTCAGTCCATTTTCTATACAAACATACAGACATTTTTATTAAACTGTTAATATGCCATGAAAACATTCCACATGTTGATTAAAAACAAAACAAGATATCAGACCCAAAATAAAGTTGCTTATGCTAAGACCCTTGTCACCAAACCAAGAAACTATGTTATTAACCACTGTTTTACTCAGGGTTATCCAGGGGCACATAACCAATAAATATATTGATAGATCAATAGATGATAGCTCTGGCTCGTTTGGCTCAGTGGTTGGAGCTTCGGCCTGTGGACCCAAGGGTGGAGGGTTTGCTTCCCAGTCAAGGGAACATACCTCTGTTGCAGGTTCTCCAGCCCCAGTGGGCCATGTGAGGGAGCCAACCAATCGAAGTGTCTCTTTCACATCCTGGGTATTTCTCTCTCTCCTTCCCTTTCACTCTCTCAATGAAAAAAATATCCTCAGGTGAGGATTTAAAAAAAAAATGTGATAGATATAGGGATAGATGTAGAGATCCTTGTCAATACATTGAGATCTATTATGAGGTTCAAGAAGCAGAAGTCTTTACTCTTAAGATTTACAACTGATTGCATGAATCCCACACATATTATGGAAGGCAATCTGCTTTATTTAAAGCCTGCTGGTTATAAATGTTAATTACATCTAAAAAATACCTTCACTGCAACATGTAGGCTGATGTTTAACAAATCAATGGATCACCAGAGTCTTGTCAAGATAACACATAAAATTAATCATCATGGCCACTAATAGATTTTGTCTTCTACCTTTGTACATATATTTTTCATTGGTTCTGATTATTTTTCTCTTTAATATTCTTATCAATGTGTCCCTAACTCTTCCTCTCCTTTTTCCCCTAATTGTTATCTCTAGAAAAATATTGAACTTACATTGAGGTATCATCATACAACTAAATATTTGTATAAACTGTTTTTTCAACTATAACTAGTTTTTAAAACTTTATATATATATAGAACTGACTATTAGAAAGATCTATGTGAAAGTCTTACAAACCCTCATGAAATAAATAGTTCTAATTTATATATTATCCATATATTATTAAGCAGTATCCTACTGTTTTTCCTGGTTCTAGTAACTCAAAAGATAAATTTGAAAATGTAATTTTCAAATCCTCCTTTAAGATATTAATCAGTTGGAGATTAGAGACTCTACTACTTGTCCTCATCTGACTTTCAGTTATGTCTGCAGACCTTCCATCACTGAGTCTCATTCCCAGAATTCACTGTGTAATTTTGCATATTGCTCTTTTACCCAAATTATTTGGTATGTTACTCATTCAAAACAATATAATTGAGCAAATACTAAGTCATTTTGCGGTTCCCCTACCATTTTGCCAATTAATGGGGTTAGTCATACAGTATAACATATAACCAGTTCTAATATATAAACCAAGACAAAATAGAAGTTAGTAAGTGCTGAAATCTATAATATTTAGATATCTTTAGAGATGTTTTTTATAATGTTAAATAATATGAAGTATTCAACAGTGAAGAAGCTATGATTAAAATCTGTTCTTTTTTTATTGATTTTAGAGAGGAAGGAAGAGGGAGAGAGAATTAGAAACATCAATGATGAGAGAGAATCACTGATCGGCTGCCTCCTGCACGCCCCCCACTTGGGATAGAGCCCGCAACCCGGGCATGTGTCCTTGACCAGAATTAAACCTGGGACCCTTTAGGCCGCAGGCCGACCCTCTATCCATTGAGCCAAGCTGGCTAGGGCAAAGTCTGTTCTTTTTTTTATTTTTGGAATAAAATATTAGCCTGAGAAATGCTGGTCTGAGATTTAGTGAGGTGGAAAATAGCAAAATGTTTAGCTTACATGTCACACAAATTAATGGCTTTATATCTCTTTTGGAACATGAAATAAAATTATATTTTTAGTTCATCCACATGGAATCCCACCCGCTGAGTTAATTAGAATTAACCAATTTTCAAAGAAAGGAGGCCACAAATCAGAAGAGTAAAATACGTTTTAAAAGTTGTTTTGTCAGAAAATCTTCACTATGTATGTTAAATTAAGATGTTCAAATCAAATAGCTGAGTAAAGAAATTTTAGTGTAAAGAAGTATAAAAGGAGAAAAAATAGTTATATACCAACATTAAGAAAGATGTTCTTAAAATATAGACCTGTAAAATATGAGATTATCAGACGTTAACTGGGTAAATGCTTTTGTTATTTTAATGAACGTAAGGGTACATACATCTTTGCACATAATATTTTGCTCAAATTCTCATTAAGAAATTATGTCTCCAGATTTATCTTGACTATTGATGTTTATATTTACATACTGAGAATTTTTGCCAATTTTTTAAATGTTGAAGTTAATTTAAATATTTTAATTTAATAATAACCCACTAATGGGGATGAAAGGAAAAGGCTCTTGCAAAATTGAACTAAATTGGTGTTTTAACAGAATTTAAGTCATAAAAAATAAACCCAAATATTTTATTAGATAAGATTATATTAAATTTTAGCCATGAAGCCATTAACATGTGCCTGTAAATATGTATGTTTTTGTGGCCACTGAGTTTGTTTATTATTATAGCCTACTTCTAGTTGGAAAATATAAAAAATTAAACCACTCCTAAATTTGAATAATTAGTTAAATAATTTATACTTAGGAAGTTATTGCATTTCAAATTCAAGCTTATTGGCAAAGAGTTACATTATTAATATTTTTTCCTCTTTGTTAAAAATCTACTCTCATCTTAGATTCAGACCTATCCAGTGGCTAATTTAAATTGGTTGAAACATTTATATGATGCATATTTCTAATTAAGCTTCACCTTCTTCAATTTATAAATACAATGAAATAGCTGTGGAGTATATACCCAGTCTGTAATTGACTAGTGCAGAGTACAATCTTATGGTTTTCTTATGGAAAAAAAGTTATAAATCATTTTACACTACTACAAATAAATGGTGTAATATAATCCTTGGGAATTGCTTGCTGCAGAAGGATTATTATTTCTTTAAAAAGATGATTTTAATGAACATAAGGGTGCATATATCTTTGCACATGCATGATTTTGAGTTTTTCGGGTATATACCCAAGATTGCTGGGTCGTATGATAGCTCTATTCTTAATTTTTTGAGGACTTACCAGACTGCTTTCCATAGTGGTTGTACCAGTCTATAGTCCCACAGGCAGTGAGTGAGGGTTCCCTTTTTCCCCACAACCTTTCTAACATTTATTATTGCTTGTCTTGTGGATAAAGGCTACTCTAACAGGTGTGAGATGGTCTCTCATTGTAGTTTTGATTTGCACTTCCCTACACAGTGCAATATACAGATCTTGTAACATAGAAACCTACATCTGAAACCTATATGATCATGTTGACCAATGTCACCCCAATAAATTTAATAGAAAAAGGAAAAAAAGAAGAAGAAAGAGATGATTTTATGTCTTTCTTCTCCAAGATAGATGCAATAGGAAAGAGAATGAACAATGTAGGTGGATTTTGGAATTTATTTATTTATTTTCAGTTGAGCTAGCTTGATGAATTTTCAGTGATACTGTACAGTAAATGAGAATACTGGACAATAAATGAGAAATCCTTTTCAAAACATCCTGTTCTCCTGGGAAAGATAGCAAGTGCATGTTATTGATTGTTATCTTCCTACAGAGTGTTAGGACAGCTTCAGAGGGACTTCATTTTCTCTTGAGAAAAATTTATTTTACTTGACACTTAGACCTCTCTTTGGATTGAGATAGTGAATAATCTAACTATGAAATTTATTAAAGCGTTAAAATTATAGGAACTAGTCTGAATGTTGGGGATTCTTTTAAAATCTTCTGGTGTGTTTTTTCTTTACAAGTACAATAAAATGTTAATATTTTCTACCAGAGAGAAAAAAAAAATTATAAAGAGGTTCTCGTTAGGCTTGCTACAGAAAAGCCAAAAGTGCTTTCTCTTAGTAATTAAGCAACAAAACATGTTCTTTGACCATCATGCAATATACTTAGAAGCCTGTGGGCCAAGAACAACGCGTAAATCTTCTAGGCCTAGAAATATTTTTTATGCTTTTCAATTGTGAATTCTCTACCTGTTCTCCTTTTGTTTCTTCTTGTCTCCTTCAAAAAAAATCACTTCATCGGTCATCTACCCACCAGCCATTCCTCATTATCTGTAGTTTCTTATTTCTACCCTTTCCATTACTTTCGCTCAAATAATGTCCTGTTCTCATTGACACTATTTTTTTAATCATGTACACCTGAAGTTATATTTATATTTTTATTCAAACTTGTTGTTTCCTTTAATTGTTTGACTTCTTAAAAGATGATCACACACTCTATTTTTCCCATATTCTCACATCCATTGTAATAAAAATTTCTTGCAATTTGCTTCTGAACCATTACTTTACTATGCTAATAAAACTGCACTTACTTGGTTTACAAGCATCTCATAAATACCTTTTCCTTTACTACACAGTATTTAATAGTGAGAAATATTACATATATTTCAAATTATATATGTTTTCTTTGGGCATCATTAAAAATGACATTCTAGATTATTCTCAGTCCTCACTGCTTTCTTCCTCCCCCATTTTTCCTCTCATTCCCCGCCCCCTCATTTTCCCCTTTGATCTTTCCCTTTTCCTTATAAATAATCTCTCCTTCTAAAATCACATTATTTTTAGGTCTTGTCATCTTTACAAGGATAATGCTCATGTATACATGTCCAGAGCTGAAATATTTCCTCATCTCCAGTCCCATACACACCTGTTAGACATTTGATTTAGATATTCTGCCATCATCATAAAATTTAAAATTTGAATTTATCATGTCCTCATTACATGATGAGTCCTTCATCTTGTCTTTCCTCCTTTTCTCTTGTTCCTTCTCACTCTTTTCCCATTGCTTCCCTTTGCTCTTTATTACTATTCATTATTCCTTTTTCATATCTTTCTTTTTTCGTTTTCTCTTGCTATTCTTCCTATTTATCCCATTTTTCTATGCTTTCATACTATTTCTTAATGACATCACATTTATTCCTTATTGTCCATTGTCACAGTTATTATTTCTCCTCATTTTGGAATATAAGAAATAGAGATTTAAAGAGGTTATTTGCCCATATTTACTCCAAAATCATAATTTTCTTCATGTGCTATGATTGTTGAAAAACCTTAGTGGCTTTTCCATGATCATAAAGTCTAAACCTATTGTGCTATCGAATATTTTCTATTCAATGTCTACATAATTTTCTCCTCAATTTTTGGGGGGATTGTTATCATGAGACCTCATTACCTATTTATGGCCTTCAAAGGAATTTTCCTTTTTACCCAAATCAAAATTTAACAAACGGAAAGCAACAACAACATCATAAGTACAAACAACAATAAACTTCCACATTTGCTCATTGTTGTACCTTTCTATAATGAATTAGTACTTCTACTTATTCAAACCCTCACTTCTCTTTACCAGCAAACCTGCCCCATCACTCATGCAGCAATATTCAAAGCACTGTCATGGAGATTATTTTTACTTTATATAGGTTAACAGTTGGAAGGATGCGATATTCCTTTGTAGATGACCTTTAAACTGTTGGTTATGTAGTTCTGTGAGAGTGATCAATATTTGGGGGTCATCAGATGGTGTGAATTTTGAAAGGCTTGATGGTATATGTTATTGCTTAATTAAAGACTACAATATATTATAATATATTTATTACTATTTCCTTAGCTAGGACTTTGTGTTTCTGTCACTAAGGTCATGAAATAGTCTCATATATTATTGCATTGTATATAATATATGCTATTGTCAATATATTTTAATTTCTTTTCAAAGATTTATAATCACCTATTCACCCCTTCCCTCAACGCTTAACCCATAGCAACTATAGATCTTTTTACTGTCTCCATAGTTTTATCTTTTTAAGAATGTCATATAATTGATTTCATATAGTATGTAGCTTTTTCAGATGGCTTCTTTCACTTAATAATATGCATTTAAGCTTCCTCCATATTTTTCATGACTTGATACTTTATTTCTCTTTAGCACTGCATAATAGTCCATTGTCTGGATGTACCACAATTTATTTATCCATTTACCTACTTAAGGACATTTTGGTTTATTCCAACTATTGGCAATTGTGAAAAAACTGATATTGATATCCATGTACAGGTATTTGAACTGATGTAAGCTTGTAATTTTGTGAGTAATTACCAAGAATTCATCTAATGAATCATATGGTAAGTGTATGTTCAATTTTCTAAGGAATTTCCAAATTGTCTTTCAAACATAACAGTTGCAAAATACTAAAATGATGGAATTGACAAAGAAATGATATTTGATTGCCCAATATTTAAGAGTTATTCAAAACTGAAAAAGTATGTGTTCCTAGATTTAAAAAATATATAAAACTGTGTATCTGTATATATGTATGTGTGTATGCCTTTGTGCTATGAAGAATAAATAAATATGTAACTTTTTGTAGACATGTAGTAATTGAAACTTCACCATATGAACCATAAAGTAAAATGAAATATAACATGTACCAGAGTTAAAAGATGGATTAAAATGAATGATTGAAGTCTCTCATAAATATCAATAAAAACTAGTAGAAAGAAATTAATTAAATATATTCAATGTAGTGAAGACAAAATATCATACTCATATTATTTACCATAAAACAATGTTGCTATTTTTTATTTTAAAGTGTCATTGACTAAAATTTCACATATGCTAAATATATAAAAGTATATTAGAATCCATTCAATACAATATTAAAAATGTATATACTATGTATATAGTGTAAGTATGCATATATTTGTAATTTTGGAATAATAGTATAAAGACATGCACATGTCTTTCTAGCTTGAGATTTTTTTGATACCCCAAATAGATGGAGAAAAACAACTTGAAATATATCAGACAGGCATACTAGAAAGAAATATTTAAATTAATCTTTGTTTTTTATTGTTAGATGCACTTAAAAATATTAGTATTTAACATATCTTATTCTTTGACCCTATAGCATCCTATAAATAATTCACAATTCAATTTTTAATGATATTTTCATATAATTCAGTATTTTTCTTATTAATTATAAAGTATATTATAAATATAGTAACACAATATATAGAAACATTCCATATTAAATATGCACACTGAATGTTTGATATTCAAATTTCAGAAAGACTAAACTATTTTAAAAAAGGTTAGAATGTTAGAAATATACTACTTTGCTAACATGACTGCATTTGTTCTAGTTCTAGTGGATGAGGGCTTTTTTTACCTAATGGTAATTAAAGAATAATCTACTGTGTTTCATATGAAAGTATTTTCCATTGTCTTCTCCCTCAGGAATATTTATATGTTTAACTGTTTTGCCAGCTATCTCTATAGAAATCTTTTAATCTTACCTCTCAATAATAGCTTATATTTGCATCATCCAACTTCCTCATTTCCTTGTATGAATAAACAAGCTTAGCATTCTTAGTTCAATTTTGGAATTTGTTTATCTTAGCAAAGAAAAAATCAATCGCTAAGCAACTCCTTGGAGTCACCTATGGTTTTACAGGTAAACATTATTAACTAAGAAATGATTCCACAAGTGAACCAGCAGACAGGGGGAGTCCTTGACCTATTAAACATAGCTATGGGATTCCTCAGATAATGTATTCCAGCAGTAGCAGCCCCAGGTAAATTCAAGAGACTAATTTGGTTCCTCTTCAAATTGCGTTCAATCAATGACTCAGTCCATTTGGAAAATCAATATCCACAACTATCATCTTTGAAGAACCACATTATTCAGCAAAACCTAATTATCATAAATACTTGCTCTATTATAACAGCTCTCCACCACCGTGTTAAAATTTTGAAATAAGATTGTCCTGACATTTTTAGTGAGTGAATCTGCAACAGCAACAGGAAATTAGCTTTCTGTACTATAATATGCTATTACTTTTTTTTTTTTTGGTATTGTGATTCTTTTTCTAGTTTAGAGTTGACTGTTCAAAATTAATCTGGAGCTGTAATAATCATCAACTCTGCTAACTTTCTGAATTCATTTTAAAAATAAGAACTGAAAATACCCTCACTGGTCTCAAAAATACTCAGAGATACAACTATAAATTTAAAAGTAATTTAAAGCAAAATTACATATATAGCTATTTATAAGATCAATACAACTCTAAATGGGATAAGCCTGCATCAAAGAACTAAATAAACTAGAAAACAGAACTTACATGAAATAAAACAAAATTAATTACAATTGTAAACATCCTCCACATATATTTTCGGTGGTGAGCACTTCAACAGACTTCCCGATATTGCTGTCTCAAGTTAACTATGCCCAGGATAGATCAAAGAAGCTGTAGGTGCTCTGAAGCACATAGGAGTTACTGCTTGACAATGACTTTGCTTCAATATACTCAGTGTGGTGTAGAGATTGATTCAGAATTCAGGAAACTTGCTGCCAGGGCTCTGGAGATTGCAGTGATATAGCGCCCATGACTGGAGAGTTTCATATATTTTACATAGAAAACACAACTAACAAATGAGATAGTCGCTGAAGAAAGATAAGGGATCAACAGAGGATTCGTATTATTGCTGTTGTTTGTTTTTATTGTGAATAATATTTATATATTATTACCTCTAAATATTTTTCAGAAATTTTCTCAAAATTGAACCTATTGGTTCTTTCTTTGTTTTCCAGCTGAATAAGTTGAAATATTTCACATTTGTCCACTTTGGCAAATATGGATAAAACATTTAAGAAAAGAGAAACAGGAAATATTTCTGGTCTAACATTGGCTCTCACCATCACCTTTTACATCTGTGTTAAATATGAGTTTATTTATTTTATTTTTTAAATATTTTAAAAATTATTTTATTGGGGTGACATTATTTAGTAAGATGATATAAGTTTCAAGTGTACATTTCCATGATACATGATCTATATATTGTCTTATGTGCCCACCACTGAAAGTCACGTTCAGTCGGGTGGCTGAGCAGGATGCAAGGGTGATTTCTTTCCCGGGTTCTTGTCCAGATGGATTCGAAGAATAAAGCCCTGGACAAAAGGTGGTAGATGAAAAGGGCGGAAATTTATTTGAAACAGTACAGACTCCCATGTAGGGAGGAGGTCCCAAGGGTAACCCCTAAGCTCTTTTTCTAAGGTTTATAAGGCTGCAGTTATTTGTCTCTTCATACTGCCTTCCAATTGGTAGAATATCAGCCTCAAAGCTCAAAATCCACATGGTGCCCACCTCTTCCTCTCCCCCTTCAGTGGTAGAATTCTCTATCTCTTGTGAAAAATCTGTTTTTCTCTTTCTCCCATTTGTCAGCATTTCTCTATCCTCTTTGAAAGTTTGTTTCCTTTTCCTCCCCATACCCTGTCTTTTCCCTATCTTCTGTGAATGGATGTCTTCCTCTCCCCTTATCCTGTGGCACCTTTTTTTCCCCTTCTTGGTAAATGTATGCTTTTGGCAACTCCAAGCCCTCACCTATGCAGTCCTCCCCCATGGGCCCTCTTTATTCCTAAAATCTCCCTAAACCTGCCTATTTTATCCCTAAAACTCCTTTCAAAGTCATCTTCCATCACCACATATTTGACCCCCTTGGCCCTTTACTACTCCCTTACTCCACTTCCTGCTGGTAATCATCGTAATGCCTGTGTCCATGAGTTTCAATTCTGTATCCCAGGTCTGAGTGCTGCCATATTGTCAAATAGTTTCCCACTTCATAAAAACTAAAGTGAAGAACATTCTTTGTGACTTGTCATGTATATCAGAATCAGAAAATATTCTACAGGTTCCCAGAGGTTGACATTGGGGTGAAGGTGCTGTTGTTGGGAGGAGGGGGGAAAGGGGATACAATGGGAGGTAGATGTAATACTAACAACAATAACAATATATTTAAAAATGAAAAAAAAATCTCCTCAAACTCAATTCAGAAATAAACTTTGGTAAATGAGAACTGATGATTAAAGAAAGAAAGAAACAAGATCTGGGGCAATCGGAGAGGCTGGAATGGCTGAGGACCTGAGACCTGTAAATTGAATTTCTTTGGGAATTGTTATTTATATTAATACAAAGGTGAAACAGCCACCCTCTTTGCTTTAGTCCAGTGGTTCTCAACCTTCTGGCCCTTTAAATACAGTTCCTCATGTTGTGACCCAACCACAAAATTATTTTCGTTACTACTTCATAACTGTAATGTTGCTACTGTTATGAATCGTAATGTAAATATCCGATATGCAGGATGGTCTTCAGTGACCCCTGTGAAAGGGTCATTCGACCGCCAAAGGGGTCACGATCCACAGGTTGAGAACTGCTGCTTTAGTCAGAGGTAAACCCTCCAAATATTTAACTGTGACTTCTCTGTACAGGCATGTATGTGAGTATGGATACATGAGTATATGATCAACTCACCTACTGAACAGCTATATTTTGTAAGAAGCCTAAAATCTCAAAATTTAAGAAAAATATCTCCTCATTCTATGACCTATAATAAATGACAAATTCTTTCTAAAAAAAAGAGACTGATTCTTAAGACATTTTGACATGAAGAAAATAAGTAATATATGTTTTCACCTATAGCATTATATCAATAAGTCTTTCAAACATTAGGAACAGTTTATATTTAATTTTGGTGCTCGTGTCTAATTGTTTATTTTATTAAATTTATTGAGGTGACATTGGTTAATAAAATTATACAGGTTTAAACTGTACAATTCTATAATACATCATTTGCATATTACATTGTGTGCTCACCGGTTGAAGTCAAATCTCCTTCGGTTACAATATATTCAACACCATTTATCCTTTACTACTTCCACCTACGCACCCCCTTTCCCTCTGGTAACCCTTGATTTCCCTTCTATGTGGAGTATAAAATTGCAAGTAACACATGAACAAACAACACAAAAACATAAACAAAAATTCATAAACATAAACAACGATGTGATCACTTGTCCTTATTTTTACATTTCTTTTTTTAAAATATATTTTATTGATTTTTTTTTACAGAGAGGAAGGGAGAGGGATAGAGAGTTAGAAACATTGATGAGAGAGAAACATCGATCAGCTGCCTCCTGCACACCCCCTACTGGGGATGTGCCCGCAATCAAGGTACATGCCCTTGACCAGAATCAAACCTGGGACCCTTCAGTCCACAGGCCGACGCTCTATCCACTGAGCCAAACCGGTTACGGCTTTATATTTCTTTTTGAATTATCATTTGTGATATTTGCTTTGAGCATGTTTGGTTGCTATGACTTTCTCATGTCTCATATATCAACTTCAACTAGCCTGGGCCTAGTTATTCATAGTTATCTTCTGATTAGTAATATATATATGCATATGTATATGTACCTGTATATGGATTATCTATCTATATCTATAGCTATATATGGATATCAATATATGTATTTGTGTGATTATCTATCTAATTTTATACTTTATTTTACATACATCATTGACAAAGTATTATCTTTATGTAATTCAAATCACACTTGGGGCATTCCTTAAGAAATCATTTGTTGACAGAAACATTCAAATCGAGGAGATAGAAATAACTGAACATAATATAATATGACTATATTGCCATTATGCAGATCGTTTCAGAACACATAATAATGCTTTATTTGTAACATGCTGTAATTGGCACTTATGCATTCCTTTCTCTGAGAGCCCATTAGAAATGCAATTATGCCAAAACATGATGATATATTTCAGCACATGGAATTAAACCTCTGCCTTTGGCAATAGTCCCATGAGGTAAACACAAGCTCTCTGAGCAAAAAAAAAATTAACAAAGAAAAAGAAAAAGCTTATTTTAATATTGCTGTGTGTAGTATTTGCTTCTCACCTTAGGATCTGTTAAAACAAATAAAAGAGAGAGAGCGAGCACGCACTGATACTCCTCCCTAGAAAGTGATTAGTCAGTGACTGATAAGATCATATTAGCAGCAAGGACAGGCTTGTGATATTAACCAGCTTGTGATCTTATCTGCTGCAGATACTTATTTTGCCATCAATGGAAAGCAAGCAGTGAACAATAACATCAGCTCATACTAGGAAGAGGTTGTATACTCTTCAGTTATGATCAGCATTCTCCTTTGTGTTGTTTTAGGCTCAGAGACAATCCTGATGCCATGCATTTTGAAACACTTCATAATACTAGCTGATTCATGTATTTAATAAGGGCTCATAAAGCCACCACCAAAATTATTACATGTGTGAAAAATTGGTATTTGAAAAAATATTTAGTGACTTTGGTTTCTATAATCAGATGTTGATGAAAGTCAACCACATGTTTGTGAGTGTACTCTGTAACTTATATGTGCACCTTTGGAGGTCTGTACCACAGCAATTCCTGAAACGAAATATGCTCAGACATTTGTAAAGTGGTTTCCTTTCGTTTGAGGAAAGGGCAGAGGCTATTATCTTCCTTTCATAGGAGGATACTGAGAATTGGAAAGGCTGAAGATTTCTGCAGGGACATAGAACTAAATTAGAACCCAGGTATTTAGTATCACATGAAAAATAAATTCCAACTAAACAAAGTAAAAACAGCTTACACTGGAAATCCACAATTTGTGCATTTTCATGTTATGTGATAATACGTAAGGAGGAAATTGGGAACATCGAGTTTGAGAAAAATAAACAACGTTAGTATGTAAAAACTACAAAAGATGTCTGGCGAGAAGATTCTTAGTGATATAAAAGATGATTTAATATGTTTTATGATGAATACAGACATTTTTAACCACCACCAAGAAAAGATCCTGAAGTAAGGGCCATCATGCTTTAGGTTAGATGTACAGAAGTCCTTTGTGTCTGTGGATTAGATCTCATTCTAGCAGGTATTCAAGAGGAAGTGAAATGTGCTTCCAGGAATCTTTAATGCATTTCTCTCTGGTTGGTGTGGGTTGCATTATTAAAAACACGGAATCACAAGCGTAAAAAATGGATTTCAAAAGCGCCTGTTGGCCTGCTGCAAAACAGGTTGTAAACAAACCTTGTATTGATAGGAAATGAAAAGTAAATTTAGATATTTGGACTGTTCTTTTCATAGCCAATTTATAATGAATTTATACATATGATACAGAAATTAATATTGAAAAGCAATGTAATTACTTTTGATTAAAACAATGAATAAGTTTAAGTGTAGATTTCAAACAATTCTGGTCTGCTATATATAATTCTTTCTCAAGATTACCCCTCTTTTTCTTCTTACTTAGAAACAAACTATTTGCATTAATTTTAATAGTTCAACTGCTTGATTTTTTCCCTGCATGAAATTGCATGCTTCAGAACCCAATACCTGCTGATATAATAATTCATATAATCTCAAGAGGTGTCAAGAAGAAACTTGAAGTAGAAGTTAAAAAATATGAGCTAAAATTAATGATGATCCCCTACCACTTCCTGGTGAATAGGAAAACAAGGTCATCCATTTCAACACCAAGGGTCTGCCATTTCTCTTGGTCTTCTCTCTGCCACCTGCTGTGGGGGTGTGATTACAAGCTCCTTTGGCACGGCTGGGCAGCACTGAGTACAATAATACTAAGCCCATCCATTAAGAAGTAACAAGGCTATACTATGGAATAAAATAATACATTGTTGTATTGTATTACGCAATGTTACCCACATATACTGAAATAATTCACGCCACATTCAAAAATGTACCATTCATAGAAAAGAAAACTTGTATTTATTAGGGAAATGCATGTATCAGACAAGACTTACTGTCTCACATGGAGAACAAGATTTTAGCATATTTTTAAATATTCAAGGATTTAACAAAATACATTGTTTTTATTTCTCCTCACTGAACCTTTCCCCACTGTAATTACCCACCTAAAAATGAATGCAGATGTGTAGAGGGAGTTTTTTAAAAAATAATTTCAGGACAAGCAGTTTCTTTGAATCTCATAAGAACAGTTCTGCCTACATGCATTAGATGCTTCTTATTATTTATGGAGATATGTCAAAGACTGCCAAGTAATATCTTGAATCACTTGTTCCATTCCGTTTCCCTAGGGGAAGGTGGTAGGAAACAGGATCCATCCTCACTTTGTGAATACTGCCGCTTCTTTTTTGAGTAATTTTATCAAAAAGGAGAAGGTGGAGTATCACTGTTAAAATTATATAAACTGTGACCATATTTGAAAAATAAAAGGCATGTACATGTTTACACATTGTTCCCTGTACTTATTACAAGAATATTTGAATTTTTGAAGGAGCTGGTTGTCAAATTTGTGAGCACTAAAATCACTTGAAAAATTGAAAATCATGAAAAATCATTATTTAAACACTGGAGAAATACTTCAACTGATCAAGAATTTGGGCATTATGCCATTATGACATATGGATGGAAGTGTCACCCCCCCCAAATGACTCGTATATGTCAAGTGTGAATTCTGATGTCAGAATTTAAGAAAAGAATAATTCACTGGTGTCCTGTTATGAAATGACAAGTATACGGGGTCCAAACATGCCATAGACTATTGTCAACCTATCAAATTGACTTTGAAGTATTAAGTGGTCCTTGAGACTATGCAAATGAAAGTATATTCATTTCTCTTTGAATAGTTGACTTAGCAGATAACATGAAATCATATATTAAAAAATCCATACCTCTCTTTTTATTTTAAATCTCTAGAAACCCCTATTTTGACAGATTCCTCATTCTCAATTAATTTGTAAGTTGAGTAGTTAGTAGATATTCCAAAATGTCACTGGTAAAATCTTTAGACAAAATATGTCTACCTGCCAGCTTTCTCATTAAGTGGACTCAGGATGAGATTAAACATGTTATTTTTTCACTTTTGATCTAAGCACAATTCAACTGGCGACATTATTGCAACTCACATTTTCTTTATCACATGCAAATGTATTCATCGTGCATTTTTGCAAAGTGAAAAAGAAAAAAAGAATAGAATGACATATAATTGTCAGTATAATAAAATGAATCTCCTTAGCCAATTACTATTTTCTTTTGTTTCACATTTCAAATATAAATTTAGTTGGCACCTTGTGTCCAAGCATATATATCTCACTACTGAATCATGACAAGGTCCACAATTGAACTGGCTCACAACCCCATCATAAATTCTTATCAAGTCAGTTTCTATGTGTTCATTTTTTTATATCTGTAATTTGTTGAAATCTCATGAGCCTTGCACATTTCCAAATCTGGTATTAGGCAATTAAACCTAGTTTCGAGCCCAACTATAAGAATTACTTTTAAATCATGACATCAGCCCTCACTTGCACCATGGGATCTATTCATATAGCTCCACAAATTCAACATGCTCATCAGCCAGATGGAGTTAGATTGTACCAGCTTCCAGCACCTTATTTCACTGTCCAATGTTAGTGCAGCCCTTGATCACATCTGTTTTGAAAAACAGTATTGTGACAGTACTGGTATATGCGCTAAGAAACCTGTTAATTGTTCATATCTCTATAAGTATTTCTTTATTTAGATTTTTTTCAGTTGTTCTTAAGTACATAATTCAATTTCAAATATCATTTTCTTAATTTTTTCTTTTTATTAATTTTTGAAATTTCTCAATTATAGTCAACATTCAATATTATATTAGTTTCAGGTGTACAGCACAGTAGTTTGACATTATATATATATATATATATAATGTCAAGTTTTTTTAATTTTCATCCAAGGATATTTGTCCATTGCATTTTAGAGAGAGTAAAAGAGAAAGGAAAAGAGGTATGAAGTGATCTATGTCTTGCACCCACCTAACACTATATATAGTTATTACAATATTACTGACCATATTCCCTATGCTGTACTTTTACACCCCTGTGACTATTTTTTGACTGCTAATTTGTACTTCTTAATTCCTTAAGGTTAATATCAGGTAATATTTATTTTATCATGTTAAGTGATTAGCCTACCAGGCTATTATTTTTAAGGAAAATGGAAGTTGACATTATTATATGTTAGTTCAATATCAATGAAAGTTTCATTTTTGATTCATCATTGTAGTTGATTTTATTCAATTTTGTATAATTATAACTGATGTAATATAGCAAAATAATAGTGCATCAGATACATTCAGGTTGTCTGCCCAGGGTTGGCATGGTTTATCTGAAGTCATCAAGACCCGCGACTCTTTCATCTTGTTTTGTGGTACTCAACTTGTAACTTCTTTTTTTTTTTTTTTAAATTTTCACCCAAGGATATTTGTCCATTGCATTTTAGAGAGAATAAAAGAGAAAGGGAAAGAGGGAGAGGGAGTGAAATATCAATGTGAGAGAAACACATCCATTGGTTGCCTCCTTCCCCCTCCCTGCCCCTACACTGGGGCCTGAAATGGGGAGGAGCCTGCAACCAAACTTAGGTACATGACCTTGACCAGAATCAAACCCGGGATCCTTGGTCCGGTCTGCAGGCCGATGCTCTATTCACTGAGCCAAACCGGCTAGGGCATAAATTA
>NW_005369942.1:3997456-3998328 GCF_000412655.1 Myotis brandtii
TCCTCAATCATGCTGTTGGGCCTGTATTTGTATTCTAATCTTCAAATTGTTATGTATGTTTTTTAATATATTTTTATTGATTTCAGAGAGGAAGGGAAAGGGAAAGAGATAGATATATCAGTAATGAGAATCATTGATAGGCTGCCTCTTGCAGGCCCCCCATTGGGGACAGAGGCTGCAAACTGGACATGTGCCCTGACCAAGAATCCACGCTCATCCACTGAGCCACACCAGCTGGCTTTGTTATGTTTTCTATCTGTGATTATTTTCCTGGTATTCTTTTGTATTTTGTATATTTAAACTTTTCACTTTCTTATTACAGGTTTTGTTGGCAAATAAAGTCCTATTTACTTGATTGTGTTTTACATGGTAGTTTGCTTTTAAATTCTGGAATGCACTTTTTAGTACTACAGGTGTTTCATTGTATAATTCATTACTAGAAAAAGTAGTCCTAAAATTAGCTTCAGTACTAATACTGTAATGTTTGGCTTGGAAAAGTGTATAGTACAAAATATATACTTCACTTTTTAGCTCTGTCATAAATTTAATATTGTTTGATAATAATAGGATCTATTGGGTATATAAATATTTAGGGCATATTTGACTGTCATACACATCTGTGAAATGTCTCTAACCAACTCAATTTTTTTACTTATGTCTTATTTTTTTTGCTCATGTTTACTTGAGCTGATGTTTATTACTATTAACTCTGTTGTGAGCAAGGATTATTCTCTTTTTTTTGAGGCCTTAAAACAAATCTGTATTTCTACAATACTGTATTTTTGCAGACTCTTTTCCCTTCAAATTTGTCAAGCTTATATATTCACTATTCTTAGAATTTTTTCTGAGAAATTTTTTTCTTAAGAATTTTT
>NW_005369942.1:3998386-4054920 GCF_000412655.1 Myotis brandtii
TAATTACCTATGTAATTTTTAAAAGAAATCTATGAACATGAGTTTCATCTAATGTCTGACAAAAAATTTGAGTATAAATTCTTCTTTGTGCTGTCTTATTGATAATATGTTGGATTTACAAAAAAGGCACCTTGTATTATATAGCTTAAAAATACCAGGACAGCCCCCCGCCCCCTTCCTGGAGTGACCAGAAGGTCACAGTTTGATTCCCAGTCAGGGCACATGCCAGGGTTGTGGGCTCGATCCCCAGTAGGGGTGCATGCAGGAGGCAGATGATCAGTGATTCTCTATCATCATTGTTTCTCTCTCTTTCTCTCCCTTCCTCTTTGGAATTAATAAAAATATATTTTTAAAAATACCAGAATAGATATCTAAATGATTAGTAAAATTTGAACTTATCATGGACACAATAACATACGACCAGATCACTGCTAGTACTAAAAACTGCTAGTTTCCAGCTACTTAGTTTATGATGACTTCTTTTTTTGTGTGGCTGTTTTTAACTTTATTTTATTCTAATTAGAAAAAAACAACTGTAAGAGAATTCACTGACCTTAGAAAACCATGATACTTGTCAAACCATGTAGGTTTTAGGAGCACAATTATTATCTGGTTATAGATTTCAACATTTATTTTATGAAATCTAGAAAAATAGTATCAAATCGTGTTCTGCTAATTTCATTATAATAACTTCAGAGTTGATACCTGCACTACAAGTTATTTTTTCTCAAAATTAGTCGGTAAATTCATCTTTGGCTATGAAGGTTACAGAAGTTCATTTATAGGTTCTCTGCCCATCTCTCAAATACTCAATGATGGAAACCAAATTATTATTTTCTGCATTTATACTTAACTGTTTTAAAACTCAGCATGTAATTAAGTGAACAATAGGCATTTTAAAAGTTGGGTGTGGACTTGTGTCATTTCTCTTCAAAGATCTAAATGTTTTCAGAAATTTAACATATCAGAGTTACCTGCCTTTAAACTCAATGATAAAATTTCCAACAAATTGAGCACTCAAGAATATAATATTCTACTTTGGTCATCACAGTTTCACAATGTATTAAACTTTTGGATTCCATTTCACTAGGGACTGATCACAAATAGTATCAGCCAAATATATTTTTGTAAATCTCAGCTTACGATTTATGTTTTAAAATTTTAAATATATGTGTTTATAGACAAGCTACAATTTAATATCTCCAGCTTCTATTTGGCACTCTAATCTTGGCAGTATGGTAGAAAAAGAAAATAGAGATAGCACTTTTGTTTATAGTGAGACAATTTGATTTTGGATTTTAAAATATATGTTTGTTAATATTCAATTAATAAGGAATATATAGCATTTAGGGAGACTCTTTTTATCCCATGCTTTTGACATTGGTTTAACAGTTACACCTTGAATAAGAATTTAATGATGATTTGGATTTTATAAATATTTACGAATACTTGAAGCCTTAACAAAATATAACTAGTTATGTGTCTTATATTTACATATTTCTTCTTAATTTTAAGATCTGAGTATTTTAAAAGCATATTTTTCAGATTATTTTCTCTGACAAATCAATTATTTTATCCACTAATGAAATTTTTACATAAAGAAAAATAATATTTTGAAAAGTAACTGATCTCCTAAAATCATATGATATGAATATTAAAAATGCAGAAAGCATGAAGAGTAGGTAAAATAAGTACTAGAAGCACTTTTCAAATTAAAGTTCAATACTTGATATTCTGAACTAGACAAGAGTATTAAGATATAAATGATTAATATAAATATAATTAAACTTCATTTATATAACAGTTTTATAAATTTAAAAGAAATAAAATATGAATAAAAGATAAAATATGTTTCAATATTCCATACTAGTGCCCTGGTGCATGGATTTGTACAAATTGAAAGGAAATTAATTAGAAGAAAGATTCATGTGGTAATTACATTACTGCAAAAAATTACATGTCAAATAGTATATATAATATAGTATTATAAAATTAAAATACATGTGCGATTGGTGCCAGCAAGAGCTTTATATGTATTGTGCATGCATGAGTCAATGTTTATTTTTAAACTAGAGGCTCAGTGCACAGATTCGTGCACATTGAAAGGAAATTAATTAGAAGAAAGATTCATGTGGTAATTACATTACTGCAAAAAATTACATGTCAAATAGTATATATAATATAGTATTATAAAATTAAAATACATGTGCGATTGGTGCCAGCAAGAGCTTTATATGTATTGTGCATGCATGAGTCAATGTTTATTTTTAAACTAGAGGCTCAGTGCACAGATTCGTGCACATTGAAAGGAAATTAATTAGAAGAAACATTTTAGAGGCCGGGGAGGGACCAAAGGAGATTGGCTTCAGGGCATGTCTGGCCTGTCTTGCCCCTATGAGGGCTGATCAGAGCTGGGGAGGGACCACAGAGGGGCTCCAGGGTGTTTCAGGCCCATCTTGCCCAGTCCTGATGGGCTGGACCCCAGCAGCCTGCTAACCTACCAGTCAGAGTGTCTGCCCCCTGTTGCGTCATAGCGACTGGTCAAATGGTTGAACGAATGGTCAGACACTTAGCATATTAGGCTTTTATTATATAGGATTGCCAGTGAGTGTCATATGCACCAGCTAGTCCACCGGTCGGACAGTTGGAGGGATGGACTGTCTGTCACTTAGCCTTTTATATATATAGATAAGTGATTAAATTAAATTCTGACAAAATTAGGGTAAATTGTGTGTTGGTTAAACATGAAGTTATGAACTGGATCTAAAGAATAGCGCTTCGATCAGGAAATTAAAATATCTAGGGCTGATGAATAATGTTTGCAATATAAATTATATGAAATGCTGACACAGAAATTAGAAAGTTATGGAAATCAATGCATATGAAGCAACCTTGAAATACTTCTATATTACTACTTAATGTGATTTCCTTAGTGATATCTCATGTAATTCTCATATTAGATAATAGGTGAGTTAAGAAGAGAAATACTGATATCATGACAAAGAAGAGACTTCTGAGAGCAAGTTGAGACTTTTATTTTTATTTAAAATCAGTTGAATTAAAATAGCACACTATTCTATAGTTTTCTAGGTACTAAATATTTAAAATAAAAATATTGTTCCTCATGTTCAGGAACATCAGAGGAGAGATTCCGACAACATAGACTGAGCAGACAAAAAGAAAAATTTCTAAATAGTTAAACTTCTTGAATTTTTACAAGAGTTACTTTCAAAGGGTTAAATAAACCGTAATCCCATAGATACTAGAGATAATTGACAGTAATGATATCTAATTACAGCCTATCCACTACTACATTCTACTGTGACAGTGAAAGGCAATAGTTTTTCCCTATAGTCTAATCAAAATATTAAAAGTAGCATGCTTGAATAATTTTCTAGACAGGGAACAGAGATATAAATTATTATATTACTTAATTCACTTCCTGATTAGCGCATATGTAAATTATATATTGAAAGAGAGTGGCCATGATTCTGCAGGATCAGGCCTAGAAATAACAGACAAGGTTATTCATCTAGACTCTTTTCAAGTAAAAATAGAATATGGCATGGAAAAGCTTCTAAAAGTACATTGGGCTATAATCCAGGATTCCCCCAAGAAAAATGTGTATCAGGTTGTTGTATTACATCAATGTTACATAATGGAAAGTTCTTAGAAAGGGCCTACTACATTGTAAATACTGAATAAATATTACTTATTATTAATAATAATATTCATTATTAAATACCCAGGCTGTATCGTTTTTTTTTTTTCACTCCAATATTTTATTTTGCAGTGCGACACAGAGGAGTTCATTTAAAATGTTACATAACATCAGGACATCTTCTTCAGGAACTTCAAACAGAGCTTTCTAATACTGTAAGTATTATAAAATAACACAAAAGTATACATCTAAAGTTCCAATTTTCTAACAGCATTGTTGCAGAATAACTGACACATAATAAATCGCATATATTTAGAGTGTAAACCTTAAGTTGTGACATAAGTACACACCTGTAAAGCCGGCACTACAAAAAGACAGTGAACATTCTCATTTCCCCCGAAGTCTCTGGATGCCTCTTTGAATTTCTTCCCTTTATTCCTTTTCCTACGTGTGCTTCCATCTGCAGGCATTCAACGATTTGCTTTTTTGTATTTATTTATATTATGTTGCACTTAGTACATTTGGTGCAGATGGAATTATATAGTACCCATTATGAGGGATGTGGTTTCTTTCACTCAATGTTTTGTTTTGAGATTTCCATACATTTTGTGGCATATATTCATTTTTATTTTTGAGTAATATTCTAATATATGGATGTATGAGTTTGTTTATTCATCGAATTATTGATGAACGTTTGGATTGTTTTCAGTCTGGGTTATTACAAATAAAGCATCTGTGAATATTCATGCAAAATTATTAATATGTGCCTACATATCTATTAGGTATATACTGAAGAATAGAATTGCTAGATTATATGGTAGGTAAGTACATTATTAATTTTTAAATAAATTGCCAAACTATTTTTCTAAGTGATTGTTTCAGTGAGACAGAATTCTAGTTTGTTTGTGTCCTCACCAACCTTTATTATACATAAGCTATAAAGTTTTAGCCATTCTGAGTGATATATAGTAGTATGTCATTAAGTTTGCTTTTTAAAAATGATCAGTGTTATTTGACCATATTTCATGTACTTTTTAGTGAAGTGTGTTTAAATCTCTTACCCAGTCTAAAATAGCTTTTTGGTGTTCTTATTTTTTGAGTTTAAAGTTTTTTACATATTCTAGATACAAGTTATTTACCAAATATATGATTTGCAAATATTTTTCCTATACTATGGATTGTTCTTTCATTTTCCTAGTAGTGTCATTGAGAAGCAGATTATTAATTCTGATGAAGTCTAATTTATCATTTTTTTATGGACATGTTTTTGCTGTTATATCTAAGAAATCTTTGTCTAATTCATGGTAAAAGCTTTTCTCCTATGTTTTGTTATAGAACTCTTATAGTTTTAGGATTTGCATTTAGATATCTTGCTCATTTTCATTTAATTTTTATATGTGATTAGTCATTGCCATTATAAAAAATACAATTGATTTTTGTGTAAAGATATATCATTCACTCATTTATTAGCTTTAGTGTTCAATTCAGTTATTAATTTCTGTAGGTTTTATAGGTTCCACTGAATAGATTATCCTCTCTATAAAGATAAAAAAAATCAGAATAAAAAACTTTTTTCTTTTCAATTTGTATGCCTTTTGTTTATTTGTCTAATCTCTGTATTTTTTTGAGATAGTCATATATTTTTTAAATTTTTTAAATAGATATATTGAGTTTACAAGTGTAAAATTAAGCTGGAGGAAACCATACTTGCCAATAGTGTGTTATTATGTTTTGCATTGATAGATTCAAATTGCTAAAATCATGTTTTCAATGTTTGTAGTACTTTGCTACATAATTTTTATTTCCCTGTAGTGTCATAGTCTGGTTTTGGTACCATGATGTTTCTGGACTTATAGAATGAGTTAAGATATATTCTATCCTGTTCAACTACCAGGAAGAGTTTGTGTAGAATTGATATTATTTCTATCTTTAAATATTTAGTTGAGTTTACCGGTGAGGTCATCTTGGATTTTAGGCTTCCTTATGGATAAATTTTATATTTCCTTATGGAAAATTTTTCAAGTTATTTAAGATACATTGTTCTCACTGGGCCATTGACGGCCCCAGATTTGTAAGTCTCAAGAGATTCTTCAGCTTAGTGGTCTTCAGAGGGTAATTCCCAGCTCAAAAAATGTTGAAGCGTGAGAATCCTTTCCTAGGGACCAGAGACGTCAAAATAAAGAATCTTAGTAGCAATTACGGTAACTAATTATGGTAAGACATAGCCAAACATGGCTGGGAGAGCATGTGAAAAGTACTGAAAGAAGAGCAAGACCATGAGGGTCTGGAAAATACACAAGAAAAGCTTTTTCTTATAATTTCATCTTATACCAGTTCCTATTATCCCTCCAACTTTCCAGAATGTACGTGGAGGGAATGTGAACATGGAGTCCGAAGACATCAGCTACAGTCATGTTCAGTTATTGAGAAGATGGGTGCATAGTACAGAATAAGGCTGAAGAACACTGAGGGGAAAACAAACATTGAATAAAATCTAGTGACTAGTTGATATTACCATGAAAACTTCTAACATTTGTTAGAAGATTAAAATGTCTTCAATTCTGTTAAGTATAAAAGCAGAATCCAAAATGAATAGATATTTTGCTATGATGTCAGAAGTAATATGCTACAAGTAGCCTCCTGGTGAGAGAGTACTCCAAACTGTTTATATTTACAGGTCATGGATTCAGTCTATTGAAATACTGGCCAGGCTGACACCAATCTATTTTCTTTTTATGTTGTGTTTTATCTCTTTTCTTCTATGGAGAACATAAATTTCTACTATTTTCCTTGATTCACAATACTGATGTTTGGGTCTTAGTTGTATTATGCATTTAATGGAAGAAATATAATAGAGAAGGGAAATTTGTTTCTATTTTTTTAAAATATTTGGATATTGAGCCCGGCTGGTGTGGCTCAGTGGTTGAGCATCGACCTATGAGCCAGGAAGTCATGGTTTGATTCCCTGTCAGGGCACATGCCCAGGTTGTAGCTCGATCTCCAGTGTGGGGCCTGCAGGAAGCAGCCTATCAGTGATTCTCTCTCATCATTGATATTTCTATCTCTCTCTCCCTCTCCCTGCCTCTCTGAAATCAATAAAAACATATTTTAAAAATATATTTGGATATTGAGGTTAATGTCAAAGAAAGTTTACAGTATGAACGTAGTTTATAGAAAGACAGAGATAAAAAAGGGAGAGACAGAGAGAGATGAATGTGTACACAAATGTATTGTTTATTTTAATATAAAATATTTGTACATCACAGAAACTGAGTCTAATAATTCTCATTGTCTTACCAGGCATGCTTCTCCCTTAGAAAAGCACTGTTAAGGAGAGAGGATAATACCAATAAAAATATCTGACATTTGTTGAGTGTTTATTAATTGTCAGACTGTTTTCTAAGGATGAAATATGTACTCTCTCATTAAGTAGCTCTTACGCTATTTAATGTTACAATAGCTCAACAGAAATGTGTTCTTACTCTTTTTAATTTAACGCAAGAAAACTGATACACAGTGAAATTAAATAAGTTGTTGGGATCACAAGCTGATCAATTATGGGTCCAATATTCCAATCTATTTGCTTTGGCCTTGATCCTGCACTATGTGATACTCTGTAAGTGCATTTCTCTGTGCTTATAACTTGAAAAATATTGTTATAAATTCTATCTGCTCTAAGATAATATGAAGAAATTAGAATATGTATTCTTCTCTTGACAAGTAACTAGAAATAACACATTAAAGTATCTATATGTTACATTATGGTTGAGTGAACAATTTCTTATTACCCTTATTATCTCTTTTATACACTCAAATACTTAAACCTTTCAAATAATAATAAAAATGATTATATACAGTGACTGCAAAAATGTATTGTTAAATGGGAAGGGAAAAACTTACATAACATAAATAAGTTTTATTACACAGTAACAATCCTCTGTGTATTTCATATATCACTTCATTAGTATGGAGAAAGGTATGGAGTAAGCTATGTAGGCTACACGGGGGGAATGGGGGAAGATGGGATAGGTAAATTGAAACCGATATTAGAATATTTTTCATTAAATACTTTTGTGGTTTATATGTCATGAATATATAAAAAAGATGCAGTTTTAAATAAAGGTAATTTAAGGTTACAAGGGGTAACTTTATAAAGATGAAAGACATAAATAATAATGGGGAGATAGTTATAATTATTTTTGCAATAAACATTAATGATGTTATACAGACCAATAAAAATCCAGATTTCTTATCTGTATAGATTTGTAAAGAGATCAAGTGAATATTTGCATTGGTACAATCCCTTTAGTTTTTCTAAACTATAAAATCAATATTCACACATTTTATAAAATGGTTCTAGATATAATTATGTATTACTCATTTTTCAATATATAATTTGTGATGACCAAAAAATATTCTAATATCTGTTTCCATTTACTTATCCCATCCTCCCCTCCTCCCCCGTGTAGCCTATATAGCTCACTCCATACCTTTCTCCATACTAATGAAGTAATATATGAAATACACATAGAGGATTTTTACTGTGTAATAAAACTTACTTATGTTAGGTAAGTTTTCCCCTTCCCATTTAACAGTACATTTTGCAGTCATTGTATATAATCACTTTTTATGATTATAATTAATTATTTTATTGCCTTCATACTTATTTACTGTGTGTCTGATCACAACTTACACAGAAACTCAAATGTTTTGGGCATTCATTTTGATACTATAAGCAAATCTATAGTATATATTACTAATCATAAAGGTTTTAAACTGTAATTTTTATTTGATCTAGTAGATTCTCAAGACTGAACTTGCTATGTTTTAATTGCATGAGTACTTAACTTTTAATAGACATTGACTGATTTCCAACAAGGTTGAAAATACTTCACATTTCTATCATTCAGTTCCTACAACTTCAGCATTAAGTGTTATCATCTCCCTTTCCACTTTATTTTATATATCAGTAGTTAGAGTCATAGTTTTTAATATTTCTGAAATAAAAATGCAACTTACAGTCAATGGTATATTAAATATTATTTGTAAGCATTTTTCTTAATAGTATATATGATAATGTTTTGTTTTAGATTCCATGATATAAAGCAAGTTTAAAATAGTTAAGTTAGTAGGTATAAAATTAAATTTTTAAAATTTATCTTAGTTGTTGAAAGAATTACAAATGTTCCCCTTTTTTCCCCATTTACCCTCACACCCCACACCTGCCCCCCACCAGGCCTACCACACTCTTGTATGTGTCCATGGGTTATGCATATATGCATATGAATTCTTTGGTTAATCTCTTACCTTCCCTCCCGCCTTCCCTCTGAGATTCCTCAGTCTGTTCCATGCTTTCATGTCCCTTGATCTATTTTGTTCATAAGATTTCACATATTAGTGAGATAATGTGATACTTCTCTTTCTCTGACTGCCTTATTTTGCTTAGCATAATTACTCTCCAGGTCCCTCCATGTTGTCTCAAAGGGTAAGAGATCCTTTTATTTACAGCTGCGTAATATTCCAATGTATAATTTTTTAAAAAATCTGTGTGATGTAAAGACTGTTTAATAGTTTAATTCACAATTTAAGTTTCCTTTTTTATAACACAAAAAATAAGCATCTCATCAACAATGTCATCTTTTAATTCAGTTAATTAAACAATATTCCATTATGTCGTACTGCCTACCCTGTAATCACAATATATGGGGTCAGGAAAAAAAAAAGCGGAAATAAAAATGGCTCCTCTCACCATCATTCTCAATAATCCACATGCATAATAATAAATTTTTCAATCCCTCCTGAAAAAGGGGATTAAATATCCTAGCTCATGAAGAGTGAGGAACAGTTTAATTTTTCAAAGTAATGCATATAAATAGCAGAATTCATATTTAAACTTGCATTGGTCTGATTACAACTTCAAAATTTTTAACTATCACTGCATTCTACCTCTTGGCCTAAAATAATTATGAAATAGTACTGTGAAAATTAAGGAAATATTATTAATTATATTAACAAATTGTTCTCACTATAGAAAACAAAATGTGGTAAAATATAATTTTTAAAAGAATAGAAACTCTTTTTTCGAATCATAAATCTCAAGAGAAAAACTCAGGTATATGCATGACAATTTTTAAAAGTATATATTTTATTGATTTCTGAGAGGAAGGGAGAGGGAGAGAGAGATAGAAGTATGATTGATGAGAGAGAATCATTGACCAGCTGCCTCCTGCACACCCCACACTGGGGATCGAGCTCACAACCCAGGCATGTGCTCTGACCAGGAATTGAATGTGGCCTCCTGATTTGATAGGTCGACACTCAACCACTGAGCCAGTGGGCCAGGTTCTCCAAGACAATTTTTAAGATAGAAAAGTAATAATGTGGGCAGTTCACTACCAAATATTAAATTTGAACATGGCCTCCTGGTTTGATAGGTCGACACTCAACCACGGAGCCAATGGGCCAGGTTCTCCAAGACAATTTTTAAGATAGGAAAGTAATAATGTGGGCAGTTCACTACCAAATATTAAAACCCTAATAACACAGACTATATGATGGGTATAAAAATAGGCATAGGAATTAATAAAATAGAATATTGAGTTTAGAATAGATCATAATATGTGGGTTTGGAAAAGATTATTTAGTAAGAGGAAGTGATATTTTTTAATGTTGGAGAAAAATTTATTTCATTGTGTTACCATACTACTTGTCAAAATTAATCTCAGATGTATTAAAAGCAGTGACTTTCCTATCTTATTAGCCAGCCTCAGGATGCATTTTATCAAATGATATTTTATTTGAAACCACTATAACCTAAAAATTAAATTATTGCTGTGGTAAAAAATAGAGAATATACCATAGAACATATTTTGAAAGTCCTGAGTATAAGAGTGAAATAAGAAAAGGAAGGGGCGTGCAAAATATGATTTTAGGGTCTTAAAAGATAACTTACATTGCATAAGTGATTACAACTAATTGATTCACCATTTTTAAGAACTATTGAATATCTACACTAATAAAAGAGAAAAATGGTAATTAGCGTACGACCGCTACCCTTCCCATTGGCTAATCAGCATATCCTTATGCAAATCAACTGCCAACTAAGATGGCGGTTAACCGCCAACAAAAATGGCGGCTAATTTGCATACGCCCAGGCGAAAGGGGAAGGACTGAAGAATGGTGATCGGCAACCCAGGCGGCAGGCAAGAACTAGGGGGTGGGCAAAGGCCGCCTTTCCCCACCCCACAGCCGGTGATCGCCAGGACATCCCCCAAGGGTTCCTGGACTGCAAATGGGCGAAGGCCAGGCTGAGGGACGCCCCCCACCCCCACCGAGTGCACAAATTTTGTGCACTGGGCCTCTAGTATATATATATTATTGTCTCTGTAATCCCACACTGATAAATACAGATTTATATATTTTCAATGAAATTGCTAAGGAATCTCTTTTTATTCTGACTTAACTTTAGGTTTAGACAATAATAAAACTAAAGTTGGACAAGCAAGGCCATGATATTTTACAGTGCTGTATTTACCCTGTCTGTATATATATGTTTGGCTGTTTTTAATCAAAAGCAACTTCATAGATGAAGTTTTTCATTGTGAATTTAAATTATCAATTCACTTGATGGTTATTCTAAATAAATAAACATTTTTGAGGAGAGTAACAGTGCACATTGGGTAGGGTATTGTTTTTTAAGTTGATGTTTCAAGAGTACATGTTATCTGTTATATACTTGGGTAATTATAAAATTCTATTTAATGTAGATATATGTTGTAAGTAAACATGAATATGCCACATTCATCCACTGCTCGTGTATAGATGAAGACAAAATATAAAAAGTGGAAACTGTTTTATTATAATAGACAATAATTGCCTTATAATAATGTCAAATTCTCAATCAACAAAATATTGTGTTGGATAGACCTCTTCTGTTTGTTTCTTTGTTTGGATAGTATGAGAGCATCACTTTCTTAAATTTTAGGGCTTAAAATATTCCAGCCTAATTATTTTTATAGCATCAGCATATTTTTCATCTCTGCCTCCCTACCTTCCTTCCTACTTACCCTACCTACCTACCTACTTTCCTTCCTTAGGGAACTGACTGGTTATGCCTTCCATATCTGTTCTTTAATTTTTTTCCTTATAAAACAAATTAATAAGAGTACTTCTTTAGCATGTCCAAGGGAATCACATTCTTATTATGAAGCAGATCCTCGTTTTCATGACAGGAAAAAAATCTCATACTTCACCAAGCAGGCAGTGGTATTTAGGTTTTATTTCTTTCTTCTTTGTTTTTATTTCATTTATTTATTTTTGAAAATATTTTTATTGATTTCAGAGAGGAAGGGAGAGAGAGAGAGAGAGAGAGAGAGAGAGAGAGAGAGAGAGAAACATCAATGATGAGAGAGAATCGTTGATTGGCTGCCTCCTACACCTGCAGGATCGACCCTGCAACCTGGGCATGTGCCCTGACCAGGAATCGAACCATGACCTTCTGGTTCATAGGTGGGGGCTCAACCACTGAACCACACTGGCCGGGCTCTTCTTTGTGTTTATTAGTTACCTCCAGTTATTAGGAAGAACAGGTACTCTTTTCTCAGAGCACCTGCATGTAATTGTAGGATATTGCTTGTCCTGTAGAAAGACATAAACAGCTGACTTAAAATAAACTGTACTGATTCATGAAAGAAAAAAAAGAGAACTTTTTCATTTGCAGAATGATTTACAGTGTTCAGGGAAAAACAACAACAAAATTAAATAGAAGCTCTGAAACTAAATAACTTAGGTATTTTGGTTTTGCCAGGATTTTATTTTTAACTTCTTCTTCCTATGACTCCATCATGTTAACACTCTGACATAAAAGCATTATAATCTGAAAGTCAATACACTGAAAAGTACCTATTAAAACCTCACCTTAGAGAAAAAAATACTGTAGCTGACTGAGCTTTCAGTCTTCTTGTTTATTAGTGGGAAGATTTCCCACACAGCCTTGGCTGTTATTCAAAGTCTACATTTAAATGCATAAAATGCGCTGTGTCTTTTAGGAGTGGTTTACTTAGAAGACAAATTTTAACTTAAATCAAACCTGTAAGTATATTTACTCAACCTGCTGTCTATATAAAGTTTTAACCAGTTATTTGTGAAAGGTTATGAAATGTAGCCATGCAGAAGGATAGGGAAAGCATACATATTTTAAATTCTTAAATAACTGCTTTTACTCTTTACAAAGTGTTTTATGGAATAGAACCTATAACTAGAAAGTTGCAAAGACAACTGCAAAAATGTCTTTTCTCCCACATTTTTTATTTAATGTGCTCTTTGACTATGTAACTATAGGGTGAGGAAAGATAATAAAACAGAAAATGTAGTCTGGGCTCAAACTTATTAGATTTTTATGTGTGTGTGTGTGTGTGTGTGTTTTTGTTTGTTTTGTTTTTGGGGTTTTTTGTTTTTTTTTGGTTTTTTTTGAGGACTTAAGGCTGTTTCATAATAACAAAACATGTATTTGCAATTTGAGACATGGAATCTGGAGTTATACCTGACTCCCTGTATTGTATCTTATTCTTATTCTTGGAGCTATGAATATTGACAATCTGAAAATGTCAAATTGTATAACCTGTACTCACAATAGAAGATAATATAAAATATCTAAAATACAACATTTACATATTATGAAATACCAGCAGGGCAAAAAGGACAGTAAATGTGAGACTGCCTCTGAGCATTTAAACACTGGCAAGTCATGCCCCAGCCGGTTTGGCTCAGTGGAAAGAACACTGGCCTGTGGACTAAAGGGTCCCAGGTTTGATTCTGGTCAAAGCATGTACCTTGGTTGCAGGCGAGATCCCCAGCCCTGGTGTGCGAAGGCAACCAATCGATGTGTCTCTCTCACATCAATGTTTCTGTCTCATTTCTCCCTTCCACCCTCTCTAAAAATCAATGGGAAAATATGCTCAGGTGAGGATTAACAGAAAAATAAATAAATAAATAAGTAAATTAAGTAAATATAGAATATTGTCTTTATCTTCTGTGATACTTTGAGGGTGGGCTCCTCCCGTGCCATCAAGCAAAAGGTGTGAGGAGCTGGCACTCTCTCACTTCAGTGTTATAGTATGATTAGAAGAATTGGGCGCACTGTGTTCATAATGGATGTCTTACAGATGTTAAGGAAACTTAGTGCAATGGATGAGAATGGAATGGAATGAATTCTTAAAACTGATACAACTGAAAGCAAATTATTGAACATTAATTTAATATTTCTTAGTTATAGTTACTATATGTTTGCCTTTTCCATGATGACTATATTCTGCATGTTGCAAAATTAACTCTTGTTTTATGAATTAACTTAACCTATGGTAGTTAGCCATTAAATAATTGTTAATTTTTCTCTGGACATCATATCTATAAAACCCATCTATGTCTTGTAAATGATATTTGCAAGTTTAGTTCTCTCTATTCTTATTGTTATTCTTATTCTCAATTTTGCTTTATTTTGACTTAACTTTTTTTGTAAAGTATATATTTTCTTTTACTCCACTAGTGTGTGTCACTATACACATAATGTGTGTGAAATCAATTTTTAAAATTTATTTAATTTAAGTTTAGCTCTTAATAAGTACTTTTTAGTTTAATCCATTTACTTTGGTTTACTTATTATAATTAGATGTATTTATTAAGTTCCTTTTTCTTAAAATCAATTCAACATTTATAGAAATCTTACTGTTGGTCACTGAGCTATCATTATATAAATTCAGAAAAATATTTATTGTAATTATAACTACAGTGAACACATATCCCTCATTTTGATTTAAGATGTTGATATATTTATCATCATATTACGAATTATCTAGCCATTATATTGAGGGGCTGGTTTCAAATAGACAGAACAAATTCCAGGCAGGTCTTTGGGTTCTCTTTGATGATTTTCTAGAGATTGAAAAAAAATTGATTGGGGAGTACATTGGCAAGAAAATAAGGTGACTTTACATATTACTTGTTGGCAATAGTTTTGAGGTACTCTCTAGGTAGAAAAAAATTAATATATAATACTTAAAATTTTTAAATTTAATCTTGGGAGCTATGGAAGCATTCATTCTTATTAGGCTCAAATCTCATTAACTTGTAGCATAGATAAAATTTACATGTATATATGTTTATGTAAGAAAATTCACACATTTGTTATGAATGATTATGTATTCATACATATTTTAGATTTTAGATTATAAGAATAGATAAAGTTACGAGAAATTTTGAAAAGTTTCTGTATTTGTCGGTCGCTGCTTTTTTGTTCAATAGTTACCAGCTTAAAACTTTGGACCTCACTCTTCTTTAGTTTCCTTATCTGTGAAATGGGGAAAATATTACTCATTCCATACACTTGATATAAGTCTTACATTAAGCTGTATATGCAAATTCTTAAATAGTGCCTAATACAAAACAAAATACTTTAGAAATTTTAACTATTATGATATGAGGATAATTATAACTAT
Source organism: Myotis brandtii (assembly GCF_000412655.1). Taxonomy (NCBI): domain Eukaryota; kingdom Metazoa; phylum Chordata; class Mammalia; order Chiroptera; family Vespertilionidae; genus Myotis; species Myotis brandtii. The sequence goes on from NW_005369942.1 coordinate 4,013,540, forward strand.
TATTTTAAACTTGTATTTTGAACACATGAGAAAAATATTATAAGGAACTTAATGCAGGCTTTCCGTTTTTAGATGTAGAAAATACTAAAGCTTAAAGAGACTAAGCAAGTTACCCACTCTCACAAAAAATTTAGAGGCAAATATTAACTTAGAACTAAGGCAAAGTGTTTAAATTAAACCTTGACCTGCTCTACCACACTTTCTAACTACAGCACATACTAAGGAGTTCAACATTCATTAAGGTTGCCTCTTTTTTTGTAAAGGTAACAAAAAGGTGCCAAAAAATCAACAGTCTAGAAAAATTATACTTTTACTTTTAATACAGATTAATATAAATATAATGTATAATATTACAGTTATTTTGAATAATCTTGACATTAAAAATGGGTGAATATATGTAAGACATATTTAAAATAATACTTTGTGTGTATTTTTTGAGAGATTTTCTTTGCAGATCTGTACAGTTTTCTTATATATTGTTTACTTTTTTCAACCTTCATTTTGGGATAAATCACTATTATCTTCCCACAAAGCACTTAGTTATTTCTTTGCTACATAATTTTAAAATTGTGTAATTAAAATTAACTCAGGAAAATTATTTTATATTAGTTTTTTTCTATTATATAATTAAAAACATGCACTTATGTTTCTCTTAATTTGCTGCTCTATGTCACAGAATATATATCCTATTATAAAACTAATTACATAATTTAGAAGGAAAATGACTTGCTGACAAATTAAAAAGGGATAAAATAAGTATTTTTTTTAAATCTCTCTCATCATGCCACTGATCAAGCTTAATTTCCCCTTACCTTACCTACATCCATCTATTTAAAGGAGTCAAGGAGTTTAGAGGAGTTACTATGTATCTTGTCATATGTACTCCATAAATAACCAAAGCATTATCAAAAGATTCCACAAATACAGGTTAGATACTTGGTTCAATAAAAGTCTTGTTTTATCTTATATCAATTCAGGAACTAGGAAGAATTCCTAGATCACATGGAAGAGGTCTAGATTCGTTTCCATTGCATTCCCTATGTAATGTGACTACAAGAATGGAGAGATTATTTAATATTACTAATTGTTAGATACACAGATGCTTACCGGCATTACTATTAAAACTATGCAAGGCAAAATCATAGGATTAATGGTAAAAATTGCTATCAGTCTTTATTTCAGAAAAATAGTTGCTGGCAATTTTTATTTTGGCCTTTTAAATCAAACTTAATCAACATCCTGTTAGTATTTTGTTAGCCTAATTCTATTCAGTCTAAAAGTGATGAAAGCTTGTCATGAAACTAAAGTATCATTCTATTAATGGGCTTATTTTTCACAGACATTTCATAAAAATGCAAGTTTAATTTTCCATTCAAAAGAAATTTTAATTGGTTTCTTGCCATTCTCTAAACGTTTATGGAATTGCATTCCATTTTAGTACAAAAGAAATTTCATTATAGATAAGTTCACAAAAATCCTATCTTAATTTAGAAATAATTAAGTATAGCTTCTTTATAGAAAAAGAAACATACTAAATTCCTTACAATGTAGAAGGAATTCTCTAAACACTGGGCCTGCTGCCTCTTCATGTAAAGAATGCCTGCTATTTCATGTCCTCACATCAAAAATTGCTGCAATGAAATACTATCCTAATATATACAAACCCTGGGTCTTAACGACCAGTAATGGTGGAGGCTCAACCAACCAGAAGTCAGTCCTGCAGTTAGCACTGGGCTGCCATGGCAACCCAGTGCTTCCTGCTTCTGCTTCAGGCGCAGTGCCCCAGCACTGACTGCTGAGGGGGCTGCTAATCAAGGCCTGAAGAGAGAAGCAGGGACTGATCCGTTGCCTCTGTGGCAGCTTTTGATCGGCACTTGCCTCTCTCTCTCCCAGTCTGGCCAGCAGCCAAGTCTCCATTTCTCCATTTCTCTCCAGGCTGATCAGCCCTGCCCGCCTTTCTGATCCGGCCCCGTTGATAGGCCCAGAGACGCTGACTGGCATATAAACCGACCAATCAGAACCAAATTGGCCGGCAGAGGAGGGTTGTTGGAGGTGAGATCAGGCCAGCAGGGGAGGGCCGTTGGGGGCGAGAACAGGCCAGCGGCGGAAGGAAGTTCAGGGCAACCAGGCCAGCAGTGGAGGGCAGTTGGGGACGAGATCAGACCAGCAGGGGAGGGCAGTTGGGGTGATCAGGAAGGCAGGTAGAGGGGTTAGGGGCAATCAGGCAGGCAGGCAGGTGAGCGGTTAGGAGCCAGCAGTCCCAGATTGTGAGAGGGATGTCCGACTGCCAGTTTAGGCCCGATCCCACATCGGGCCTAAACTGGCAGTCGGACATTTCCCAAGGAGTCCCCAATTGTAGAGGGTGCAGGCTGGGCTGAGGGAACCCCCCCCCCTTCATGCACGAATTTCATGCACTGGGCCACTAGTATAAAATATTATCTGGAACTTTAGTTTTCAGATACATAGATACTTTAAACATTGAGGGTCTATTTCCTAATTCCTGTAAGAAGTGGTATGTATTAAAAGAAACTTTTGCCCTAGCCAGTTTGGCTCAGTGGATAGAGCGTCAGCCCACAGACTGAAGGGTCCAAGATTTGATTCTGGTCAAGGGCACATACCTTGGTTGAAGGTTAGATCCCAGTCCTGGTCTGGGCTTGTGTGGGAGGCAACCAATCCATGTGTCTCTCTCACATTGATGTTTCTCTCTCTGTCTCTCCCCATCCCTTACACTCTCTCAAAAAAAAAAAAAATCAATGGAAAAATATCCTCGGGTGAGGATTAACAAAAAATAGAGGAAACTTTCTTTAAATTGGAAAAATTATACAAGCAAACAGTATAAGTGAACAAAAGAGTACACTGAGTAGTCTTTCCTCCTCATTTTTCCCCTCAGATGATCCTTCACAGAGGTGGATTTTTCTTCTGAAAGCTGTTGTTTTTTACTGGGCAAATAGATAGCATGGTTAGTGCAAGAGGAAAATATGAGAAGGTTAGAGAGGAAGATGGGTAATCCCACAGTTATACCATCTGCTGTAACTTGTGTCCTCCACTCTCCCTCTGGATGACAGGAGATGTATTGACAGATCCCCTAACAGTGAAGGCTTCAAGGTGCAGAATAGTTTACTTAATTTAAATCTCCATCCACAGGATCATTTGTAAAGCAAGATAATGAGGTGGTTAGGAGCATATATTTGACATCGGACTGAAATATGTTCTAATTCAGGTTTTTGCCACATTGTAGATGTAAGAGCTTGGCAATTTGCTTAATCTCTCAGACCTGAATCTTCAATTCAAAAATTTTCATGAAAATCAAGTTTTCATGAAAATCAAATAAATTATGTATAAAAATACATAATGCATAATGCTCCTCATATACCCGGCATATAAAAATATTGTTTCTGTGCTGAAATAATGACTAGATATGATTATAACTTGGAATTATAGTAGTAAATACACATACTATATTATCATAAAGCAGACATAAATATGAATGAAGGATATAAGCTTGTTATAGAAATGTTTCGCCCATTTCTTATTCTAAGGGTTTTTATTCAAACACCTTTCATATTTTCAATAGTTTGGGGATGCATATTCAGAGAGAAGATGTTTCCATGTCACGTTGTGGGCACTAAGTAAATACCAGGGATAAGAATGAGAAGATATGATCACTAATGATGTAACTCAATCATTACTCTGAAACCTGCAACTGTAGGTTACACTTATTATGAACTCTGGGTTAAAAAAAAAAAGCCACATCACTGTTAATTTTGCAGTAACTTGAATTTCAGAATTGTCGTTTTCGGATCATTTTGACTGACTGTTGGGCTTGAGGGGCGTAAAGCCGAGTGGACACTGGGCAGTGGGCAGTGGACGCAGAGAAGAGATTTCACTGCTACAGACACATAGGTCAGGGCTGGGGGAGCTCCTGCTCTGTGCTCAGTCCGGGACCGGGATTCCTGTGAGTCACACAGGGTCACCTTTGAAGATGGCTTCTACACTCTGCAGCCTGTTCACATTTTGACCAGGCCTTGCACATCCTTGCACACCTTGTCCTGGTTCTCCATGGGAAGCCTCTCACACTCCTTCTGACAAAGGTGTCACATGTTCAAACTCAATATTGCAACTCTTACTATGCATGTGGCTTTTTTACAGAATACCTGCCTGCTTCAGGAGGTACTCTCAATCATATTGGTTTAGTCAACTACTTACTTATTTTTTCTTTTCAAAATAAGTAGTAATGTGTTACTGTTTACAGCATAGAGAATATATAATTGGCAATCTGGCAGCATAAATAATACATAACTTATATTTTCTATTAAATATTTGATTTTGCCACAGCTTAAGTGTGCCCCTTTATCCTACTGTTCTTATTCATTTAGCATTCTTTGTTCTTTTGTGTCCATATCCTATATCCTTTTCATTAAATGTATTTCTGAAGCTTTCTGCTAACTTAAAAAATAATATGAAAGTTTCTATCTTTTAATATCATCATTCCATTTAAATTTTTTAAATGACCTCTACCCTCTATTAAGTTTTTACATATCTTGTTTAGCAAGCTTTCTTGTAACCTTTGCTCTCTTTTACTTTTCAGAATTGACTAAAATTTAATATTTTCCATTACTAATATGGGGGAATTATATACTATTTGTATTCTTCAAGCAATTAATGTTAACTTTCAAATAACATTTAAATATCTCTCTCTTACAAAACTGAGAATAACTAACATTCAAAACTCCCACCAAATAAAAAAAAAACATATAATCATTATCCAAGTTTAATGATCCCACTCCAATCAGTGGTGCTCATGTTTCTTAAAGGGTTCTTGTTCTTAAGTTTTCTTCCTGGCTGATCTTCCTTGTTGAAACATTACCTGAAAATCTCTGCATATTCTCATGAAGAAATATTTTTTCTTTCTACTTTATTTCTGCTTCTCCTCGGGTCAGTTATTTCAGTCACATTATTTTTCTGTCCTCTAGTGTTTTTTCAAATGACTGATGATTTTAAACTAGTCATTTAGACATAAATCAAGTGTTGGCTTTCTGAATTGCAGTCATAATATTTCTATCCAGCTTTGAAAGTCCGTTTCACACCTATATTGTCTTCGTATGATTTAGCTGTGTGGTTTTGTGGGTAACTGGGCAGGGGGTGAGGTGGTATTTAAACAGATCCTAGTTGGATTGTCCATAAAGAAAATAGCCATGAGCCCATGTGAACAAAAAGTAAGAAAAATTTAATCTAGCTTTGAGTGCTATAATACATTTATTTTTAAATGATCTCTCTTCCTTTGTATGTTTTCTGCATTATGTATTGATCAGGTTTAAAGCAGCCTTCTCCTGTTTCTCTCTTGTGCCAACACACATAGTAAGAAGAGGTATAGAGCATCTCTACTTTACTTACTTGGTTCTCTGTGGGGGTTACACCGGGTGACGGACTGACAGGAGGAAGGTTTAGAAGGAATCCTGGGCCTACACCTTCCACATTCATTCCATTAATCACTCTAGCTTTGACCCCTGCCTTTCTGCTACTTCCAGTCTTGCCTTCTACAGGTGTCATATTATCTGAGGATCCTTTGGGAAGAAGAGCCCCAACTGCTGCACTCAAACTCCCATGTGCTGCTGGAGTTTGCAACATTCCCGCTCAGTCCTTCATAGATGTTTGCCACTTGAGAGATAGGCAGCTGACAATCTGCTTTTCTGCTTCCATTGCCTTTATGGGTTCTCACGCTTTTCTTTTTTCAGCTAAACTGAGTTTTGAGAGGGAATGAAGATAAACGCTTATGTTTAGTGTACAATTTTGAAGCAAAGGTTAGAGTTGCTCTCTTGGTGGGGGTATGAGCTTCCAATGAATTCCATCTACGTTGTTGTTAAGTAGCAAGACTGTTTGGATTATACGTCCTGAGGAAAAAAAGCTTTGCACAAAGAGCATGCGCTGGCAAAATACCCAGGTATTTGGTTATTTTCATATTTCAATAAATAGTTTAATTTTTAAAGAACATTAAGCTTTTTAGAATTTATTGGAATTAAATGGTTCTTTATTCTCTTATAATATACTTTATCTCTATTTACTCGGATCAGTTGTACTCACAAAGTGAATAGCTGGACTTACCTCATGTCTATTAACTTTTAAGGGAACAATAACAACAAGGAGCTACCTATTTTAGAAAGAAAGCATTTTCCAAAATTTCTTTTCTTTGCCATTTATTTTATGTCTTATGGTCTTTGTGAGAGTTCTTTAATTTGTTTACTTAAATAGCAATACCCTGATTAATACTTAAGGATCTTGTTACTTTTTCAAGTATTTATCTTTCAATGCTTGATTTCTCTCCTCTGTGTATCTCAGAGAAGGAGAAATAAAGTCAAATGGCTAAGAACTCCTGTTCAGAATTTCAGGATTTTTAGCTTCTCAGTTATTCCGACTTAATTTTTCTTAGGTAATAAACCTGCATATCTGCTGTCCACTGGATTGCAAGGAATAAAGGTTGAATCACAGGGAATTTTGTATGAATTGAATGTTTGTGTGCCTCCAAAATGCATGTGTTGAAGCCCTCATTACCAATATGATGGTACTTGGAGGTGAGCCCTTTGGGAGGTAATTAACTATAGATGAGGGCATGAGGGTGAGATCATCTTGATGGGATTATTGCCCTTATAAGAAGCCCTAAGTACGCACACATACCTAGAAAGGCCATGTGAGTTCAGCAAGAAGGCAGTTGTCTGCAAGCCAGGAAGCACAATGCCCATGCTAGCACACTTCTCTCAGACTTCCAGCCTCTGTAATCATGAGAAAATGCATGTCTGCTGTTTAAGCCACACAGTCTATGGTATTTTGTTGTGGCAGCCCAGACTGACTAAGACAAATGGGCATACTCACCCACTGCCTTGATTCCTATAATCAATTCTTATTACGAGGACCCGGAAACACATCCAGTAAGATAGTTCACTAGGCTTGAAGCACTGTGTGCTGAGATGCTACCATTTCTAGGCTTTTAACAGAAAAACACATGTTTATTTTTTTGGTTTCTTTGTTTAATTATGGTGACTCTTGAGTCAAAATACCCTCTATATTTCCATCCAGTGATATAAAAGCCACTTTTATCATACAAATTTAAGACCTCAGAACAACTCTGATTATAAAGACTGCATTATTTTTTAAAATTGTTTGTCTCCTGTACTTATTATATAGAACTTATATAACATAGTATGCCTTCCAATGAAAGAAAGAAAAAGAAAGAAGAAAAAGAAAGAGGAAGGAGGAAGGGAAGGAAGGAAAAAATAATTAGTAGACTATTTTGAGTATCAAAATCATATTGGCTGCTTTCACATTAGACATTTCTGTAGCATTTATTAAAGAATGTTGGCATCCCATAGACTGATTCAAGTGAGTGAATCAAGTAGATTTCTAGTCTATTTCTTTTATATTTGACTCTATAAATATAGCAATAGGAACCTATTACCAGGCTTCTTAGTAATAATTAAATACAAACTTTACAAAAACTAGTAAATTGATGTATGGTTACTTGTTTATTGGCTGCATTTAAGATGCTGGGGTACAATCTATATCAAAGCATAGGGATAGACATAAATATTGATTCTGTGGTGAAAATTCTCAGGAGATAGTTTTTAGAAAGCCACAGATTAATACTATGTCTATATAGCCATATCATTGAGCATTTATTGATCTTTGGCTAAATAAGCATACAAATAATGATACATGGGTTTTTCACTGTTACCAGTGGACCTAAATTACATGTTTGAGGTCTAGAATCTTAAATATTCATAATAATGCAAATAAATAGCTATACATTTTTTTCAGAATAGAAGTCACTGTTGCTTCCTACAAATTCATTGATGTCTTTGTAAAATCTCAGTGGCTTGAAAAGAAAACATGAAAATAGAATTGCATGATAAAAATATAGGTAATGGCAAAGAGAAAACAAGAGGGAGGTACCATTTTCAGTGGTTTACAGTGGGTGAAATCAGAGGTATGAATAGACCAGGTTTCTTTTTATCTAGGTTATTTGCAAAAATAAGAAATCTAGAGAGTCACGGACAGTAAAATATAAAAAAAAATACATAGGAATGTTACTCCTTCTATCATGATTTTGGCTGCTACTAAAGGTAGTAATTTTATTACAGGAAAAGTATGAACAATTAGAGGAAATATATTAAATGAACAAATAAACTAATCTTCATGAGAAGGCTTTTTTATGGCATTCAATTTAACTTACATTAAATAAAAGAAATGTGTATTGAATGTCCAGGTTTTTAAATGGTGATAGCGATACCATAAAGAGAGCCAGCACTTGTGGAGTATGTCTGCTCTTTCTTCTCTGTAGCCTATTCTTCCTACCAATTACCCAACATACAATATGTCAAATTTCCACAAATTTTATGTACTAGATACCACCATAAGTGGATGGTCTGTTTTTCCAAGCCTTCCTTTCTCTTTTCTAGCTATGCAGGTGAGATTTTAGGCAATGTGTGTGAAGCGTCAAAGATTACATATGATGAATTAAGAGCAATATGCATCAAATAGTAATCTATTTCTAAAATTTCTGATACTTCTAATTTGGTACAATGCTCAGTCCCTTTTCATCCAAATAAAAATATGAATTATATCTAAAATGCTTGATATTAATCCATATGGTTGATATATGAAATCTGAGAATTAGAAAATATATAACATTTTATGATAAAAGAATCTTCTTGACTTACATTAAAACAATTAGCTAACCTATAAATCAGGAATTGGATGTGCATGATTATGTCCCTTCATTATCAATCTACAAATTAATAATAAAAAAGAAAAATTATTAGTTTTATAAAAGTATTCTATGTCTGTCCATTTCAATATGCTTATAATCTTATACACTATTGTTCTTGCTGAATGTATTTTACTATTTGGCCATGGTGCACTAATAGAAATCCTTGCAGTAAATAAAATCCTTTCATAAAAGCTTTCTACTTTTCTGGAGTCAGACTGTCTGGTTCTTAGTATCCAATTCATGACCCATGGAGACAGTCAACAACAAAAAAATAATATTAAGAGTGACAATTCACCACAAAACACATCATGAAAAACAATGAGTAAACTAATGATATCATATTCAAAGACATTTAATGAGAAGCAGACATTCTAGCCATTGTGTGTCATCCGACTATTCCACCATACCTCAGAGTTTTCACAAATGTTCACTTAGAGTGCCTGGCAAAGACAGAATACAGATGTGAACATTATGGAAAGCTTATGCTGTTTTGGACTAAAGTATAGGACTGTCTTTGAAACTTGCTGACAAGAAAATTCATAAGGAATAAGGAGAAAAGCAATAAAAACTAATTTAGGACATATATTTTGGAATATAAAGAGGAAGCTTTTTAATTTAGTGCGGCCTTAGTGGAAAGACCAAACCATCCCCAACGTAATACATCTTCTTCATGCCAACCATAGGAAAGCCAAGTCATTGTTTTTAAAGATCATTACATTAAATTCTAAGGAAGAAAGAGAGTGGGTTGCCAAATTAGAAATCCCAAATATAGAGAAGAGTTAAAACAGGAACATCTGAACACATCAAAGGGTGAAATGTCTACTGGCTGCAATTTTCCTACTTAGTACAGCAGACAATAGAGTTCTGGGAACTTCTTTCTGGAAGAAGTTGTGGCAGACAGAAGATACCACCTTCATTCCTTCATAAATCTTTGTAACAGATATGCCTTCTCAGAAAACATACTCCCGTGGTCTGTTCTATTGTGTAAACATTATTTTACCTTCTGAATATATTTAGACACCTGTAATAAAAGCTATACTTTCACCACGTTAAAATAACACTATCCGAAGAACAAAAGTTGACTGCAATTATATTTCAATAAATACCTTAATAATAAAATAAAAACATATAAAAGATATTCAAAGATGTATTTTCTGTAGAAAGAAGATATAATATTTTGCACTAAAGTGATATTTAAGATCATCTTAGAAAATAGTCTAATTTATTAGGTTATTGCTTTAAGAAGAAAATCAGATTTACACAAGATGGAAAGATCATAGAATAAATGAAAGTAAAATCAATGTTTCACTTTTCATATATATATTTTATAACATTGATCAGTGGAACAGAAATGAGCTCATAAGTAGACAACACAAATATAGACCACTGATCTTTGACAAAGGAGCACAAGCAATTAAAAAAGACAGAATATTCTTTCCAACAGATGCTACCAGAGAGGAATTGGATATTAATATTCAAAATACAGAATAAACATATATACAAACCTTAACAACTTTCATAAAAATATCTCAAAATTATTCATAGAACTAAGTTTAAAATGCAAAAATAAGTAAAATTTGGTAAAAAACAGGAAAAAGAAAGATGACCTTGAGTTTACCAATGAGCTTCTAGATACAACGCTGAAAGTGCAATCTATATGGAAGAGATATTGATAAATATAATTTCATTAAAATTACAAAGTTATGCTCTGTAAAAGACATTGTTATTAGAATCAAAAGCCAGGCCCCAGATTGGGAGAACATGTATTCCAAATACATTTTTGAAAAAAGGTTTTGGATCAAAATATGGAAATAACCTTTAAAATTCAACAATAAGAAAAGAAGCAATTGAGTTTAAAAAATTACAAAACAGGTAAAGAGCATTTCAGAGACCTCACCAAAGAATATATAGTTACGAAATAGACATATGATAAAGATGCTCCACATCATATCTTATTACAAATTTGTGAATTAAAACAACAATGAAATACCACTACACAACTATTACAATGATCAAAATGTAAACGAAAAAAGACCTATCCTACCAATTTCTAGCAAGAATATAGAAGAATAGGAATTCTCATTCATTTGAGAGGGAATATAAATGTAAGACTTTGGTAGACAGAGGTGACTTTCTTCTCAGGTTGTTATATTTAAAATATACTTTATACTTAATTATAATATTTTCTTTATCTCATTTTTATTTAGAATTATTTCAATTACTTTATTTTATTGTCACAAAACTCATTTTTGTTAAAACTTTTTTGTCCAAACTTGCTTGTTGTTCAAGTGAAGATAAAATCATTATATGAAAAGAAATGTTTGTAATATTTTATATGAGAAAGTATATCCCCTCCATATATATTGGAAATGATGTTATCCTTATTAAATTACATATTAAAATATTTCTTTTCTTAGATTCTTAAATTTGAATTATTTGTGAAAATGAGATCACAGAGCCCAACATTTACATTCTAAATTAAACTTTATTGAGAAGAATATTCTATTGACAACCATTGTTTCTGTTATATACAAATTAGAGGCCCGGTGCATGACTTCATGCACCAGTGGGGTCCCTTGGCCTGGCCTGCGGTATTGGGCCGAAACCGGCTATCCGACATCCCCCGAGAGGTCCCGGATTGCAAGAGGGTGCAGGAGGGCTCCAGGGCATTTCTGGCCTGCCTCGCTCAGTTCCGATCTGCCGGACCTCAGCAGCAAGCTAACCTACTGGTCGGAGTATCTGCACCTTGGTGGTCAGTGCATGTCATAGCTACTGGTTGACTGTCTGCCCCCTGGTGGTCAGTGCACATCATAGCGAGCAGTTGAGAGGCCTTAGCATATCATTAGCATATTATGCTTTGTTTGGTTGAATGAACGACGGGTCAACCTGACACTTAGCATATTGGGCTTTTATTATATAGGATAGTATTTTGTTATGAAATGTATTAAATGAGTTTTGTTTGTATTAAATGAATACTTATTTGCAAGAATTCATTGTCATTAAAGAATCACTCCAAATTCATGCCAAAAACCACTAAACTATACATGTAAATATTAGCCCATTCAGTTTCTAGCCATTTGAAATTAACTTTTCAAAGACATTATTTAACTAATGTTTAGTTAAATAAAAATGTTCCCCTCTGCTCTTATGACTAGGAAGCTACCTCAGTACTGTGCGAACACAGGGCTCAGTTCAAGGAGAGGACTCAGAGATCACATGGCCTGTGCAGCCAGGTGTGTGTGTGTCAGGAGGAGGCTAAATAAAAGAGGACACTTCAAGGGTGACAGTTTTGAAAACAATCATTTGGGTTTGGAATGATTGATGATTTGAGGAATTCAACATATAATTTATATAGTTCAATTAAGGTGGTTAAATGAGGTTTATTTTTACTTTAGAATGAAACAATTATAAATTAACAGGACCTTTATATTTTAGGTAGGGCTTCAAAAATCCATCAACAGAAGATGCCATGAGAGAAGGATTTTGAAAGTTATGCCCTTTCAAAGGCGGGGGAGTAATATTCTCTTATTCAGGGACTTCATGGAAATGGAGCCTAGGTGGACCCATGACACGAGTGTGTCTGCAGAAGACAGTGGATTCCTATTCATCCCACAGACCCTGTGAAGTGAGGTATTCAGCCATAGTTCTATTTTGGATGTGCAGCCAGGCACAATCAGAGATGATTCTGAGGCTTGAGGAAAGAGTTGAACAGGAAAATGCATTTTTAAAAAGTTCCACCTGTGCTGTTGTCTTCTTGCCAATGCTGATTATAGGAAATTACATAGTTTGAGTCCTCAAAAAAAATAACTTCAAAAGATCAGTAAGAGTAAGACATTCACAGTGAAAGCATAGAGTTAATATTTATAAGGTAGATGAAAGAATTTTCTGTAGTGAAAGTACAACTTAGTTACCTAAAAGTTAATCAATATATTTTAATTTTTAAAAAAATAGAAAGAGATCCCAGACGTCTAGTTTCCTCTGTAAACTAGAGAATTTCTTAGTGAAAAATTTTCCACAAAAATGAAGTTGGCTGTCTTTGTGCCTCCTACCTCACATACCAGAACCCTAATGCTCTTGATTTCAATTTTGCTGATTTTCCTGTATATGCAATTTGGTTAAACTGCCATTATGTTTGACATTGTCTAGAAAATTCCTAAAATGGTCTTCCCGTGACTTTATCCTACATTGTACCAAACTAATACACTTGCTCATTTACTAAGTCTCCTAAGTACTGGCGTTCTCACTTATTTCCATTACTTTGAGTGCTAAAGACTTCAACAGGTTTAAGAGGCATAACACACACTTATCTGTGCACATGGGCAACGATGTTATAAAGTTTATCAGCAGAGTTTTATGAACATCTCTATTAAATCACTCAGTGAATATCATTGTTCTATATGAGCATGAAAATTAGTTTAATATATATTAAACTCACTTTCTTTGACAGTTACTGATAAAAACTGTTATAAAGGGCATGTAATAGATGCCTTCTCTAATTCATATTATTACATAGGGAGAAAAGAATTATGATTAAAAAGAAACACTAATTGATGTCAACTATAAATCTCTTCTGTGATGTTTGGCATAATAATTTTCCCATAAGAAAATATTGCGCATGTCAAGGAACTGCTGTGAGAATATACAATATACATATTTTTGAAATATGTATTGATGAAGTGCACAGGACACTGCTTGGGATGTAATAAGAGTGTAATAAACAGTTGCTGTAACTAAAAGCACTGCACATTTATCTGTAAGTTGTCTTTTGTTGATATAAAAACTCATCTAATGAAATCAGTTTCCAATAAAGAATATCTCAAGGAAACTGTTATTAAAATCAAGTTATCATATTAATATCTTTAGAAACACTGGAATAGCCACCTTGATCTAAAAAATGCCATGAATTATTTACACAGTATAGATAAAATAGAACTCAAATGTGAAAACGGGACAAGAGGCCGAGACTTTTATTTTTCCTTATTTATTTTTCCAATTGCACCAAACATATCTGCTAGAAAGGAAAAAGGTTAAGTTGCATTCTAGATTCAAGTTACTGGTATACACATGCCTGGAGTTATAGAAATATCAAATCCTACTAGCTAACCGCGTTTTTCAAACGAATAAAAAGAGATGAATAATGTAAAATCGTTTTCTTATATAAGATGGGAAGAAGCAGATACATTGTATCCATAGAAAGATGTATATTTATGGCCTTCATGCTCTGCTGTAGCCGCACAGTTGTTAAGCTATTAGCTTGCACTCTCACTTGAAAGATAACAGCTGGCAGATCTGGCCGACTTGAAGCTGCCAATCATGTAGAGAGCTGCATTTGTCTTGATTAAATAAGCACCAGTTATTAAACTAGGCCTTGACGTTAAGGAGAGCCTGTGGCTGTGTTTAGATGGCTGGTGAGGTCTGTCTGCCCCAGGATGACACATCAGTCCTGATGTCTCTGTTCCAGTGAGAGGGTTCTGGACATCATTAGCCTGCCTCCCCTCAGAGCAGCACTCTAAAAGCCACTTCCAGCCTGAAAATGAACCTATCACTTAGATACTAAAGTAATTCCTTATATTCAAAAGGCAACATCGTGTCAAATTGAACTAAAAACAATATTTTAAGTTCCAAATAAGGTTATTACTATTTTTTTGGCCAAAGGAATTCAAATGACCGATGAAAGTTTGCATTTGTCACATGTACATACCAGAGAGAAGACATAAAAATGCTTACACATGTGAACCATTCATTTAAAGGGCTGTCTGGTTAGAATGCTGTGATGGTGCTAAAGCTAGAAATTGAATATATCCAATTCCATGAGGAAGAATAATACTTTGTTTGAAATACACATTCTCTGCAATCATTTGTCAAGTTAATGTTTGCCACCAAAATTAGGATAATCTATGCCAATTGAAAAATTTCCACTTGTCCAAATTAATTTATATGTTTGTCTATTGGGTGTTATATTTTATGAGATAGATTTCTAAATGGTATGGTCTTTCAAAATCTTAATGTATTCTTCATTTCTTGCTATTGCTTAGTGGTACTGGTTTGAATCATAACATTCTATGGAAAATATATCATAAATTGTGATGGGACTGTGGTTATTCATATGGACTTTCCAACAGTCAAAGAAATATAGAGAGCTATGTGTCTGTCTTATCACAGAACACTAGGGAAGGCAATGTAGAAAGGAAAAAGAAAGTTAAAATTTTACTTTTCTGTGATTCTTTAGTCTCGTGTCTTAGTTAAAAGTGAGGTAGACATTATATGCACTTTTTTTATTATTCAAAGTATTCTCAATGAGAGAGAAATAGAGAGACAATGGGGCATACCAATGCAGCAGTTTTGATGAACACTAATTGGTGAATTTAACTAACATCTTGGTGCACATTACTCACTGTCTTGAGATATGTGAAACTAAATTTTTCATAAGGTTGAATTATACTGTTATAATATATGCTTTCCCTGTGCAGCTTTCTGATCCTCTGCAAACTTGGGTTATTCTATTATGTAGATATGAGCAATATGTAATGTAAAAGGTGTTACCAATGTTTATATAGGGACATTTCCAAAAATCTTGTTGACTTTTTAAGTTAATACATAGATAAAATTCAGATAATTAAATTCAAAGAAAGCTTTGGCCTGAAAAATTCAAATTAGTTAAGACTTTGTTTCAAAATTAACTCAGTAATTGACATAACTTTTTTATTTCATATTCAAACACAAATCAGAATCTAGATTCTTAAATAATAACATACTAATATACTTAGTATCTCACACTTCCAACTTCCTGTCTTTCAATATAAATTTTGTCAAGTTTCAACTACAGTTTCACAAAGTTGTGACACCTAAATCTAAAGCATTAAAGCTTTGGGAACTTTATGAATTTACTTACCTATGAATGAGAAATCATTTTTAAAAGTTAATTTTAGAGAGAATTAACTAAAATTAACATGAAACACTAAACATCACCTTAGGGATTTTAAGGGGTAGTAATTCAGGGGTTATTTTTGTAATGTTATTTTTAAACATAAGATTGGCAGTTTATTGACAGATTTTGATCTCATTATTAAGAGTATTTAACTTTTGTCATGTTTGAAAAACTTTTTTACTAGACTTATAGAAGTGGTAAGAACATATTTGACTTTTTGTTTTATAAAAACTTGTTTCATTAGAAATACTCTTTGGATGCAGAAGATTCTTAAAGTAATAATATACTGGAAGGAGGGAAATAGTACCTATATAATTTTTAAAATTTGTTAATGTTTTCATGTTGAAACAAATAATTTTTAATCCAAAAATAAACCTGACTTTATTCATTCAAAATAAAGTGTTTTTTTATTCTTTCTAATTGACTTTTAAATTCATTATACACATTAATATATGATCAGTGTGTCTTCCCTACTGACAGGTATTAAAGTTAGACTCAGTATTTTGGGATTAGTAAAAAAAAAAAAAGCTGAGTTAAGCTTCTACATTCCTTCTCTGATTCTTGGACACAAACCTATAGAATTAATTCAGAGAAGAGGAATTTCAGGATCAAAGAATATGTGTATTTGACAGTTTTGAAAATTATTTCAAAATTGCCTTTCTAATTATTTTACCAATTTATGTGTGAATTATTTAAGGAAAAATAAAATATTTTATATTTTGAATATCTATCAAATACTTATTCAAGTTTACCTTGAATGCAACTTAAGAATGTCTTCAAGTAGGTTGATGTTCACTTCGAATCTATTTTTTGAAATATATATATGCTGCTTTTGAAATACAACTGCTGTGCATATGAAGTTAGTGGATATATTACTTTTTGTCTTAACAGTTTATACATTTTTTTATTTTGTAACAGAAATTTATACCATCTTAGTTCTCTAAGTATAATATAATTCTTTTGAAGAATTAAAAGAATCTTCTTACTATCCATATTTCATAGTTCTCATTTATCTGTTCTAAATGCATTGGCTAGTCGAGTCAGAATATTATCACTTAATTGTCTGGTAGGCTAAATTCTTGATCTAACTGTAGTGTGGATAATGCTTAATGCTTGTGTTTGCTCATTTAAAAAAATGGCTTTGGGGTGAAAAGAATAACTTTTTTTTTTTTTTACTACTGAGAATATATTCATGTATTCCGAATTTACTGAAGATATGTATGTGTGTGTGCATATGGGTGTGTTGACTTGATCTAGGATTCTTACCACCAGACCAAGAATGTATCTAATTATATATTCTAAATGGCACCTTTTGTAGGCTCCCCATCTGTTTCAGTTCTAAAGACCCTGTAATCAATTAGCCTTCTCCACAATTCTCTGCTGATCAAAACACTCTGATAACTAGTCTGTCCCTATGGCCTAGTTATGGTAATTTCACCCACCATTTATTCTACTGGGCTCTGTGAAGGTTAAGTGCTACCAACTGGCTCCTACCACTCAGAATGCTCATTATTTCCATTGAGAACGGGGAGTCCAATTCCATTGCAACATCTCCTAAAATCCTCTCTTGCCTAGAAGGAACAAAAAATAAACCCAGAGATTTCCAGAGATGATGGTGCACTTTCCTGTTCCATTTCCTTAATGCATTTCTTAGTTTCTTCATTTTTCCATGCTGAAGGAAACATATTTCACATCCTACTGTGAAATACAGTTGAATAGGGGATTCCTGAGCATAAATTGGACCCTCGTTGTTAAATCCATCTTCAATTAACCAGCCTAGAGACTATTAATGTCACTCACAATTTCTTAAGTCAACACATTAAATCCCATATCATTAAGACAAGACTTTGCTTCCTCTTTGTTAGTCTGATCGTCTTAACATCACTCTCCTACATGGTCCTCATTCTCCTGTTGTCACAAATTGGTAAGGTTCTGCAACCCTCTCAAAAACACAGACGCCTTCTCTCTGGGCTGTGCTGATACTTAATTTTTACAGTAGCTGAGAGATTGGTAGATACTAAAGGCAACTGACATCCCTTTATGGCACAACTGCTCCAGTTAAAGTCATTCAAATGTATTTATGCAGAGAAAACTCAAATGGGAGACAGGACATGTCTGGGATAATTGAGGATTCTCTGCCCCATCTGGATCCACGCCAGTGTCTCAATCCCATTCTTTAAATACCCAATACTCCTCGAATATTTGATCATCTCAATTCCTAAAGCTCATTACTAGAGTCTATGTCTAACCTACTTCTGGTATAAATTACCGAATCATTGGATATTGAATAGGAAACGATGGAATACTCAAATAGGTATGAAGGGAATATTTACAAGGATGTGGTATTGTTTAAAGGGATTGAAAATAGTAGCTAAGGCAACCCAGGGCTACCAAGAGGCACCTTTGTACCTGAAGTACCAGGGAGACTTGTGGAAGTGGGCTTTCTGACAAAAGCTGCAATCTCTGGTAGATTAAAGTTTCTGTTAGGCGAAGGGCTGGCATGTGAAATGCCCAACCTTTCTCTCCTTCCATTAGAGGCCCCGCTATTTCTTCTCACTAGCCCAGCCTTATCAAAAAAGGCAAAGGTGTTCTGTGGCTAAAAAACAAAAATATCAGCCTCCCAGGAAAACAAAGAGGTGAGGAAGAGGGATGGGGGAAGGGAGAATATGCAGCTCAGGGATACCCAGCCTGTCTCCAGTGCCTCTTGCATCTTCTTTGGGATCCAGAGAAGCTCTTGCCTTTGACTGGCATAGCAACCTTCCCGTTGTTGCCAACATGGGATTTAGGGGTTTTCAGTTTATGGTACGCCACTCATTTTTTGTTAAAATGATAATGGCTCTTCCATATTTGAATTATATGTATAGGTTTTGTTTTGTGTCTTAACTCATTTTTTTCCCCTGCATGCTCCATGATCTATCTTCACTACTTTTGTCAGCCACAATCCTTTTTATTGGGGGAGGGTCTGCATTTTAGCTGTTTCTGAAATGTTTCTCTTGTTTTGTTATTATGCTGTGTCTTAACTCATTTTTTTTCCTGCATGCTCCATGATCTATCTTCACTACTTTTGGCAGCCACAGTCCTTTTTATTGGGGGAGGGTCTGCATTTCAGCTGTTTCTGAAATGTTTCTCTTGTTTTGTTATTATGAAATAGAGAGAAATGCTGATTTTATACCACTGTATTTAGGCCGGAAGTACTCCCACTCTATTTGATATGAAGACTATATTATAGTACATCAATTGTGTCAATATTCCTTCAGTTAACCATGGGCCAAATTAAACTATTAGTAAATCAAAAGAAGCTCAATAAGAATTCATACAAACTGGCAGCAAGAAATGCTTTCAGATGTTATAAATTTGAATTTCATTATCGACTCACAGGCTAGTTGCCCACAACAAACTGTGTATGCTCTTCAGCAACCTCAATATATAGGGTGTCCCCAAAAATGTATACACACACTTTGAATAATTATAAAGGCAGTGTTTATTAAAATACATTTCATTTTCAAAATTGAGCTATCAGCTGTTAAAGTGTATATATATTTTTGGGGGATACCCTGTATATGATCTGAAATCCTCTGGTATGTTTTAATATGGTATACAATTTAGTGAGTTTTCAATTTAGAATTCAGGTCTGAATTAGGTGTGAAAATATTTATTTTGAATTAAAATTAATTAGTTATTTAGAATTAAAATTACCAGATTCTTTAATAGGCCAAATTTTAACATTACAATTATGTTATATAGCAATTATTTTTAAAATGTCAATGCTATGGATAGTATTCACTTAAACTTTTCTAAATTTAATGTTAAATAGCCTTGCAGGTGGAAGTCTATTATCCACTAAGGAAGCATTTACACTCTTCAAAATCATCAGGTTTAACTTCTCTGTTGGCTGAGTTCTCAAGACTAGCACAGTTTTATTCAGAATAATGATTGCTTTCTTGACTGTTACCATGATGGGCACAGAGAGCCCATTTAATAGTCATTATGCCAATGACTCTGTAAACCAAAGAATATTAATACATAGCCCTTGTCCTTATATTATACTGAATGATATCTACATCCTCTTAATCAAGTGATTAAATAGCTTGAATGTATTTTTGTATTTTGGCTCTTAAAATGTGTAAATATATTCTTATTAAATATGCATATAAAAACTAATTATTGCTACTTATGATTTTATATGATGATGAGATCACAATTTCTGAAGTCATTCTAATTCTAGTACTTATCTGTTTTGTGTTTTATTTTCCTATGCCAAATCCTAGAAGAGGAACTTGTCATTTCATTAGCTTATGATATTTTTCGTAGTAACAAATAAAAGGCATATAAAATTGTCCTATATACAAATAAAGTTTGCTCTTCAAACTGAGATATATAGATCATTTATCATGTTTGATAATCAATTCCTAGATTGCTATCAACCTTTTAATTTACTTTTATGGACTCATACAGTACAAATTAACTTTATGTTCACAATGGGAGATACACCCTGTATTTGTAGTAAGATTTATTCTACTGAAGTAAATAGCATGTATTTTTTTTTAATTTTATTATTGACACTATTACAGATGTCCCCCATTCCCTCCCCCGCTT
Organism: Myotis brandtii; assembly: GCF_000412655.1. Lineage (NCBI taxonomy): Eukaryota > Metazoa > Chordata > Mammalia > Chiroptera > Vespertilionidae > Myotis > Myotis brandtii. The sequence goes on from NW_005369942.1 coordinate 4,033,825, forward strand.
GCTCACCTCCACCCAGTTTCCACCCCCTCTTCCCCTATCCTTCACCACACTGTTGTCTGTGTTCATGGGCTATGCAGATACATTCTTTGGCAAATCTCTTCACCTTCTTGTATCCAGTCCATCTCATCCTCCACCCTGCCCCCCCAACATTTGTCAGTCTGTTCCATGGATCCATAATCTCTGGTTGTATTTTTTTCATCAGTTTCTTTTTATTTTGTTCATTGGGTACTACATATTAGTGAGATCATATAGTATTTGTCTTTGTCTGACTGGCTGATTCTGCAAATATTTTTTAAAAATATTTTTATTAATTTCAGAGAGGGAGGGAGAGGGAGAGAGAGATAGAAGCATCAGTGATCAGCTGCCCCCTGCATGCCCCACACACAAGATCCAGCCTGCAACCCGGGCATGTGCCCTGACCTGGAATGGAACTGTGATCTCCTGGTTCATAGGTTGATGCTCAACTACTGAGCCCACGCCAACCAGGCCCACATGTATTTTTAAAGGTTGTCTCCTGGTATTAGTAAAATATGCTCTTAGATTCTTTAACTGGAAGCTACATTAGTTGTTCTTATTACAATCAGCCATCTCTTCAGATGTTCAAACTCTTTATCACACTAAAAGTATGCTATATTTTAGGTTGATGAATATTTCAGTGATAAAGATATTTTTGTCAATGTCATTGAAAAGATGAATTACTCTAGCCTACTTAGACCCTGGCAATAATTAGAGAGCTCAAGCAAAATCACATATTCTTAAAACTTTCAGGTAGAAATATGTGTATATTTACCTTAAAAATTATAGCATATTTAGGATTATTATTCTCTCTCAGTTCTGGGATATCTGACCCACAAGTCTTATTCTTATTTACCTTTTCATTAATTTGTCTATTTTTTTTTTATTAAGAAGGTCACATTCGCTTCCAATTATTAGTGATTTCTATTTTCTCTACGATCTCCTTAATAAATAATTATTAAAAATAGAAAACCAATGACTATCTACATGAGGGTAGACTCTTAAATCTCCAAAATGAGTTGATGAAATGGAAATGGGTTCTGACTAGGCATTGAATTCGCAGCTCAGCTGGGCAATTTCTACTTTTTGATGTGCTCTGAGCTGGAAAATATTTGCTTTTTATTGATCTAATATTTTCTAACCATCTCTTTTAATCATACAGTAAACCAGATTATAGAATAGTCAACATTATTCACAATTTTCAAATCAAAAGAAAAATAACTAAATAAAAAATTAAATACTTTAGATAATGATATATAAACTACCCATTTGGAGGACAATGGGTTGTCATTATATCTATATATGAAAAAGAAAAATACTGTTGACCATTAAACAGCACGGGTTTGAACATCAAGGGATCACTTATACAGATTTTTAAAAATATATTTTTATTGATTCCAGAGAGGAAGGGAGAGGGGGAGAGAGATATAAACATCAGTGTTGAGAGAGAATCAGTGATTGGCTGCCTCCTGCATGTCCCGCGATGGAGACTGCAACCCGGGCATGTGCCCTGATCAGGAATCGAACTATGGCCTCCTGGTTCATAGGTCAACATTCAACCACTGAGCCATGCTAGTCAGGTTTTCAACAAATACTATAGTGCATTTTCTCTTCCTTATGATTTTTTTTAACATTTTCTTTTCTCTAGCTTATTTATTATACAAATACAGTATATAATGCATATAACATACAAAAACATGTTAATAAGTTATTTATGTTATCAGTAAGGCTTCTGGTCAATAGTAGGCTATTAGTAGTTAAGTTTTGAGGGATTCAAAAGTTATATGCAGATTTTCAACTGCATGGGGGTCAGTGCCTCTAACTCCTGCATTGTTCAAGGGTCAACTCCATACCATGATATATTCACTCAACAAAGAAAGTTAGGGCTACTCTGTGGTAGACAATGAATGGTATCAATCATGGAATGACATCCAGCATTATAGAAATAATTCAGAAAAAGGCTAGCTTTGAGTTGTGGAATACAGCATAATGACTACTATAATAGATTAAGCTAACTACCATTAGAAAAGACATGGCTTTCTTTTAAACTCACAATAATGGAGAAGAGGGAAATGCCTAAAATATTCATATTGGGTGAGTCTTAAATATTATATAATGCCCATCAAGTGTGGCTCTGTGGTTGATCGTCAACCCAGGAACCAAGAGGTTGCCAATTTGATTCCTGGGATGTTGGCTCAATCCCCAGGGGGTTGGGGGTGGGCATGCAGGAGGCAGCCACTCAAAGATTCTCTCTCATCATTGATGTTTCTATCCCTCTCTCCCTCTCCCTCCCTCTCTCTCTAAAAACCAATAAAAACCATACTTTAAAAAATATTATATAGGTAATTTGGATACATCTTATGCTATATCAAAATTCTGTTGCATAAAATTATATTTACTTGAACTGTAGTTACTCTGTAAAACTCAAAGTAGCCTATCTGGTAAGAAGCATCTTTTTATCTGTAGGGATATTTAATACAGAGAGTATATTTTATCATTTGACATAAAAAGTTTTGATAACAGCTATCATTCATTAAGTGGTTACTTGATGCCAGGCAGTGTGAAAATGCTTGCATGATATGTTAATTAGTCAGGATAGGCTAGCTACCATAAAAATATGGAAGATGATAACTGATTTAATATCATAAATGTTATGGCTCATTCATATTTTAATGTAGTGATTTGGGAAGGGAAGATGACTGAGAAAAGGTTTCTGCTTCACATATTTATTCAGAGACCCTAGTTCCTTCTACCTTGTGTGATTTGTGACATCTTTAAATTTAACTTTCAAGTTTTCTGTTGATGGGAAGAAAAGGTGGAGAAATAATACCCTTCCTAAATATCTGAGCCCAGGAATAATATACCTCACTTCTACACATGTTCTGTGGCAAGAATTAATCACATTACTCAATCTAATGCAAAGAATGAAATTAAAACTTAGTCATATGTAATATCTTAATCAATAAAAAATATATTTAAAAATTAATAAAAAAGAATAAAAAAAAACATCTTTAGAACATGAAAGATAATCACTTTACCCCCAAAGGGGCTGTTACTTAGTACAGAGAGATCTCGTTAAGCACCAAAACCCACATTATATATTCATCATGAAAATAAATAAATATTCAATATAAAAAAAACTTAGTCAATAAGACAGAGCATTTTTAGTGAATAGCTATCCAATATCTGCAGCACATGAGTTCCATCATGTAGTAAAACCTTATATTTCTATTGTCAATGTTATGCATTAGGTAGTAGATTTTACCCCCAAAACTTGGGGGGAAAAAGCCAAAGGCTACAATGATTATAAACCTATGGTAAAATTGTTCTTTGCAAACAGATAAAATCATGGCATGACTATAAATGAAACCACAGTGAAGTTATTAAAGGCTTGTACCCACATATAAAAGTAAAAATGTAATTTGTTATTTAAATATTGCCAACACATTCTCTTTCTACTTGGCATTCTCATGCATAAGTATGTTGTACAGCAACAAGAGCATCATTGCCAATTGTAAAGGCTATTTTTATGTGTCACTTGGCTAGGCAATGAATGATGTGCACAGGTATTTGGTCAAACATAATTCTACTTCTTTACATTGAGAGAGTTTGGAGATGAGATTAACATTTAAATTGGTGAACATTCGGTAAAGCAGAATGTTTAAGGCCGGAATAGAACAAAAAGCCCACTTTCCCAGGTTTTGCTCATGTCATTCTTGTGCCTAGACAGCCTCTTCACTACACACACACACACACACACACACACACACACACGTGTGCTCATGGGCACACAGCATGTGCAGAGCATTGCTTTCCCTAACTGAAACTGGGGATGCAGGCACAGCAACTTAAAAGCAATAATAACACGTAAAATGTTTATACTACTGTCCTGGCCAATATCTCTCACATTGATATTTCTCTCACTTCCTCCCTCTGTAAAAATCAAATAAAAATGCTTATACTACTGATAAAAATGACTCTGCTACTGATTTCATAACTTTAGTTAAGTCACATAACTCTTCTGGATTTGTATTTTCTCACACATAATAAGGGATATATGAGCACTAAAAATAGATGAGTAGAGGGAGCAGGTGATCTGCTAATAGAATATTGTTTAAATCCCCAGCCCAGCAGGCTGTTCAATTCATGTTACCCATTCATAAACAATATTAGCCTCGTGAAGTTGACACATTAGTATATTTTAACATGAATACATTTTATGCCAGCCATTTAAGGAATTAGGAATCTGCAATCTAACTTCCCATTGGTTCTACAGGAAATTTGGAACTTTCTTATACATAATGCTACTGAGTTAACAGAGGTGACGTCCTCTAACACCTTTTGAATAAGGTTTATTATAAAAGCTTGGAAATATTTCAATGCCATTTGTAAAAATAACACTAATGAAAATACATAAACAGAAAACATATATATGTGTGTATTACATATCTATAATAATAAAAGCGTAGTATGCTAATTAGGCCAGACAGCCAAACGACCTTCTGGACATTATTCCAGACGTCCTTCCAGATGAAGCCGCCACAACAGGTGGCAGTTAGGGGTGATGAGGCAGGCAGGTGAGTGGTTAGGGGCGATCAGGCAGGCAGAGTGGTTAAGAGCGATCAGGCAGCCAGGCAGGGGGAGCGGTTAGGAGCCATTGGTCCAGGATTGTGAGAGGGTCCAGATTGCTAGAGGGTGCAGGCCGGGCTGAGGATCCCCCCACCCCCAGTGCATGAATTTCATGCACCAGGCCTCTAGTAATATTACCCAACATCTGTGTGCAAATTTTAGTTCATTTGACTTGTTATTTAAGAACCTAATCTGTATATAAATTATAATTTTCTAACCTTAATATTACATTACATTAATATAACAAATTAATGCACTTTGTTTTGAAATTCTGACAAAATTTCTAAATTACTGCTTCATCTTTTGTTTCAATTGTGTTAACAATTCATGGAATGTTTGGGACAAGTGAAAATCAATTTCTTCTTCTTACCTAAGAGTAAAAGCTATTCACACCATGATAGTCAGTACTTCCAATCAATCTTAAATGTATGTAAAGAAAAGCACTTACAACACATTGATCAACTGATGGAAAGAGTTAAAATAGGAGAAAGATTGCTGATTTCCTATCAGCTAGAAGGAAGCAAAAAATTTTGGCTCCAGTTTCCCTCTAGATACTCTTAGTATGTAGGAAAGCAATACATTCATATTTTGATTTAAGGTCTTTATAATAACATATTATAGGGGTATCAATAAGTAAATAAAATAATTTGGATATTTTTAAGGATGATATGATAATTAATAAATATTCTAAAGATAAACTGTGGATATTCCAAACCTATTTCAAATCAGCATGGTGAATATAAATAAAAATTTTGTTTTTCTTAAAAAGAAAGGAATCAAACATGGATACTGAGAATTCTGAGAAAATGGCAATATGTCCCCTTCCCTGCTGCCATAACTGGTGTTCATTTTGTGGGTCAGCCACTTTGCTTGGAAACAGTATGGCCAAAGGAAGGAAAAATGCCTCTCAGATTTCGGCTCTGAGGAGAGTTCAGATTGCCGGAACTGGACTAGCATTTCTGAACTTCCTGGGATGCCAAGCCCTGAGGCTTCCTTGGGAAGCTCTGCCCCACTCCCCATTCCACAATCCCTGAGCTGCTGGAGTCAGGAGCCCCCCAAGTGTGCAGCCCAAATCAAGCCTCAGCTTAGCCTCCAGAGAGCCTTGTTCTTTAACCCAGCAGGAGACCCCCCTGCATTTCCAGAGCATCCTGGAGAAGTTAAACCTTCTACAAACAAGCAGGAGGCCCCAGTTCAGCAATCAGAAGCCCCTGAGGAGAGGCTTCAACCCAGGAGGAGGCTTCAACGCAGCTTTCACAAACTCCTGAGGCAGTTGAATATTCTCCACCCTGACAAGAAGCATCAGCTCAGGCCACAGTGTCCTCTGAGATGTTGAAAGCTTTCTCAGTCCCGGAAGAAGTTCCAGAGCAGCACCGACCCCCACCCCTGAAAATGCTGCATCATCTTCATCCTCTTTAATCTGGCAGAAGAGCTCAGCTCCGCCTCAGGTGCCTCCTGCCAGTGAAGAACCTTCTCCAGTCCAGCAGAAGTCTCCCTCTCAGCCTCGAAAATTCTCTATGGATGTTGTAATTCAACCTTCATTATTAGAGCATGAGGTGACAGTCTCACCTATAGGTTTGGATGAAGCTCAGCATCCAGTGTCGCCAAATATCAATGTTAAAGATGTGGAGGGGGGGGCGGGGTTATGACTCTAGGGTTCCCCCAAAAGATGGAACTATCTGTAACTAAGCAGAGGTCTTAGCTCATCCACCAAAGCCCACTGAACAGGTCAAATACTAAACCCAGCGGGAATTCACTTCACAGCCCCTGAGAAGATAAAATCATCTCCATCCCTTCAGAAGACACCAGCTCAGCCTCCAGAGCCAGCGAAGGAGGTTGTAATATAACTTCCCCTCCATCATGATGTGACCGCTTCAGCTCAAGAACAAATTCAACATTTGGACCAGGAGCTCACCATAACTCCAGAACCTACTCTGGAGGCTGGACATCCTACAGCCTGCAGCAGACTAATGCTCCTCCAAAGCACCCAGAGGTAACACTTCCACATCCAGAGCCTGTTCACGCTCACGACCCAAGCATGACTGTAGTCACAGTGCAACCTTTGGACCTGGAACTCACCGTAACTCCAGAACCTGCTGTGGAGATTGAATATGCTACAAGCCTCTAGCAGACTAGAGATCTTCCAAAGCACCCCAAGTTAATATTTCCACAGCCAGAGCCAGTTCAGGCTCAGCAGCTGACCTTGACTTAAGTCACAGTCCAACCTTATTACACGGAGCCGTCCACACTCCATAATCAACCATAAAGGCTGACAACCCTACAGCCTGCAACAGGCTACAGCTCCTCCAAAGCATCCTGATATAACATGCCCCCATCCAGAACTCACCAGAACTTTACCACCTCGTAGGAATGCTGCGTATCCTACAGCCTCGCAGCACACTATTGCTTTCCCATGGCTCCCTGAGGTGACACTTTCACATCCAGGGCCAGTGCTGGCTCAGCAGCCAACCACGACTGAAGTCACACTTCAACCTCTGGACCTGGAAGTTACCATCACTCAGTTACCAGAGTCCTGTGAGACAGTTCCTGCGAGGACTGAACAGAGTGCCAGGAACATATGTGAGCTCTGTACCTGCAATAATGAGATGCTGTCATGTATTGGTCCGGGCCCAAAGCAGAGGTTTCACAGAGTGCCTGTGTCAGAGCCCAACACCTGCAGTGGCACCTTATTAACTAACTTAAATTTCCAAGGAAGCTTTATTCCTTACATTGATAAAGATGTATGGAACTCACACCTTTGAGCTGAGAAGCTCATTCTCAGTGGAAATTATTTTAGGCAATTACATAAGGATTCATTTACAGGCCTGCTATTCCTCCAGTATTTGTGGGCAGAACAGGCATTTTAACTTCCTAATACAGATGGACAACTGTCTCTAGGGAATGCAGAAGGATGTTCATAACGGTATTACAAGGCCGCAAGAAGAACACCAGCACGGAGCTGACTATTGGGCCAGAGAGGGCGTCCTCAGACAAAAGTGGTGGCAGCTTGTCAGCCTTCCTGAGTGAGCAGGCCTCTTGATGAAGTTTCTAAGCCAGAGTGGGAAACCGATCATTGGGAAAACGGGAACTGTATCAATGAGAGGACAGAAGCCCAGGCTGAGCAGAAAGAGCAGGAGTCATGTGAACTCACAAAAGAAGTTCCCGGAAATGGCTGTAACAACAAACGCATCCTGGCAGTACCTCTGACTGTAGCAGTAATGATTTTGATGATAATTTCTGTCTCGTTGAGATTTATTGTCATTGAACATCATCTAAGGAAGGTTAGAGGATGAACCTAGGGGGCTTTTTTCTATTTCTCTGGCATAAGAGATGCTTACCAGAACATGAAATATAGGAGGGCATTTTCAGGAGAAGGCGGCCACTTTGGCTTAGGGATATGTATGGACTTCTGAATGCCAAATGCAAAAACAAACAAACAAACAAAACATGGCACAGGAGCTACACAAGGATTTGTTGGTTGAGGATGAGCTTTGTGACAAAAATGAAGCGTGCTGAAGTCTCGACAGCCAAGATTGCTGCTACAAACTCGGCTGCTGAAGAGCCAAGTGAAGAAAGTGAGATTTTCAATAAAGATAAAGGGTTAATGATTGGGGGCAAGTTAGAGTACTTATCAGTATCCCATTTTCCATAAGAACTGGATTAATTTCTATATTTACAATCAAATGTCATAGTTCTTGAACACAGGATCAAGAATATTAAAAATAACCTAGTCGAGAGCATGAATTGTATGTGCATGTGTGTGTCTGTGTGTGAGTGTGGCGGAGTAGGTATGATTATTCCCACATCTGATCATACTCCTTAACTTTCCAGACTCCCACCCCTGTCTTTCACTCTATAGCTTTAAGAGACACTGGGTGGGGGAAGAAAACAGCAAGCGGGTGGCAGAAACATTAAACACTGAAATAATATTGAGGTAAATAATGCAAGATCAACCCCTTGCCTCACTATAGTTAGGGAGGCCAAACTTAAAAGAAAAAATAGGATTTTAAAGTGTCCATATTGAAATGTTGACACAAAGCTCAATATTTGAACCTCTGACACAAAGTACGATATTTGTAGCTAAAGCATTTACCTGCATAGTATAAAAGTGTAGTTTGTCACCTAGTGTAGGTTTATACAGTGGGATCACAGAGCCATGGTTGAGAACAGGGCCTCTGAAAAGGCTATTTGGGGTCAAATTCTGGTTCTGAGTGAAGACTAAGGGTTAAACGTTTCTCTGTGTTCGTTTCCTTAAGTATAACTTGAGAATCATGGCAGAATTTATATCACAGGGTTGCTATGCAAATTTATACAAGTCTGTTTATATAAGTTGCTAGAAGACAGCATGACAAATAATAAGCATTTAGCTCTGGCCAGTGTGGCTCAGTTGATTGAGCATCCCCCCATACACTGAAAGGTCAAAGGTTTTATTTTCAGCAACTGATCAATGTTTCTCTCTCTCTCTCTCTCTCCCCCTACTCCCTCCATGCCTGCTTCCTTCCCTTTCTCCCTCACCCCCTCCCTTAATCCCTCCCTCCTCCCTCTAAAAAAATCAATAAAAAACATTTTAAAAAAATAGTAAGAATTTAAGAAACACTAGCCATATTACAGAACAGCTCATTAATCACTCACTATACTAGATGATACCTTCAATAAGAGGAGTAAAAAAGTAAAGATAATCAATGGCATATTTTACTTACTATAGGAGTGAAAAATAATAATTCATTGGAAGGTGAGGGAAAAATTCACATGCTTTGAAGAGTTATAATTTTTTTAAATATTTTAAAATTGAGATAATATTGTAGGGGGGAAAGCACATTGATTTTATATACAAATCTCTTATCCAGAAAAGTTTATGATTAATGTTGATTAATTTATTTACTAGAGAATCAAATAAAAGGTAATAGAAAATTTTTGAGCCCCCTACTATTAAATCAGAAACCGTGCCCTTGATTGTTTCAATAAAATTAAAAGTGGAAACAAAGTTTCTTGTAGAGATTTTCTTTAAATTCTCAACGTTCTAATTAATCTGAGGTCAAAAGTCTCTACTATTTGGTTCTGAGAGTGATTACAAACAAGGTTATTTTTGAATTTTAAGGATCATAAAAGCTAAGATATAGGAAGTTATCTGTTTTTCTCTTTTATAAGTTTTGTTTCATGTAATTTTTCCCCCATCCTTTTCAAACATCCCACCCAACATTTCTAAAATTTCCCAGGGGAAATAATCTGGACTTAAATGAAAGGCATACAACAATTCTCATATCTAGTAAGTTTCGGAGAGCACAGTAGAGACAGTATCATGATACCATAAAATGCCTTGGGATAAAGAAAATGGGAAAATAATTTCATATTTCCTTTTCGAGCATTAACATTATAGATTAAAAAAACACACAGAATTCCATGAAAGTTACCATCATGTATCATGAATTTATCTACAATTTTCCCTTAACTTCATTACTTTTGAAGCTCCCATAAAATACAGCAACACACTTGCTTTTTCTTTAGAAGAAAGTAATTTCCCTTCATAAATTTCCATTTGAAAGTGACCTATGTTGTTTCAAGGATGAATTGCCCATCTGAATGTGACCACACATTTGGACCTCATGCAATCATTGTATCCTAAACAGTATTCCTGGGAAGGTGAAAGGAACAATATCTCACAGTATCAATATATTTGCTTTTCTCATGCTCCTTTATGAGCTAGAGCTGATATGCACAGTAATATCTGAGGCCTACTTCTGCAGATTTAAAATTCAATGGCCACCAATCCTGAGGATGAGGAATCAATTTCATTATTCTTTTTAATTCCCCAGTACGATCCAAACAACAATTCCCATCTTATATATATTGTTGCAAACCAAGTTGTTCAGTCAAGCTGCACAATGAAATCCCTTTGCTTTCTTCCTCATCTATCAATGCCGGCATTAATTTATTCATTGCATTTATACTTTTTGGAACTCTAATTTGTCTAGACCTTTTTGTTACTCTTGTGCTAAAAATGAACAGAGGATTCTCAGCACATATTTATGGAGCATTTTAAAATAACGTATTTTGATTTATAACTAAAACCGTAGAAAGTATATTTTAAAATGAAAAGATAAAGCAGTCTTTTCAATAATTTAGACTATTTGAATGAATGGTAATATTGAACTTGAGGCTAAAATTGTTTCTTAGTATGGCTGATAAAAATGGACCCAAAACTGCTTCTTTCCCAAATTCACAATATTGTTGTAAGGATTAAAATTATATGTAGAAAGCACTTTGGAAATCATAAAACACTCTACACAAGGAAGGCATAGCCATTACTATTAATAACCCTGTCATCCACTTCTAAGAGCATCCAATGAATATAGGAGAAAAGCAAGTGCTAAAATTAAATGCAATGAATATACATCTATCCTCCAGAATAAGCAATAATGTACTGGGAAGCCTATCCCTGTAGTAGGGAGAAACTTTTCTTTCTCTGCTGAAAGAAAGAGGAGACACTTCCTCCTGCATCCCACTGCCAACACAGTAGTTAACACCATTTATCTGTTCAATCACTTCCTTCCCATTTGACTTGTTTCCATAAGACATTATTTAAGATAAATTATTGAAGGTAAGATGTCTGAGATACAGCTGAGGTTATCAAGTTGCTAAAATACATCAAAAATTGATAAACCCTAGCCCCATATAGCATGATACAAACTGTTGTTGTGGTTTATTTTTCACTTAGTTTTGTTTTCTTGGAGAAAGAGAAGCTTGAGCTAAACCTGAAAAAAGGGGGAAATCTTTCTGTAAGGGAGGAGCTGCAGGTAAAGAGCATTTAGATGAAGGAAATTGGCTAGAGGTAGGAATTTGTAGGCTCTGTTCAAGAATTAGTGAAGTCTGTTCTTTCTGGAGCAAAGGAAGTCTGAAAGCAACCTATCGAGTATGTCTTATGTCCAAGAAAACACTCCAGAGGCCCAGCTGTGTCATGCTCAGGTGTTTCTCTGAGACTATTCTTTTCTTCCTAAAACTCACTTAAAGTGGGCTACAAAATGTTGCACAATAGGCATGGCCTCAATTTCATATAAATTCCTTCCCTCAAAAAAAGAGAATTATAGGGATATATAATCTACCACTTGAAATATTTTATGCAAGTTTATAATATAGTGTAATTTGATTTATTACTAAGGAAAGGGAAATATTGGAAGGCAAATACATCTTTGAAAAGGTATCAAACTACCTTAGCCTAAAGAAAAAAAAAAAGGTAAGCCTACCTTCATAGAAAATTCTGATTATGTATTCTAGGTATTTTGACACATCCAGTTTCACCCTGATGAAGGTTTGGTTTCACATTTACAGAAGCAAAAGATTTTAATGACCATTATACTAATACTTATGGATATCTGTATTTAAAGAAATTATTCTATAGAAGGTGCTTATGCAGTATTAATTTCCTGTAAATTCTTCCAAGTAGTGCCATTTCTCTTTCTCTATTTTACTATTTGGTTTTCTGCCATATTTTTATTGGGTTGAGTTATTATTGTAAACATTTCAAAAAAGATTTTAGTCATTGAAATATCAGTTTTGTTTCTGTAAAATATATTACAGTCTATCATTGAGGCTATTATAGCCTTTTGATATTGTATGTTGGAGTAACTTTGGACAGGATATTTCTACTCTCACTGTCAATTTTCTTCTTGAATGAAAAGTATATATATATTTAGTACATATATTTTCTTTTTGCTGTATTTAATATTTAAAAAATTTTAAAAGATATGTAAAGCAGCTTAGTATGTTTTTAAAATTAATGCCATGACAAATATATAAAATATGTAAATAATAAAAAATTAAAAATCAAATTAAGTTTAAATTATGGTATCAATATTGATTAATTCATATTTTTTTAGAATACCTCATAATTTTTTTTCAGCCTGTTTAAATTTTATATGGAACATTGGGCCCACAACAAAGTTTAATGGCTAAAATAGTTTAGTCATCTATTAAAATACATCTTAGCATACATTTTTGGTAAGAATTATATAAATTCCTGATTACATTGTAGCTACTAGAAGGTTTGCAAATTCATCGGGAAGTCCACATTTAAATTGAGGCTGAATCTATATATACAAAACTACATATAATCTGTATGTAGTTTATAGATTATGTCAGACTGGTAATTTACAGGTCAAAATACTCATTTATAACTTTATTGTCGAAACTCCTTTTATTATGAAATTTCTTTCATTTTGTGCTATTTCTTTATTAATAGCAATACTTCCTTTTTGAAACTTCCTGGAAGAATAGATTTCATTTAAAGAAAAAGAAAAAAGTTAGAACTCGTATTTCCCTGGAGTCTACCATATCACTTTTCCTCTCACAGAGGAAACTCAATTCACAGAGTTTCTCATTAGGAAAAAAAAAAATTCTCCGAGATTTCCCTGTAGAGAAAGACCCTGCCTTAGGGAAAAGCCCCCAGTCACTGTGAAAGCCACAAGGATGTTCTCTCTGGAAATTTAAATATAATTTCATGGGGGAGAAATGGAAAGGCATAGTCTATTTGACACAGAAATTCATAAAGAAAGGGAAAGACTTATGCTTTTAAGAGATTTTCAAATTCATATGTTCATTTCTAGCACTTTTGAGAACTTATTTTTAAGGAGAAATACAGCAATAATGAATTTTAATTGTTCTTTTTAGAGATTGTGGCTAACTACATAAAGAAAATATATTACGAGATTATTCTTTCAACCTGAATAAGTTGAAAATCAATCAAATCATTAAATTAGTGAATTCAGTTTGATTCGATTTAATGCATTATGGAATGTGTATTTTATTTTTATTATTTTTTAAATATTACATATATATATAATATTTTTATTGATTTCAAAGAGGACGGGAGAGGGAGAGAGAAACATCAATGATGAGAGAGAATCATTGATCGGCTGCCTCCTTCACAACCCTCACTGGGGTTCGAGTCCTCAACCTGGGCATGTGCCCTTGACAGGAACTGAACCCGAGACCCTTCAGTCCGCAGGTCAACACTTTATCCACTGAGCCAAACCAGTTAGGGCTGGAATATGTATTTTAAAGGTAATATTTATTTTTCTTTTAAATTTTATTGGTATAATACATAAACATAAACAATATTTATAATACTCGTGGATAGTAGTGTCTTGATCTGGATAATGAATTGTTAAGAAAGAAACCTAGGCTAATTAGAATAAATTGTTTCATACTCCTTGCTTAAAATGATGTAGACATTTAAATTATAATATATTTCTAGTAGGCTATGTAAATTCCTATGGGTATATAGCTTCCAATTAGACTTAAGTGAGCTTAAGCCTTATTTGAAATGTTAAGAAAACCAGAGGTGTTCTTCAGGATGGTAATTTCATTATCCGATTCCACAAATGGGGAAATAAGGATTTCTGACAAGGTTTTTGAAGGGTGGCGAAGCAGATTTGGGATTAGCATTAGGAACAAAATCTGTGTTTATCAAACCTGAAGTTTATCCAACCTGAAGGGATAGCTTCAGAATACACATTAAAATCGAGTATGAAAGTACCTTTTTAATTGGAATGTGAAAATAAACACCTCTTAAAATTTAAAAAGCAGACAACTACCACACATTTTTGAAACATCCAGAAATAACATAACATTTTTGTCCACATAAACTTTTGTGTCCTTATATGGCAAGATAGCAGAAAAATCCATCAGACTTTCCTCTAGCTTGTTGTTTAGAGGGGTGTGAGGGGGCAGGGTATGCGTGGCTGGCATGGCCAGTTTGTTGGAATGCTAACCTGCTCTTACTGTGCACAGTAGCTAAGTGTGGGTTTTAGGATGATGCCATAAGCAATCTGTGAATGACAGAAATATATTCCCCAAATTCCCTACCAGAAACGTCTACTCAACTCTCCCTTAATACCCAAAATGTGAACAGCTAATACAGTGGTATCAGACACTAGGGGGAGTGTGATGAAAAGGTACTAGAGTGGCTAACAAATGTGAGATTATTAACATGATTTTACTTCTCAGAAGACTACAGAAATAAGAAACACTTTTGGGACTCTAGACTAATATTAATTCCACAGTTATAGAACTACAGTAAGAAAACTAAGAGGCCTTACTCAAATCAATGAAATCCGTAATATGTCATATACTATTAAATACAAATCTCTAATATTAGCATAAATTTAGGTGAATTTTAGATAAAGTAGATTCTCTATAATGTTGGGTGGGCCTCAGGTGATCAATTGAAGGCCTGAGCAGAACAGAAAGACCAGAATATATGGACTCAGTCTCTGAATCTTGTGAGCTGATTTCTTATAATAATAAATCTTTCTCTCTGTCTGTCTGTCTACATCTCCTACCGGTTTTCTTTCTCTGGAGAACCCTAATGCACACCATAGGCTTCTAGTTTTGCAGAGAAATGTCTTTTATCAAAACAATTTTCCCTCTAACTTTTTATTTGTATTAGCAGAGTCAACAAAACTTTCAGCCCTCTGTTAACCTTTTAAGTAAATTTATAATAGCTTCAGAATATATCCTTTTGACCAACTAAACTCAGATTTAGTTTGGATAATGACTGATGACAATGCACAAAGTCAAGAGGGTGAAGATTTACAGCACACATGAGGCTCTCTGAAGAGAGTAGGGCAGAACCCTAACCAGGTTCCAGAATCGCTTGAGCCAAGGGAATGGTGGAGTGGCTCTGATTATTATTGTGGTGGAGGCGGAGCTGGGGTAAGGTGGGGACTGGCTGAGCACTAACAGGGATGTGCATTGTTATGGTCTGATGCCAAGGGAGAGGTGTGGGGGCTTTCTTACCCCTTTGCCCAAGTGTGGAGAAAGAAAGGAAGTGGGGAAGGATGGAACTCGAAAGCTGTCAGTGAACAGACATTAAAAATGGAGTAAAAATCTTTCTTACAACTCGAATCCTCAAGTTGGATGAAGTGAGGACTAATAATTGAAATGAACTTATTCTGTGTTTAAAAGATCTGATGTGGCTGATATAAAACTGGCATAATTAACTCTTTATCATTTTTTCTTCTGCTAAGGAAACCAACATATTAAAGCTAACCTCTTACCTGTACTTACCTGCACAAGAAAATGTGGAATTAAAATGAGTAACATTAAGTTTGAAGGAAAGGTTTCTAGATTTAAATGTCAAGTTACGTCTCACAGAATAATGTGTAAATACCCATCCTGATTCTAAGTGCGTTTTGTCGTCATTTTAAGCACAATATTAAAAGGTAGCTGCTGCTTTGGCAGATTTATTTCTCCTCACCATCCGTGATGTAGCCAGTGATGTCACTACAGCTCTGAGAATGGATGGCAAGTATACACAAACATTTTGTAGAAATGATACATTCGTCATAAACTTCCTTAAGAAGAGAAGCCTGGAAATTTCTTGTTATTAAACATGAACTTCCTTTACATTTCTTTTTAGAGCTCATTGTTTCTGAAATGACTTATTGAGCAATAAAAAATGTGCCGCTTATCAAATAAGTGAAAAAAATAGTAGATTTACACCATACAATAAATGACTAAATGCTGTGGTAGAAGCATTTAAATTTCCACTGATGACAGACTGCTACGCCTCTATATTCTGTATATATTTCATGAACTTTAAACCTGTACTACCTCACTTTTCCCTCTGAGTCCTAATAGTTTGGTGGCTCTGCAGCAGGAAACATAGTACAAGGGGCTGGGATTCCAAGGGACAATAGCAGGAAATATTCCGCCATCATCACTCAAGATAGGTAAGGGGTTAGTATCTAGAATTCGTTTGAACACAGTTTTTAGTAAACACTCAGCCCACTGTTCTTGAAGATGGCATTAGTTCTCTTGATCTGAAAACATTTGGAGATGGTCTATTATTAAACATCCTCCAGATGGAAATACCAGTTAACATGAAACCATACACATATGCTTCTTTGCATAATAAAAGATGATAGTGGAAACTGAAAGAAATGAGATTTACCAAATCCACTCTGGCTGTTTTAAATGCCACTATTAATAAAAATAATTCATGAACATTGAGAAACATCTGGTTAGTACTAAAATGCATGGCATGCCAGGATAACAATGAAAACAGAGACTGTGCCAAGAAGAAGAGGAAGGTCATTGCATCTATGGGGAAAGTGGTTTTGTCATCATAGTGACCAGTGACTACTTTTCCCAACAGAATTTAAACAGTAAACACCAGAGCCTGTATTTGGACTCAGACATTTTAATGCCAACGCTTAAGCTCCTCACCACTACATTATAATGTGGCTTGAAGATAGCTAATGTTAAACTAAGCAAAGCACTGCAACTTTGGGAAGGAACTGAAAAATGGTAGAAGGAATGTCAAGACAGGAGGCTAAAGTAGAAGCAGATGCCTAGTAGTGGGTCATTTCTGTAAAGGAATGCCAGATACAGCAACATATTTATTTTCCTTGCTTTTCAGGTTTAGAGACCATATTTCTGAGTGTTAGTCCATTTCATTTATCAGTCATTTAATTAATTTAGTTAATACACTCAGTACTGGCTTCATGTCAAAGTTTTCTAGAGGCAAGGGTAATTAATGAAGCAGACGTGGTGGCATAGATTCTGTGGTATAGAGAAGATGAGTGTTCATTAAGCACTACCATTGTCTCAAATGTTTTTGATAAATACCCCTTATTTGATAAAATACCAGTAAAAAAACTGTTTAAGCATTCGTGAGAGAGATTTCTACATAGCAGGGAACTGAAAGAAGAGCAGAGTCAGTAAAACAGAGACATCAAGGGGAAAATGATCAGAAATGATACTGGATGTCTGTTGTATTCTAACCTTCAGACAGTGAGCATTTACCAAAAAACTAATTGGGAACATGACTTAATAGTAGCTGAATTTTTTTAAATCCTCACTTGAGGATATTTTTTTCTTTTTAGAGAGAGTGGAGGTAAGGGAGGGTAGGGAGAGGAAAAGAGGGGGAGAGAGAGAGAGAGAGACATCAATGTGAAAGAAATACAGTGATTGGTAGCCTCCCCCACATGCCCAGACCAGGTGGAAATAAATCTGCAACCCAGGTATGTGCACTTGACCTGGGAATATCCCATGAAAGATTCCATATCTAACTCAAGGGCTGCTAGATTGTTAACCTATAATCCATGACAGTGTGCTACTTAAACGGAAGTATGAATGAATGTTATTATGTTAAAATGTGTTAAACCATAAAGACAGCAGGAAAGCAAGAGTTAAAAGTAGTAGGAGGAAATAATTTAATAAGTCAATCAAAACCTGGGTTTAAAATAAGTTCCTTTTATACCTTTTGTTCTATCAAACAAAAGCGGCTGTTTAGGTCTCTAAAGTGAATTCGATCCATTTGCATTTATCTGCTTCTTAATACATTAAAATGTACTGTGCAAAGAATAAGCTTCTTCTTAAATCTGTAGATCACAGGTGTTCAAGAGATTTTGCCAGTTCCTCCACCTTCTTTGAATAAAGTTTCTCTAGATTTAAAATATGAAAATGAAATCAGCAGCTTTGCCTAACTCCTAGACTTATAAGATAAATGTAACTACATAATTTTTGAAGGCAAGAATTCCTATGATTTAAATAGCTATCATCTTGCTTTATATTTGTTTCATAGCTAATGAAATGCCATAGTTGTGAAAAATTTTCCTGTTGGTCAGGCAGTTGAGAACTGTTATCATTATTAGCTAACCATAGCACAGAAAAATGAGTTTTTGTGCATATTTGTTGTCCCCTTCAATTTTGAACCTAAATAAATATTGCTTATGTAATTATCTAAGTATCTCCATAAATATATGACTTGTCCCAAAGCTGACTCCAAAGTCTTCTAGAACAAAGCACAAGTCCAAACACACAGTAAATACACAACACTTTATTTTATTTTGAGGTTATATTTTATAAATAATCAAACAAAATAATTTATATAGGTAAAGCCTGTAGTTGAATAAAGCAATAAGTAAGTAGTGCTATGAATATTGCCTATATAATAGTTTTCAACCAATTTAGATTTAAAGAATACATCTGAATTTACTTTATTCATTCTTATAAAAATGTTCATAAATATATAAATATATCATTATTTGGAAATATGTATAGCTTGATTTCAGGGTAAAATATTATTTTCTTTTTTATCTTGTGTCACCACTAAAATGATCAAGATTTTTACACTAAATTAGTGATCTAGTAAATGGTAATACTTACAACTGTTTTGTAATCAGAATCATATTTTGCAACCTTAGATTTCCTTTTTATGTCACAATTAATGCACTATAAAATGAAACCTACACCCTTAAAACCACATGGTGCACCTTTCTGTGTTAGACCACAGTGTCAGTTATTGATAATAAAATATTTAATTTTTTTCTTACTTGATTTTTTCTAATTTGAAAAGGCCATGCTTATTAAACCGAAGAGGAAAGAAGTTAAATGTTCAGTGATATGCTTCTACAGGTTGTTAATACTAATATATTTTTAATAGTTTCTATATATAATTATATTATAATTAATAGTAAACATATATTGAGTTATTAATACATACCAGACACTTGGCAGGTCAATTTACATGTTTACTCTCATATATAATTATGCTGACCCACTGAAGTTGATACAATTATTATTCCCATTTTAATGGTGTGGGAAATAGAAAGTAGAAAAAAGATATTGAAAGGAAGAAGTGCAGAAATGGAGATGGACACACAGAGAGAGAAAACTAGTAATCGCAAAACTTTTCTGGACAGAGAACTTTCCCCCCTGGCATCAGTACAAGTTCTGAAAATCCATTAAAGCAACGAAGGTCAGTTTTTCCAATAAAGTGACAGCACAGCTTCTATTATCTGATCTGGTCACTAAAAACAAGCAAGGATTCTGGACTTTATTTTTAAAGAGTTACAATGCAATTTAAACTTCTCAACTAACGCATGGCCTGATTTTACTGGTGTTTTAAAAGTTCAGTAGAACATCAGCACTGAAAATTATTATGCAAGATTCCCATGGAAGTGATAAAACTGACTGTATTTAAGAGGTGGACAAAAATGTCTTCAGAAACTGGAGACATTTCTGATGTGAAGAGAATGAATAAAAAGAATGACAGTCCCCACTCATATTTCTGGTTTGAATAACTGATTAATATTTCTTTTACTCTAAAGTGGAGGTGGAGAGAAGGAGAAAAGGAGCAATAGTGAAATTTTTTATTTACTTGCCAGGCTCTGTGATGTGTATGTGTGTGTGTGTGTGTTTATTTTATCATTATAAAAATTCAAGAGGTGGATACAATTATGATTTCCAACCACATGTGAAAACTTATTTAGACAAGTTGTAACATCTGTAGAAAGGCACAGAGCTAGTAGATGATTTACCTATATTTCAGATAAGATAGTAACTGGAAGACTCTATACCTGTAACAAAAACAAAACAGGTTAACTAACTTTGACCCTGTAGAGGTGGTAGTGCCACAGGGACTAGCAAGTAGGATTTTAACTGGGTGGTCAATTTGTCCTGAGCTGTAAAGTATCAATTGAAATATAAATGTGTAAATTATGCAAAATACTAGTATTTTCCTCATTAAAAACACAGGTGAAGATGACATGCATATATCAAAAGTTGGAAATTCTTAATCTATGGGTTATATCTGCTCTTCATATTAAGTATCATTTTGAAATTGAGAAGTTTTGTTCCACAATATGTGTTTTTAAAATTAATTTAACTGATATGTTTTCTTGAAAGAATTTTTCTTAAAATCTATTACTCTGTAATGCGTAAAAAAACAAAATAGATGAGGCAAACCTGGGCTTGTATTCCTGTGCAGAAATAAATGAAAGGTCCTCCCTGTCCCTCTGGGTGAAGCATAGACTCTGGCTTTTATCACAGTTTCTCCCTTAACTATCATGTCCTCACTTTAAACCCAAGCTTGTATTTCCTGTGCCCATGCCGACTTCACTCATAAACTCATGGCATCTCTAGACATTTGACTTCTGTTCAGCGCCTGTAAACTAGAATCAGAAAATGAAAATCTGAAACTCAAAGAAATTAATTTAATCTAAAACAAGATTTTTATTTATTTATTTATTTTTAGGAATGGGGGTAATTAAATCTGTTCATTTTACTTTTATTTCAATTTTTTAAAAAGTCCACTTAAATGTTTATAAATTCAAAACATAAATGTGCCAAATGAGACTTTAAAGACTCTAGGTACAGATTTCTGGTGGAAACAATGTTTAAGCAAATAAGTTAGTCAAGAAAATCCTATCTAATAAAAGACAAAAGGGTAATTAACCGTACCTCCACTACGCTTCCCATTGGCTAATCAGTGAGATATTCAAATTAACTGCCACCAAAGATGGCGGCCGGCAGCCACGCAGCTGAAGGGAGCAGGAGGTTTGCTTGCTCCAGTGATGGAGGAAGCCAAGGTTCCCCGCCTGCCGTGGCCTGGCTCTAAGCTCTGAAAGCAACAGCTCCAAAAGCAACAAAGTTTCAATTATAGAAGGTAAA
>NW_005369942.1:4054970-4063730 GCF_000412655.1 Myotis brandtii
AAAAAAAGAAAAGAAAAAAAGGAGAGGCTGGGAGCTTCAGTCGCAGGCCAGCCTGAAAACAGCCCTCAGCCCCTCACCCAGTCTGGCCAGGCACCCCAGTGGGGACCCCCACCCTGAAGGGGGTGTGACCAGCTGCAAACAGCCATTAGCCCGTCATCCAGGCTGGCCAGGCACCCAGGCGGGACCCCCACCCTGATCCGGGACACCCTTCAGGGCAAACCAGCTGGCCCCCACCTGTGTACCAGGCCTCTATCCTATATAGTAAAAGGGTAATATGCAAACTGACCCTAACAGCAGAAAGACTGGGAATGACTGGTCACTATGACACACACTGACCACCAGGGGGCAGACGCTCAGTGCAGGAGCTGCCCTCTGGTGGTCAGTGCGCTCCCACATGGGGGAGCTCTGCTCAGCCACAACCACAAGCCAGGCTGATGGCTGCCAGTACAGCGGTGGTGGTGGGAGCCTCTCCTGCCTCCTAAGCAGCGCTAAGGATGTACAACTGCAGCTTAGGTCTGCTCCCCGCTGGCTAGTGGACATCCCCCGAGGGCTGCCAGGCTGCCAGAGGGATGTCTGATTGCCAGTTTAGGCCCAATCCCCCGGGGAGCAGGCCTAAGCCAGCAAGTGGTCATCCCCTGAGGGGTCCCAGACTGCGAGAGGGCACAGGCCGGGCTGAGGGACCCCCCCCCACCCGAGTGCACAGATTTTTGTGCACTGGGCCTCTAGTATTTATATAATTGGTGAGAAATAAAATAATAAATGTTTCTTTTGTGGGACAGAAGTAACCCGGGATTAAACAGATAATGTTTACAGTAGCTATTTTCCTTTGGACACTGATGACTATTAATATTAAAGATTTTTCTTTGTTTTCTTAATTTCTACATCATGGATTTGTATTACAGTATAATCACAGAGTATATTATTTCTAAAAAGTAAAGGAATCTTTTGTATATAATGTATCTTGTAAATATCCTTTATAAGATTCTCATATCCTTTGTAAAAGTTAGTGTCCATGGTATGTTGACTTTATTCACAAAAAAAGAAAACCTCAGAATCCCTAGACATCCACCCAGCTGTTTCTAGCTTCTGTTTTATTTACACTGATTTATCTAGCATGGCATATAATTAGTTCTTTGGGTTATCAAATAAAGACTGACTATATTTGATTATGATTCAAAAGACATTGTTTATATTGTCATTATGAAGGTGGGTTCGGGCCAAGGTGCATTTCAACTCTTTTTCACTGAGAACATCATATAGAAAAATTGGTATGTAATCTTCCCCAAATCACTATAAATTATTTGCTGTTTGTTTAATGAAAACTTTGTGGCTTTAATTCTAAAATAAATTTGCTTAGAGGTTCTCCTAAAATACACATATCCATGTAATAATATATGCCTATAGGAGTTTTTACAGTAAACTCAAAGGCCGTGCTTATGAAAATTTTCGTCTTAAAATTTTATTAAAATAATTTATATTTAAAATGCATATGGTATATGTTGTATAGTTTCATCTACTTGTAACATTACACACAGTAAATATTTGTGGAAGAGCAAAAGAAAGGGACATTGTGGGAGGTACAGATGACAGATTTATTTTCCTCTAGGACCACGGTTTTAATAAATAGCATCACTTTAGACAGTATAATGTTTCACAAAATCTAAGATGAAATGCTTGTTTATTGTTCTCTGCCACAGTATTCTAGACTATTTGCCAAACCTTAAATTGCTCCTTTGGTTTTTAATTTTTTTCCTTTCAGTCTCTAACAAAATACCCCCCAATTTCAAAGTAACTCAAGTTAGTTTTATTTTAGAAACGGGCCGAGGCACATATGAAAACATGATTTGCACACATATGTTTAGAAAAAAAAATTCAACTACAGTTAGCCCAGAATTCTAATTTCAGTAGAATATTTTATGCAAATTATAAAGATGAGACCAAAATTTGCCTTATAATTTTCCATACAGTGTTTCACTAAAAAGTCACAAGATAGTGTAGGAGTCATAAAAGTATTTAATTTATATCTCAACACCTGCCTTTTTGTGGGGGGGTGGCAATGGGGTCTACCCAGCACACATGCTAAGCATTCCCCAATTGCTCATGCCAACTACATGGTGACAGAAGTGCTGACATTAATTGCTTTAACCTAACTCAGCTATTCTAAAGGTCAGATGAAGACTAGATAAAAGTATGTGAAGACTCTATGGAAGCAGTAAACTGCAAACTATTGTAATAAATTAGTTAAAATGTGCCAGTAACTTAAAAAAATGGACTGTTAGAATTTTGAGGTATGATTATTCTTGTGCATTTTGGAATGAGACAAGTTCACCAATTTTTTTATTGGACAATTTGTGGATTTTCACCCCCAATATTATTCCTGCTTATGAGATAAACAATACTAGTTTTTAACTGAAAAAAAAATGTGCTTTATAAATTACATGAAAAACTAATATAAATTCAATTCCTTGGCGTGATGAATATAAGGGTAGGATATGCCTCCTTTCTCAAATTCTGCCATTGCTGCCTGTGTTCTTTTTTAATATTTAATTCCTCCAAAGGCATCCATATGGTGAACAGGCTAAGCAAGCTAAGATCCTCCATAGGCGCTGCTTCCTCACACATCCCAATCAATCCCTACATGGAATGTTTTCTAAAAGAACGATGTTAAGATTTTAGCTCATCAGTTACTTCCACACATTAGGGTACATCTAAGACTGATTACATCAAAAACTGTTTTTTGTAATAGGAAGTATCTGCTGCCAAAGTGCAATGACACTCTGTCTGGATTTAGGCAAAATTCATGAATAGTCCAGAAGCAGGGACACTCATAGATAGGATCACCTTTATGATGAAATGCTGACTGGAGATGGTAATGTTGCATGTGAAAAGCAGGAAATGGTGGGCATACCTTCCATTTGGTCAGAATTATTTACAAGCATCAGGAAAAAGCTGATTCTAGTTCAGCCGTGGGCAAACTATGGCCCGCGGGCCGGATCCGGCCCGTTTGAAATGGATAAAACTAAAAAAAAAAAAAAAAAACCCGTACCCTTTTATGTAATGATGTTTACTTTGAATTTATATTAGTTCACACAAACACTCCATCCATGCTTTTGTTCCGGCCCTCCGGTCCAGTTTAAGAACCCATTGTGGCCCTCGAGTCAAAAAGTTTGCCCACCCCTGTTCTAGGGGATGTGAAGTTCTGTCTAGGACAGATCCCAGATTCATTATTCTGCATTCTGCACAATGGACCCCCCGGGTGTAACTTTATGTTGACCTTCATGTAAACCAGTTTCTCTGACATGCAGGGCATGTGTGCCCCAATTCATGTGCTAAAAGGCCAAAGAAAGTTCCCATATACAAGCTGACAGTTAGGGGAAGTGACTGTGGGATAGTTTGCAAGTATATGGTTATTTACACGAAAGCAAGGAAACTAGCTCTCCTTCACTTGTTACCTCTCGAGACCGGACATTTTTTACTTTT
This sequence comes from Myotis brandtii, assembly GCF_000412655.1. Lineage (NCBI taxonomy): Eukaryota > Metazoa > Chordata > Mammalia > Chiroptera > Vespertilionidae > Myotis > Myotis brandtii. The sequence continues at coordinate 4,058,451 of NW_005369942.1, forward strand.
TGCTTTTTAAAGTCTAGTTTCTATAGCCTCATGCCCACAGACAATTGCAAGAAAAAATATCCACAGCATCATTCATGGTGGCTAAGACATGGAAACAACCAAAATGCCCTTCAATAGATGAATGCATAAAGATGTGGTACATACATCAATGGAAACTACTCGGCCATAAGAAAAGATGAAATACTGCCATTTGCAGAAACGTGAATGGATCTTAAGAATATTATGCTACGCAAAATAAGACAGAAAAAGTTAAGAACCATAGGATTTTATTCACATACTAGAGGCCCGGTGCACAAAAATTTGTGAACCAACGGGAAAAACAAACAGAAACTCACAGACACAGACAACAGTATGGTGGTTACCAGAGGGAAGGGAGTTGGAGGAGGTAATAAAGGGTAAAGGGGGTCAAATATAGGACTGCAGATGATGTGTCATAGGAGTGTACACTTGAAACCTATGTGATTTTATTATCACCTAATACATTTAATAAAAAAGCATCTACAGTCAAGCTTGACAGACAATTTGTAACAATTAACATCACGAACAATAAACAGATTTCTTACTCCTACTCACTAAGCAAAGCATTCGAAGTTATTGAAACTGTTTGAAAGAGAGTAAGGACTAACGAACCTGCAGGTGTTACACACAGGAGCAGGGAGCAGTGCAGTCATCATACCGCTCTAATTCCAACCAAGGCAATCTCCCAAACAGTTGCAGGGGAACGTAATGGTGACTGACTTTAAAGAGAAAGGTTCTTAAATATAGCCTGAGTCACAAACCTTTGCAAAGATTAGTAGGCAGTTTTTGACCTCACAGTTAAACCTTTATGGGTGAGTCTGAAATTAGGCTTCTGTTTAGCTGTTTCTTGGAGCCCTTCAAACCTGTGTGCCTGAGATTTGCAACAAGGTGGCATTGCCATTTTAGAAGAAAAAGTTATGCCAGCTGCTTTGGAATTGGTAAGGGATCTATTTGAAACAGAAGCAAGGCCAGGAAATGACTGAGAGGGAAAAAACATACAATCTGCTTTAGGAGACATGCTTTTCATGTCACATAAATGGGATTTGCTTTTCCCAGAGTTGTCTTTTTGAATTCCTTCTTGAAATAGCAGCAATACTGAATTCTGATGAAACAACACCTGTTTCAACCCCAGGGCAGGCTTTTGGGCAGTAATCCTTTTGGATACCGATTCATTCAAATCTGCTAAATAATTAGTGAGTTGATTTTCATTCCTATGGGCAATGCTAACTGTTCTCTGATTTGAATTGTATGATAAGATAACTCTAGAAATATAGTTTCTAACAAATGGGATTCACATTTAAAAATACAATTTTCTTTTAAAGCATTTTAAAAGTAATATTTAATTTTATACTTTTTGTGTAATTAAAACTTTACAAATCCACATATAATGTAGCAATCCCATTATATGCTGCACAGTGTTAGCTTAATCATGGCAAAAATAAAAATACAATCTGGGGGTCTTTTCAAATCTAGCAACGCATATTTTGTATAGTTTGAACCTTTTTCTCTCCCTCCATCCCTTCTCCTCCCTCCCTCATTCTCCCTCCCTTCCTCACTGTGCCTTCTGTCTCCCTCTGTCTCTCTCTACCCCTGAGATTGCACTGCATCTGTGTGTTCAGACACCCATATGTATCAAGTAATACTATTGATTTTCTCTTCTCTTCTCAACAGAGCTACTGTATCCATACAACCTAATAAAAATTTGGTTAAGGAAAGAATATAAGACAATATTAGCACATAACAAGAGGTCATGGTATACCAACATAGGAACACAAGCAACAAAGTCTATGCTACAATCAGCTAGAGAAGGTTCCAAAAGGCCCAACAAAATTCTGAGCTACTAGTAAAATTATCTTTAAAGACATTTTAGCTCAGAGTAAAATACCAAATGCTTTTGTTTTAACGTCCAATATTGCTTTTCCTCCCAATCTTTTAATCTTTCAAATATTTTTCTTTAAGTAGAGGATAAAAATGTAATAATGAAACAGAGGAAATAGAAAAATATAGTCTATTTTTATATCATACTAGAGGCCTGTGGGGCGCGGTTATGGTGTTTTGGCCAGGTTCAAGCCTCGGACTAATGAAAGGACAGGGTCCTCTCATTGCCACGTGCAAGTCCCAGCTGGAGGACAGGGCCCTCCCAACACAGTTATAGCCAACGGCTGTGGTTGTAAGCTTGAACCTATGGTCTAAACATGTAGCCCCATGTGCCTTGTGATAGAGTTCGGGTGCATGTAGTTGAGTGAGGTTAAAACTCACGAGAATGCTGTAAACAACATGATCACGCCCCTACTTTGCCTCGTGGCATCTGCTATAAAATAAAGACACGGCTTGTGGGAGCTGTCGTTGTCTCCTCATCAGGGAGACAGCGTCCCACCGAGACCCAGCTGTCATTCTCTTGTCTGTCTTTCCTTAATCCTTTCACCCCCCCAGTCGGGATCACCCTTGGTCATGCTGGCGTGGCACAGAGGCCCGGTGCATGAATTTGTGCATGGGTGGTGTCCAGCTGCCCACCCGATGGGGGCCAATTGGCGCTGGCCTGGTGGGGGGGAGGGACCATGGGAGGTTGGCCGGCCAGCCCTGCCCCCAGTCAGGGTGGGGGAAGCAATCGGGGGGCTGGGCCGACCAGGGGGATGGGCTGTGGGAGGTTGGGGGCCGATCGGGGCCCCAAATGGGCCAGTTGGCCATTGCAGTGCACATCATAGCAACAGGTTTTTCTGGTCGTTTCAGTCATCCCAGTTCTTCCGTCGTTCTGGTCGCTTGGCTTATATCTATATAGATGTTTATTTATCTCAAAGAGACATCTCACACTTTTTGATTTATGATAGCTAAAAAATAAAGTTACCCTAAATCTCAGGTATTGTTTGATAGAAAAAAGGCATAAATATATTGTTAAATCCACATCATTTTTTTCATCAAAATGTATTCCAAGCTTATGTCATAAATGTTTAAAATATCAAAAGTAAACATTGTGTTTATATAATAATAATAAAAGAAAAACAGAGATGTTTGATAGGGCACTTGGAGAGAAAGGCAGTTATCTACTGGAAACAAAATTAGTCTGTAGTTAAAAACATCTGGGAACGAGTTTGTCATAACAGTTTTTGATGACAACTATTTGAAATTTATGAATCAAAACAATGCAGATTAATCTTTTGTCTCATAAAATTTTAATAAGCATTACTTTCACTGGTAGTTTAATAAAACTTACACCAAAAGTAAAAATATTGTTCTGGAAACATTTCAGTCATTTTACACAAAGTTATAATTAATCCATAGGGATGGAGAAATAAATCCTGTCTGTTATAATTTTTAGAATTTTTTAATTTTATTAATATAAGCATGCAAAAGAACTAAATAAATATATTAAAATGTTAAAGTAATTTACTCATTTTGTATTTGTGTGTTATGTTCCCAAATTGTTAATTAGAGTATAATCAGGGTTTATGGATGTTTAGAAATAGGCCAAGATGAGATGAACAAAATCCTAATAGGAATTATAAACACTAAGGCAGTGTTTACCTATGGGATCTAGTTTAATGTGGGCAAAGAATTTTGTTAATAACAAGAAAAAATAAACAAATTTCATAGATACCTAAAATTCAGGATAATAACTACAATACGTAGTTTAATGATAGATTCATCAAAAACTTTAAAGTAATTGTAATTTAATAATGGGTCCAACTTAAGATAACTTCTGGTAGTTACAAAAATATAAACTTTATCTTTTATTTGTTCCTACTGTGGGATATTTTAAAATATTCAATTTTAAATCATTCAAAATGAATACAAAATTGTTGCATGGTTATGGAGTATAAATAATCTTAATCTGTTAGTTTGTTTCATTTAGAAAACTTATGTAAATCAGGTGTGTAGTAACCACCTTGAATTTACATGCTTAAAAACTCAATATTCTCAATACATTAAATAATTTAAAGATTAAAAATAAGCAAACATTTTCTAAGAGAGAAATAATCATAGTGTTATCTATGTTTTCATAAATCTATATAAATAGTAAGAATCAAATGTATGTAATTAATTGTGTGATTGAGATTATATATTACAGAAATAATGTCTTTAAAAATTAATAACTTTTGATGGCTTTATTATGACTGATATTATAGAGTATATTTACTAGCAACAATCAACTTTGCCATAAGCATAGTAGCTATTGACATTTTTATCTATTTTTACCATTGTTAAATAAAGAATAGCAATCAATGGCCAGTGTGTTAGGAATTAATCCTTATTTTCTTGTTAAAGAGAATATTAATCTAATCCATCAAATTAATTTTTACTCATTTCCATATATAAATTTTAACTTATTTAACTTTCATTGGAAACTATGACTTAATATGTGGAAATGATTACAATAAAAACAAATACAATTTCAAAATCTGAATAAAAATAGTTGGCAGTTACATAAAATCTCTAAGAACCACATCACATGTGGATATGTACATATTTAATAATATAACTAATTCTATCTATATCTTCACCAAAAGTTCTTACCACAGAAATGTATTTTTAAAATGTGTAGTCTATATTCAATAACCCAAAGGTGAGATATTTATTAGACTCTTCCATATTTTGTAAAAAAGAGAGTCAGGAGCCCTATACTTTCTCCTTCTGGTGTGACTCATCAGTAAAAATTGTTTTGTTTAGTCCTTTATAAGAACCTGGATTAAATGGCCAACTGATTTGTAAAAAGATGCTCAACTTCTCTAGCTATTAGGGAAATGCAAATCACAACTGCAATAATGAGATACCACCCTTACCTATTAGAATGGCCTATTTTAATAACTTCATATATATTTTGTGTTTATGTATATTCATAAGATATATTATACATAATATTCTGAGCACTATGTATTATTTGTGCCATTTCCTTTTCTCAACATAACTGTTTGAAATGTGTCCATTTATTTATTTATTTAATTTTTTTATTGATTAAGTTATTACATATGTATCCTTATCCCCACATTACCCCCCATCCCCCTGTTGTCTGTGTCCATTGGTTAGGCCTATATGCTTGCATATAAGTCCTTTGGTTGATCTCTCCCCTTTACCCCCACCCTACCCTACCTTCCCTCTGAGGTTTGATGGTCTGATCAATGCTTCTCTGTCTCTGGGTCTGTTTTTGTTCATCAGTTTATGTTGTTCATTATATTCCATAAATGAGTGAGATCATGTGATATTTATCTTTCTCTGACTGGCTTATTTCACTTAGCATAATGCTCTCCAGTTCCATCCATGCTGTTG
>NW_005369942.1:4064627-4089030 GCF_000412655.1 Myotis brandtii
GCTACATCAAAATAAAAAGCTTTTGCACAGCAAAGGAAACCATCAACAAAACAACAAGAAAGTCCACTGCATGGGAGAACATATTTGCAAATGTTACCACCAATGAGGGTTTAATCTCCATTTATTTATGTTAGCAGTGTATCTTACTACTGAGCAGGTTTAATGTTCTTTTTCTGAATATTAAATAAAAGCCACAATTTAAAATATTTAGATATTATATTGTACTTCATAAGAACCAATTGTACACTCTAGGAGTAAAAATTGGCTATAGTAAAATTCCTAACATATTTTTATTTTAAAGTAGTTAGGATAGGGAGGATTTAATAGTGCATACACCATATTCTCTCTCAAGTGCACTCTTGCAGTATATCAAGTTTCTAATTGTTAAGGGAGGCTAAATAAGAAATAAGCTAACAGTTTTAAATGGGTATAAAATTCCTTGTAGATATCAAGTTTAAATATGAATCTTTGATGTGTGTCTTCTTTTGATTTTTGTAATTAACTTTTAGCTTTTGAAGTTATTTGGCATTTAAGTCCACAGAGTATAAAATTATGCATTAAGTTAAAGATAGACCCATATTTAGCACAAACAAGGTCAGAAGATCAGCAGGATTAGAGACAAATGTTAATTTCAAATGTATAAACTCAGCTTTATTGGCGCTTTTAAACCAACCAGCACATTTGTTCCTAACCAAAGGCTTTAATCATCAGAGACTATAAGATGTTTTTCAATTCTGCCTCTCATATGGGACAGAGAAACATTTCTTGTCACAGAGTTTGCGCAAAATCTCCAGATGAATCTAAAATAGAAATATAGACACACTATGGAGGTTTTTTTGTTTTGTTTTGTTTTTAATATTTTTTTTATTGATTTCAGAGAGAAGAGGAGAGAGAGAGAAACATAAAAGATGAGGGAAAACCATTGATTGGCTGCCTCCTGCACGCCCCCCACTGGGGACGGAGCCCACAACCCAGGCATATGCACTTGACCAGAATCAAATCTGGAACCCTTCAGTCCACAGGCCGGCACTCTAACCACTGAGCCAAACTGGCCAGGGCCACTATGGAGTTTTGATGAAAACTTTACCTCTTTTTGAAGTGAGTAGCATTAGGAACTGAGAAAAAGAAGTTAGACCAATAGTTTTGAATCTATTCTTTTTCTACAATAAGAGAAAGAAGACGGTTCCAGTGTGAAAGACCCTTTCTGTTCATTCAGTGGTAATAAGGTGTCTTGATGTGTATTCAAAGTGAGCAACACAGTGCACAATAGGTATGGAATGAGACAACCTGAGGCCTAGCCCCAGGTGAGTTTTCTATGGTGACCTTTCTGGTAACATTTTCTAATAAGCTTTCATAGCTTGAGAAGTATTAAAGACATTTCTCCATTTGACTAGCTTCATTATTGAATTTTATTATCATACCTTTTACCTATCTAATTATCAGACAATTGGTTAAATTTGCAGTTGAAATACTGGAAGTCATTTTACTTTCACCATATTACTTAGGTCAAAGTCTTTAGATGTTCTTTATTTTTACTGATATTATAGAGTCATATGTCAAAATATTGGAGAGTGAAAATGCAAGTCAGAAACTATTTTACATGCATTATCTTATTTAACCATCTAAATATCCATATAAAATATGTTATTTTTTTGCTATAAGAAAGGATATTTGTTCAAGGTAAGACAGCTTCAAAAGGTGGACAATTGGTGCTCTTGATTGTCAATGCCCTGAATTTTTGTAAGTGTGATCATTAATGCTCCATCGTACTCTTCCTGCATGCTTCACCTTCTGACTTCCCTGGCATCTCACTTCCTTTCCTATAAATTTCGTAATTTTTCAAAAATACTTTCAGAAACACCTTGAGCCAAGTAGTGTTCCCCAGTGAGCCAATGCTTTTATCATAAAAAAAAATTCATTTTAAAATTATCTTTTAGGAACAAAGATAATTATAATGGATTTCAATAGGGCTGATATCTTGATTGAGATTGAGAAACTTCAGAATGGCACTACAAAGAAAGCCTCCAGAAACATGCTTCACTTAGCAGCTACATTTCCAATTTCCTTCTCAAGTATTTACATTTATGAATCTTGCAGAAAACAATAACCCTGCTCACATTTTCAGTGAGTTGTTTTATTCATTAGTTACAATCAGTGAACAATGTTTTATGGTTTCATCAGCCACTTCCATTTTTTTAATAAATGGAAAACTGTACAAATGAGCAAACAGATAAATATAAATTACACCAGAAGAAGTAATATATTAAAGAATAATCATGGATCAATAACACAAGGAATGCTCAAGGCTGCCCAGTGAGTTTAGCTGAATATGTTAGTAAATAATGAACATATAATCACTTTTATGTGCTTAATAAGAGAAACACGTTCTGAAAAGTAAGATTATGCTTTGAGTTTTCTGCTGTTAGCTTTGTAGAAAAGTCATGTTTGGGGGAACCTTTCTTGTTTTTGACACCAAAAATGTATATATTCTTAACCTTAAAATTTGATTGGTTTAGAATTTTTCTTATTTGATATATATGAAATTTGTTCTCTAATTAAAAATTGCAGTGCTCCATAAGATTGTCTTTTTACTGAGACAATATTCTTTCAACATGAGAGAAATTTATTTATTTTTAAGTTGTTTAGAATACACTTATTCATTCTAAATTACAAATATTGACCATTATTTTTAACATTCTTTCCAGAAATTAAATATTTACTACATTTAAATATAGACCACCAAACTAATTATATGTATCCATGACAAAACTGTAACTTCTAGAATTTAATTTTTAAAGTTAAAAATCATTAATTGAGAACATATATTTGTGTCACTGATATAAGCAATAAAGCCTAGACTATAAATTACAAATATGTGAAATTCAATACAAGTAATATTAAGAATATGCCACATTTAATATAAAATGAAATAGTAATAATAATCTATCACTTTCATTTTATGCATTATGTGATAAACATTTTCTTATGTATATGAATAAAAATATGTAATAGTTCCACTCTCTGTTTTTTAAAATCTAATTTTAAAAGGCCTAAAAATATACATATTAGATTAAATATCATGTATTTTAGTACTTCTTCCATTTACTAAATGAGATAATTTTCTACAATTTACTCTACTTGCCTTATTACATAAATCACAAACCCCTACTTAAGTGCATTCCTCCCCAAAGCAGGAGAAATCCACTATTAAAATAAAATTATAGTGTTTAGCATCTATTACTGCAATATACAGTGATTGTGCTAAAGTGAAGCAGTTTTATTTCAGTTTTTATATTATAAGGTTTTGTGTGTTTTTTCTCTCAATGTAATTTGTTGTTGATGCCTAGCCACCAAAGGCCACTGAGAACTAACTCACCTATGGTCAAACACTGTGAAGCTTCATTAAACGTGGCTGTAGTCAAGGGGAATGCACGTCAGAGGAAGAATGATAAAAAGTAGAGAGATGATTCTGATACATTTTCACCTATGGAGGGCAATTCTAAGGATGGTTTAAGGAAGCAGCGCCCAGTTCTGGACTGGATGCTGCCAGAAAACAAACAATTTCGAAGTTGAGATCATGACATTTTGGATTGGGGAAGGATCAAAGCTCGCAACACATTTGTCACTGGTAAAGAAGCAGTTATGTCACATTGGAAAAAGAATATGATTATTGTTGTGGTTGAAGAGTGCCCTTCTCTTTGTTTTCTTTAACCACAATCATAGAGTGGCCGGCCTGTTCATTTCTTATGGTCTATGAAGACTGTTTACGTTCATTCGGGAATATTAAGGCCTCAGTTGCCAGCTGCTAAGGCCATTGCTTCACTTTATTAGCATAGAATTACAAGAAAAATACTCCAAATCTGATATTTCTTATTATAGACATGTTCTAAATGACTCTAATAAGCAGTTGAAACTAGTCAAACCAATGAAATTTTATTTGGCATATGGATGTACAAAGAGCCCTCACTTTGCATGGTAATTCAAGTCTATAAAAATATCCATATAAGCTGAAACAGTACAAAGTGATCTTAATGATAAACAGGGAAATTAAAATTGTTCTGCGACTTTTAAAAATTAATTAAAATGTTAAAAACTCTTTTACTATCAGTTATACATATATAGAGAAATGAAAAAAAATAGTGAAACTAATATTTGTTTAGTGAACTCTAATTTAAAACATTAGAAACATTAAGAATTAAAATTTAAGTTATTAAGCCAGGCCAGTGTTGCTCAGTGGTTGAGCATCCACCTATGAATCAGGGCACATGCCCAGGTTGAGGGCTTGATCCCCAGTGTGGGGTGTGCAGGAGGAGGCTGATCATTGATGTTTCTATCCCTCTCTCCCTCTCTCTTCCTCTCTGAAATCAATGAAAAATATTTTTTAATTTAACTTATTAAAATTAATTTCATTTTTTGGTAAAATTATCAAGAGTAGTTTCAACAGTGCATTTATTTTTTTCTTCTCAGCATGTAACATAGAGTGGGAATCTTTTCTCTGTCGTGGCAAATTGTCATACTTCTACAATGATATCAGTTTCCAACATTTTATCCTCTGGGTTTCCATGCTATGAAGTAACTCCAAGAGGTCATATTCATTATTTTCATCACAATTAGTTTCCTCAACAAGGTTATGTTCACTAAGATCCTAAGGCTGCACATCTAGTGCATCAACTGCAGCCCTATCACATTCTCAGGCGTCGTGATCTCTTCTATAATTCTGTTCACATTCCATTTGAATTTCACCTCCAGTGTTATCAATTTCTGTTTCTTTACCGCATGTTTATTTTTAGTGACCCATTCTCTTTTTGGATTTTCCATATCTATAAATGACAAGGCAAAAAGGCAACATGACAAGTATACATTTCACTATCTGTGAATGAACTAATAGCTGTGTGGTGACCAATCACCAATAGACTGAAATAACTGGTGTGGTCAGTCTCTGATGTCAATGTATACCTGTCAGCAAATAGTGATATGTGTACTGAAGTGCTTATAGCAAAGTTTGTACTTTATGCAATTACTGTTAGTTAATAGAGCATGGTGACTAAAATTTGAACTATGTAGTTGAGGTGCTGTTTTGTTTAACTAAACTATGGTAACTGAAATGCAGGCATAAGAGCAACATGAAAAATAAAGAATATCTATCTATACTAGATATTTCTAACCATCTAGCATTTGGTACATTTTCCAATTATTTAAAAAAATAATCTATACTCAGTAATTCCATATAATTATGATTATTTTATCAAAGTGGGAAAAACATTGAAAAATACCTTCTTGTGCACTACTATGAAAGATTTTATTTGCTAAAAATTATATAAAATTAAATAAAATAAATATTAAAAGCTATGTTATCCCATATAATAAGGCCTTATGATGTCTCTAGGGTCGATTATTTGAATGGCCTGATGTCTGTATAAATAAATCCACATTTCGTCTACTTTTTCTATTTTACCATTATAGCTGCCATCTTTCTCTTTAGGTTCATACCTTTTGTATTAGTTTCTTTAAGCTGAAGTAATAAATTATCAAAAATTGGGAGGTTCAAAACAACATAAACCTATTCTCTCACAGTTCCAGAGGCCAAAATCAAGGTGTCAGTTGGGCTGTTCTCCCTCTGAGACTCTAGACAGAAACATCCCTTGTCTCTTCCTAGCTTTCGGTGGTGACCCTTAATCCTTGCAGCTAGATCTCCCCCAGTCTTTGCCTCTGTCATCACATGGCATCCTTCTTGTGTCTCTGTCTCTTCTTCTCTTCCAATAAGATATTAATCATGCCTAGCCAATGGTTGAGCATTGGCCTATGAACCAGGGGCTCGCAGTTCAATTCAGTCAGGGCACATGCCAGTGTGGGGTGTGCAGGAGGCAGCCTATCAATGATTCTCTCACATCATTGATGTTTCTATCTCTCTCTCCCTCTCCCTTCCTCTCTGAAGGCAATAAAAATATATTTTTAAATAATTATTTTAAAAAAGATAGTAATCATATTGGATTAGGGCCCACATTCAGTATGACCTCATCTTAACTTGGTTTATCAGCAAAGGCCCTGTATCAAAATAAGATCATATTCACAGGCACGGGGCGGTTGAGGCTTCAACATATTTTTTTGGAGGACACAGTTCAACCCATCACATCCCACATGATCACAAAGTACCTGGCAGCAATTCTGTTTATCCCATCCAGACACAACAGCTACCAGGAGAAGAGACCAACACTTCCTGTGTGTATTTTCTCTCAAACCAAAGAAACATTTCCAAAAATCCCCCAAAATAATGTTTCTTTACCTCATCTGCTGGAATGTTCTGTATAGTTTTGTCTGTTTGTGACTCTTAATGGAAATATAACTTGATGACTGGATGTGTATCCAGTCTCCTTTAAAACTCATGGCTATGCATACTAAAGAGCATCAAACTCAAGGGGAGAAGCTCATGGGAACCTCTGATTTGTAGCCAAGTTGGAAAGAAGTTGTGGATAACATGCGAACCTACAGTGTACTTGCTATTAACATCTAAAGTGGGGAAAGTCTTATGGACTGAACCCTTCATCTATGATATCTGATACCATGTCCAGGTAGATAGTGTCAGCTGGTGTCATAAAGATGGCTTGGTGTGGGGAAAACCTCCACAAAGTTGATGAGCAGAAGTATCAGAAATGTAGTTTTCTGTGTGAATAGTGAAGGAGAAACACAGGAAAGAAAGACATAGTAAGAAGAACTGGGTTTTTCCCTCTATAGGAGGTAGAATACTGAAATTTTTCCAAAATACCCACATATTTTGTCAATTTATGAAAGACTCCCCTTTTATCCCCACCCAAGCTAATTCTCAATAGGGTTATAGATAACTTCAAGTGACTTTTCTGTAAAGAACATACTTCTCAGCATTTTCTTGAAGGCTCATCCCAAGTATTTCCTTCCTTCAACCTTCAGAGATTATTTTGGTCAGCATTGATCTCTCTTGGAAGACATCTGACTTACTTTATTTATTATACTTATAGTAGACTAGAGGCCCAGTGCACGAAATTTGGGGCGGGCATCCTTCAGCCGGGCACACACCCTCTCACAGTCTGGGACTGCTGGCTCCTAACTGCTCGCCTGCCTGCCTGATCACCCCTAACCACTCTGCCTGCCTGCCTGATCTCCCCTAACCACCTCTGCCTCGGCCCCTGCACCCAGAACCCCGGCTTCCCTCCTCCGGCCAGCCACAGGCAGTCAGGACCCGTGCTTCCCTCCCACTAGTCAGCCACAGGCACCCAGGACCCGGGCTTCCCTCCCTCTGGTCAGCCACTGGCACCCAGGACCCGGGCTTCCCCCCCTCTGGTCAGCCACAGGCACCCAGGACCCCAGGTGGTGCTGTCCAGTTCCCAGCTTTGTCAGGAAGGACATCTGAAGTGACATCTGAAAGACATCTGGTCTATCCGGTCTAATTACCCTTTTATTAGTATAGATACTGGCCTGTGATAAATGACATAACTCATGTATAATTTTTTGTATGACAATATGACTAGATACACCTCATCTTGAATGAGGGAATAAGGAATCTGTTTTGAACACAGGGTCTTAGAAGACACTAGGGTTATAACAGGTAGAGAGCCTGCATAGGGAAAACTTCAGAAAAAGGAAAATAGGTTGGGAAATTCCGAAGCACTGTTACCAGGTGCTCAATATGCACACTTTGGTTAAGACCCTTTTAGAAGAGGAAACTATAAATCTGTTGTCAAATAACACATGCCTTTAGAATTTTTAGTTTCCAGTTGAGTAGCCTAGATTTATTTATCTAGCCATTTCCCACCTCATCTTCAACCACCTTTTCAGCATTCTGTTTTCTTTTAAGTTATTAGTGATGTTTCCTTTTTCTCAAGCCATAGACTTCCTTTTAACAGGCACTGCAATGAAAGCTGACTAAATAGCTTGAAAGAGTTACTGTTGTTTGGAAAGTGTTCCAGAGACTTCCTTAGTGTATTGATATCCTCTGAGAATTAACATAATTTAGCATCAGACTTTCGATATAAACAGCGAGAAATGAAATAGGAAGCTACAAAGACTAATACTATGAGTTCTAGAATATATTCTGACTTTGATTTACTATTAAATCCCATTCTTTCTACTGTTATTAACATTGTGTATATCCATTACATGTGTTTGATACAGAAAAAAACTTTCTATTCATGAATTTAAATTACATCTCATTGAAAACCCATAGAATTACAAAGGAAAGTGCTGTAAGCTCAGGTCTTTCTAACTGGCCCACAAATAGCACTGTCTTCTTTAATATTCACTCCACAGAAGGTATGGAAATGTAATTATTCCCCAGAGTTCACTATAGTTCAGGCATCCAGATGATATGCTATAAAATGGGCCATATTGGCTCTTTGCTGCAAATCTTTTTTCCTTGTGATAGAGTTGGTCAAGAGTGCTTCCAGATTTATTATTTTTCAAATCCAGATATTGTATAGAAAGTATGAATATAAAAGTACATAGTGTTACCTATCAGAATTTTAAAATATTTAAAAAGCCACCACCTCCTCATTAATATAGAAATAGGTAAAATGCAAAATGTGCTTTAGGTAGCTAATGATTTATTCTACATTTAGCATTATTCAAAGAATTTGCATAGGATGCACAGAATGTTGTGGAAATTAAATCAATTTTATAGACCATATAATTATTATTAGCATGCTATAATAGAAAACATTTCAGGACTCCATTGATTCTGCTCATTTTCAGTTCTCACAAATATTATAGCCCTTTATGAAAGAAACTAAACCATTCAAGGAGGCTCTAGTACTAACATTGAAAATATTTGCTGTCCAATAACAACCATGCAGAAAAGGGTTGGAAGAGTTCTAAAGAAGAAAGTTCTAAAGGAGGTGGCATTTACATTTAGAATTTAAGTGAGGGGATTCCTGACAATGGCTGATGCCTTGGCCATCATGCTAAGTGTAACACAGAGTGCCATCCCCGGGTAGAAGAAAGGCTGAATGAATATTGTTAAAGCAAATTCACCTCTAGGGAAACCTACCCCAAACTGTAATTATTATGTGGCATAATTTCTGTTCAGATATCTAGGTGTAACATTACAGAAAGGGGGCTTCCACTTGAATACTTTTTTTTTAACCTAAAAAAGTTGAATTGAATTAAATCACAGTGAAAAATACAGTATATAAAACTAGTTAAGTCTATGCATATTGTACTCAGAAAACTAGCAGTGATATTCAGTGTAATTCTGACATTAGTACCCAAATTTCCATTACCAAGATTCTGGACCAAACTTTGTCAAGTATAATTTCATGAACTGCATCCTTTCTAGTCCTTTAGAGTGTTATCCTTTCCTCATTCCTTCAATCCTTAATTATCTTCTGATTTTCTTTTTAAAATAATTAAATCAAGCAAATAAAAAATAATTAAAAATATACTAAATAAAAACATTTCTCTGCAAAATAATTCATATTTATTTTTATAAAATTGGAAAATTCATAAGAGCAAAGAATAAAAGAAAAAGAAAAAAGGAATGCACTTATATAGTCTACTATACAGAGATAAACATTATAAGTAGGTGTTGAATGTCATAAATTGTTTTAAAAGTTTCTTTGTGAGTCATTTCTTTAACCCTCATTAGTCCCCACAAATTTCATTCATTGCATTTTCTGAGACATTTTGTCTCTCTGCATTTCTCTAGCTCTAGCTACTGCTGTTTTTAGTAGATAATAAGCAAATCTGGGCAATTAATTCTAGGACATAAGGCAGCAGCTGTTCTTCAGGTACACTCTAAAAAATGCCCACTGTAGTTGCTTTTTGCCTCTACATTCTCAATCTGTGTACTAAATCCTTTATACTGGTTCTCTTCTCAGTTTAAGTGGCAGCTTAATGAGTTCATATTCAGCTTCACCTTTTGGCAGGAAAAGAATAAATTGAGGCTGAGTATAGCCTGAAAAAAACCTCCTAACCACACAGAAGTCATTGATTTTATGTTACTTCATATGTCACATAACACATTATCAAACATCCCTGCTGGCTGCAGCAGCCCATGACTCTGACATTCAACTATTTCATATCTGCTCTGTGAAAAATTCATGAACCCTTTGCAGTACATTTGCATATCAATGCTTTTACCATTGCTATCCCCAAAGAATAATGTATCAATACAGAAAATTCTATGTAGGCCTATCATTTTTGTGTCAGAAAAAAAAGTGGTTTGTTTGTTTCATATTTTAAATCCAATTATTTATGTCACGTTTAACTAATTTAACTGAGATTTTGGAGAGTATTAGAGTAAATTAGACATTGTCTGCACTTAGATAACTACTTTGTGGATAGAAAATCAGCAGTGTTAAACAGTTGAGTTTGGGAAGAGGAATCTATTTTTCTTACTTTTAGTGTGACATAATTTGAAAGGTTGAACAATAATTGAGTGATGCCATCTTTTCATGATGATATGAATTCTATAGCATTATTTTTATTATTAATTTTAGACCATAACTGATGTTTTCAACTTTAAAAAATAGTACAGTTGCCCTAACCAGTTTGGCTCAGTGGATAGAGCGTTGGCCTGCAGACTGAAAGGTCCCAGGTTCGATTCCGGTCAAGGGCATGTACCTTGGTTGCGAGCACATCCCCAGTAGGAGGTGTGCAAGAGACAGCTGATCGATGTTTCTCTCTCATCGATGTTTCTAACTCTCTATCCCTCTCCCTTCCTCTCTGTAAAAAATCAATAAAATATATTTAAAAAAATAGTACAGTAGGCTTATTAGTACAAAGGATACTGGGTCATTAGAGAGAACACATCATTCATACTCTGTGGAACTCTAATGATTAGTTTGTGTATAGACCCAGTGTACTTGAAGCAAATAAAGAAATCTGCATACTTAAAATCATAATGCAGAATTTAAATCCAAGATGTCTAACTGAATAAATAAGATATCATCCATTCCAACATCTAATGGAATTTCTAGATGAAATAGAGGGGGGAAAATTAAAGTAGCCATTGAAAACAAGGGAGATTAATCCAGCAGATGAGAATGATAAAAATTCTTTAGAAGCTATGAAGTAGAGGGAATGAAGATAGAGCCCAAGGAAAGTGGGGAATATAAAATTCAATACAGAGGAAGGGGAATAGCTCAAATATCAAAAACAATTGTGAGTGGGAGAAAACCAGCAATGGGAGACCACTCAGACAATTAAATAATGGAGTGATGTTATCTGCCTAACTTACATACCCCAAAAAATAGAATAGTATCTTCACCTCTGAAGGATTTTTTTAAACATCTTACCCAATTGTATGATTGAGTTAAAGAAATAAAATATGGCCTTTTCAAAAATAAAATTTACCACTAAGAAACCCTAATGTTATTAAACTCTAAATCTATTTACTCAATAGAATTTTAGTAAAGATAAAATAGAAACTTGTATATAGAACTTTCAATTTACCTGCATTAAATGCTCACCTCATGGTGTGGCCAATAAGAATGATGACAAAGTTATTGGGTAAACATCTCATAATCCAATTATTCAGTACCAAACTCACATTCTTCTCCCAAAGCCCATCCCTCATGCAAACTTCAGTATCTCATTGCTATTCATTTACTATTTACGAAAGTTCATTAAATATTCATTTAATATTTATTAACTGTGGAGCTAGGTTCTGGATGCAGAAAACAGATATGGACTCTACCCTAAAGTGTGTTACAGTCCAGAGAGAGAGAGATTATTAAAGTAAGCATAAACATAAATAAAGAGTTGTAAATTAGGGTAAATATTAACAATAAATAAAAGGAGATATTTGGATATGAAAAATTTACATTGGGTGAACAGGAAAGCTATTTCTGAAAAAGCAACATCTATGGTGACATGAAAATGATGACAAAGTGACCCTGAAGAGAGAAGGTGGGATTGGGAGCTACCCAGAGAGAGGCCAGCATTTTAGAAGTCCTGGAGAGATAAAGATATGATTAAGTCAAGCTCAAGCTCATATCCCTGGACTTCGTGTGAATGAGATGAGGATGGAGATGAAGTTCAAGAAGCCGTGGAATGCAGGGTTTTATTCTAAGTATAAAGATAAATGACTGTATGAGTTCATGTTGGGCAGTATCATGAAACTACTAAAGTTGAAATAAAAATAAAAAAACTCCAACTGTTATGTGAAGAACTGATTGGACTATATATAATTGTTCTACATGTAGAAAAATGTGCTATAATTACAACATCATCTTATACTTGTCTATTTAAATAGTCACAAATAGTTACAAGTCACCTGAGAATTCCTGGAATTACTGTCACTGTCATGGAACTTACTGTCACTGTCATGGAAATCTCAGTCAAAGCATGTCACAGTATTTTTATCTGGTATATTAACAATAAAACAAATAAGGCAACATCACCAGGATATGTAGCCACCACTGGACAGACTTAGAATGGACTTGAGTGACAGGACCTCTGGAAATAAAAAAAAATTAGCTTTGCAAGATCATTCTGTTATTTCATTAACCTCATACTGAAGCGATTACTTATTTTATGAGAAATTTTTATTCTGACTTTTTGTATTTGGGAAAAACTTTCTGCATTTCTACTTTATGTATGAGTTTATGAAAGTAGTCTAGGGTCCCACAGAGTCAGAATATAGCTCCAGTTATGTCCAACTTGAAAGTCAATTTTTCTTGAAAAGCAATATTATTTTTTACTATTGTTAAACAGGCACATAATAACCTGTGCTTAACAAAATGTGAAGTGAGTAAATGGCATTTAAGAAACATTGCATGTTCAAGATATTTTGACCCTAAAATTTAATTGAGAACCATAGTTCCACAGAGAAAAGTAGTTTTCCAAGTTATCCTATAAATGTGCAAATCCTTTTCTCAGATCTTCCAGCTGTTATTGTTGGGTTGGAGATGCTTCATAGAGTTTTATGTTATTTAGCATGTTTTGGGTCCCTTTGTGTTCCTGGGTCATCTCCTGTAAATATCTGTCTTCAATTGCAGTAAAGAGAATTAAAGACAAGTTCTATCAGCCACCTTGTTAGAAATAATACAGTCCAAAGCAATAAGCTATTTTTCACTGCTGAAGCAAACTACTGAATTACATGATTAGACTAAATATAATTTGTCTACATGTAGAAAAATGAGCTATAATTGCAACATATCTTATACTTGTGTATTTAAATTATTTCATTTCTAGTGACTAATTTATGTATCTGTTATCTCACAGCTACCTGACCTTGGTTTGTGTGCTGATTATTAATGCCAGGCAGAGCTAGGAAGCTGCAAATTGCATTTCTGAGGCTACTTTGCCAAATGACTTTTATTTGTAAGGAAAACACTATTGAAAAGGAACAAACTATTTATAGAAACAAAAAATGATGGATAATCTCAAAGCATTATGCTAAATGAAATATGTCAGACTCAAAGATTGCATACTGCAAGATTTCATTTATGACATTCTGGAAAATGCAGAACAATGGGAATTAAGAACAGATTTGTGATTGCTGGGGTCTTGGATCAGGGATAGAGTTGAATTTCAAAGGATCAGCACCAGGGGGATTTTAGATGGGAGGGGACCATCCTCTAGGGAGAATGTGGACTTTATTAATGAGTGTGGTTCCAGAGGAACAGAATTTTAAAGATGAGTTCTCTGAATTGACTCTGGGGTGCTGAGAATTAGCTCTCTAATATGATTAGATTTAATATGCTAATAAATCTATTTCGCTGATATGATAATTCAAAAAGTGAACTATCCAAAGAGATACTCAAAATTAGATATTCTTAGTATACCACTTAGAAGAGGCAAGAAGCTAAGTGACTCTGTATATGACACGAATGCTTTTATTTACTGATTGATTGATTGATGAAGGTGTTACATATGTGTCCTTATCCCCCCAGGGCCCTCTCACCCCACTTCCATTCATGCCCTCACCCCCCTGGTGTCTATTTCCATTGGTTATGCTTATATGCATGCATACAAGAGGGTGGGGGTAAGGGGGAGAGATCAACAAATGCTTTTAGAAACTAAGAATATAATGAGGGGTTAGTTGCTTCTCAGGTCACTGGACAAAGTGGCAAAAAACAAGGATGGGCTCAGAGATTCAGAGCTACACCTCTAGCTCCTTATAAATGATCTAAGAGCTCCCAGGTGTGCCCAAAAGGAGAGCCTATCATCTGCACTCACAGGACTAAAATTGCTAAAAAAAATAAAATGTCAAACTTCATCTTGTGATTGGCTGAATTACAATGCATGTTGAATTCTTGGGCTTACTGGGTATCAACTGTTAAAGTAAGAGCATTGATTGGAAAAAAATAGGATCTTGAAATTGTGATGGAGATATTTGGAAAGATTCTGGTAAAGGTGGAGACATTGAGCTCCTAAATTCTGATGAGTCTTACTTTCCAACAGAAAAGGCCTCCCCACTCCCAGCACATCTCCTCAACCCCAAAGTTATCAGCCTTTCTGCCTTCAGTGGTATAACCTTTCTACCTCCATCTAATGGGAATTCGCTCTGCGTTGACAGAAATCTCAGGTAATTGCCTCCCTTGAGGCAGCTTCCATGCAGGATAAAGCTGATTCTTCTTGCGACCCATCCCCACCACCCTTCTTTTATTACAGACCTGTAACTAGACTCAAGTCCGAACAGGCCCCTAAAAGGCAAGTGCAAACTGTGGTCCATAAGGGGGTGCACTATACTACCTGAGTTTTAAAATTTATGCAAACAGAAATCCAGAGAACATGTGTGTAAATGTATATTACGGGTGGGAGGTGATGATGGGAGGAACATAAAGTTAGTAAAGTCTGAATGTATTGATAAATGGGCTCACTAAGCAGAGATTTTTCATTTAATGCTGCAACTCAGGGAGCTCAAAAAGGCCCCAACAGTTTGTTTGGTTGAAACTTGGATCAAAAGATGGCCCACCTTGAGTAAACTAGAATACTTGACCTTCCTTGGATTAATGAGGAGAAAGGGGTCCGAAGACTTAGGGAGACTGGAATGTTGGAGTTGATTAGTTGTTTAAGACCCACTCACTCACATTGGCAGAGTCCAGAAGACATACCTATCACCAGGTTTTTGAGCCATAAATTTGCGAGGGGAACTCCAGCAACCTTGAAGAGATCCTTAATTATTCTTCTCGATAGACCTAGTGTTACAGTTTGAATTGCAGTCACTCAGTTGGAAAACTTAAATGCCATGGGAGTAATTGAATCCCAGGGTGGCATGAGCCAAGTTAAGATTGAGTGGCAAGGTTGGTTCGGTTGCTCTATTTTGACAGCATAGTCAAAGCAGCAATTAAAATAGTCTGACTTGTATAGACCCTATGGCATTGGGGAGTTAATTATGGTGTTCTTAGAGTAAAACAGATAGGATGCCAAAGTTCTTACTTGATCATTATAAGCAGAAAAATCCTAGGTCAAGTGAATAAAAGATTAACTCAAGTCATACAAGCAGAGTCATAGCATCCTATCAATTCCCAGACTTGAGGGAATTTATAAACCCAGTACCCCTGGAAGTGCACTACAAAAAATGTAGACTATTAATCTTTCCCCAACCTTTTCCAAGAGGACCTATGGACTTTTCCTAGGGTAACCGTACATTGAAGAAAACAAAATAATTGAAAATTTCATGGACTACTTGACACTGGCAATCAACCAGCATTAACTCCAGGAGACCCACAATGTCACTGTGGCCCTTCAGGAACAGTAGACACCTATGACTGTCAGGTGATCAATGCAGTTTCAGCTCAGGTCCATCTCAAAGTGTGTCCAGTGTGTCCCTGAACCCATCCTTTGGTTATTTCTCCAGGACCAGAGTGAATACTTGGAACAGAAATACTAAGCAGCTCTCAGAATCCCCATCCTGCTACCCTGACCTGTGGAGTGAGAGGCTATTATTGTGAGAAAGGTCAAGTGGAAACCAATAGAACTGCCTCTACCTAGGAAAATAGTAAACCAAGAGCAGTACTTCATTCCTGGAAGAACTGCAGAGATTAGTGTCACCGTCAAGGATGTGAAAAATCCCACCACATACCCTTTAATTCTCCTATTTGGCCTGTACAGAAGACAGATTTTTATCAGTGCATAAAAATATTGCTATGGAAAAAAAATAACCCAAACTCTGAATGCATGATTTAGCTTACATTACCATTTTTCTGCTAAGTTGGTAAAAAAAAATTCCCTTAAGCCTGGCTGGTGTGACTCAGGGGCTGAGTGTAGACCCATGCACCAGGAGGCCACTGGTTGGATTCCCAGTCAGGGTACAAGCTAGGGTTGCAGGCTCCATCCCCAGCAGGGGCCTGCAGGAGGCAGCTGATGGATGTTTATCTCTCAAAGATGTTTCTATCTCTCTCCCTCTCCCTTCCTCCCTCTAAAATCAACAAAAATATATTTTTAAAATCCCCCTTAAAATTTAGAGATTGGTTTATTATAATGTGTATTTATATGTTAAGATAGAATAAAATGTCTAATCTTTTTGAGTATTCATAGTGAACTGAATCAAAAAAAAGGTTTACATGGAATGTTAATATATTGGGTTAAAATTGAGGTGGGGCAGGGAAACAAGGATGAGCATGTAAGTAAATTACTTGGGTAGATAAGAAACAAATACATAGAGAGAGGTGGAAACACATTGTTAAGACATTGCTTGAGGCAAAATAGGTAAAAATCACAAAGCAGAGACATGATGCACAGAAAGGGAAGCAAAATTGCAGAGGAGCAGCAAAAGCAAAGACTTAATAGTTATTTGGAGTGGGACATGTTGACAGCATGCCAAAAGAATTAGGATCTAATCAGTCTGGAGGCCCAAACACTGTGTGGAAGGGGCAGAATCAGATAAATGGAGTCTATAAAAATAGTCAAGGGAACAAACTGATTTTGAAGGGAATATTATGTTCCTGCCAAAATCCCTTGACTCAAAAACGAAAAGACAGATGATCCCTCTCGTTACATGACAGTTGGGTCATAATCTCTGTTTTATGCGCAGATAAGAATGACTCCATTTTTCAGTCAACCCACAGAAGAGCTAGGACACCATCTATCCATCAACGGAAAGGTTGACCCTTTACTAAAAAAAAATCTTGAAACAGTAATTGTGGACTATTTCTTCAGAAATACATATGTTATATTAAAAGTAAATATATATATATATATATATATATATATACACACACAATTTGTTTTAAAAATATTAAAAAATTAATGAAACAATCCTTCAGAACATAATTTATATATGTGAATTTAGAAACATTTCTAAGCATTTGAATTAATGATGTGACTTCTTAAATTTTCAAATACAGTAAAAGCTCTTAACTGACTTCCATTGAAATGACTCACCTGATGAACTAACACTCACTCAAGACAGCTGACTGAGGTCCATGGCTCACCTATTCTTAAATAAGTCAGTGCATTCCTGCTCCTACCCATTCATTTGATGTTAATCTTTCTAAGTTGTGTGTGTATGCCACAGTAGGACCTAATACTGTAATAGTACAATATTGAATAATTGTATTATAATAAACTTCCATTATGTTGATGATGAAGTGAGATTGTAATGAAAAGTGGTTTTATAACTATACTGGTCCAGTCCTGCTGCACCCTATGAAAATCATTTGCACTAGGATTCATGTAAACAGTATTATCATCAATATTAATGTGGAAAATAACACAAAATTGTAAAGTAATCTTTATCTATATGAAACATATTTAGTTCTACCACTTGCTAAATTTTGTGATCTTGAGCAGGTTACTTTGTGTCTGTGATTCTCTGTGCCCTCAATCCTTAAAAATAATTATATTTTCTACATATGCTTATAACATTTTCTCCCTTCCTCCATGCTTTTTTAAAAAAATTTAATTTGTTGTTATTGATGAGAGAGAGAGAGAGAGAGAGAGAGAGAGAGAGAGAGAGAGAGAGAAATTGGCGGCCTTCCACCTAGGTATGTGAGTTACCTGACTGTGAATAGAACCTCAACCTTTTGGTGTACAGGATGGCGCTCCAACCAACCAAGCTGAGCCACACCACTGGTTAGGACTATTTTTAAATATACTCGGAAGTTTATTGGGATGGTGGTAATTTGTTTTAATGTAAACCCAGCTTTGAAGGCTGAGATAGTTTGTTTAGATGTCAGTGGGTGGTTTGAAGGAAAGGTGTTCTTTTCTATATGCATAAAAAGGTAATATCCACAGGAGCAAAATGAGCATAAAGATTATGGGTAAAGTAAGAAAATGTGACTGGCTGTCATGGGAAGTTTATATTTCAGGGATTATTATATTAAACTAGAGGCCCAGTGCACAGATTCGTGCACTGGTGGGGTCCCTCAGCCTGGCCTGTGCCCTCTCACAATCCGGGACCCCTTGGGGGATGTAGTAGTGTGCAAAGCAGCAGATGGCTGGGGAGGAGCCCAAGCCTGGGCCAGTCGCCGAGCCACTCCCACTCACCCTGGCCCTGCTGTGCCTGCCACTGCCACCATATGGTAGCGCTGCTGCTGAGGCGGGAGAGGCTTGCGCTGCCAAAGCTGCACTTGCCAGCTATGAGCCCGGCTTCTGGTGCCCCTTGGTCAGCTGAGCAGCGCTCCTGCTGTGGGAGCCTACTGACCACCAGGGGGCAGCTCTTGCGTTGAGCATCTGCCCCCTGGTGGTCAGTGTGTGGCATAGCAACCTGTCAACCAGTCGTTCAGTCGCTTAGGCTTTTATATATATAGATTTATTGGGGTGACATTAGTTAATAACATTACATTAAGTTTAAAGAGTACAATTCTCTAATACATCCTCTGCATATTGCATTGTGCTCACCACACAGTCTAGTCTCTTTGTGTCACCATATGTTTGAGCCCCTTTACCCTATTCATTCTCTCCCATACCCCTAACCTCAGGTAACCACCCTTCTGTTGTCTGTGACTATGAGTTTGTTTTGTTCTGTTTTTGTTCCTTTATTGCTTTCTGTTTTATATCCCACATTTGAGTGAAATCATGTGGTTCTTGTTCTTTCCTAACTGACTTATTTCATTTAGCATGATATTCTCAGGATCCATTTGTTGCAAATGACTATATTTCACTCTTTTCTATAGCTGAGTAGTATTCAATTGTATATATGTACCCCATCTTCTAAATCCAATCATCCATTGAAGGATATTTAGTTTGTTTCTATGTCTTGGCTATCATGTATAATGTTACAATAAATGTAGGGGTACATATATCTTTACAAATAAATATTCTCAATTTTGTAACTCTATTCTTACTTTTTTGAGGAACCTTCTTACTGTTTTCCATAATGACTGTACCAATTTTTACTCACAGTAGCAGTACATGAGGATTCCTTTTTGTCCACATGTTCTTCAACACTTGTTATTTCTTGTCTTATTGATAATAGCCATTCTAACAGATGTGAGCTAGTATTTCATTGTTATATTGTTCAGTATTTGAGCTATGGAAATTTTTCAAAATTTAAAATTAAATGAAATTTACATAACTTGATATAATATTGTTTCATTAAATCTATTCTCACTTGCCCTCTGTATATCTGCAATGCCCTGTTGTAAAATTGTAAAATTTTACACAGATATGAAAAAAAATCTTATTTGGAAAATCATTTCAGTGCTACAAAATGGTCAGTCAGAAGTACTGCACACTCATATTAGCTATGTACCAGTCAGGGACTATGAAGAATATTCTCTTTTAGTAACAAAATTATTCTCTGTCTTGCTTACATCATTCTTCTACATAAGTATACTTTAAAATATAGACTATCTAGCAGTTTTATCAAAATATAATTAAAAGTATTGAGCATAATCCTCCATAAAATTGAGTTATAAAAATTTCTTAATAAACAACTGACTTTTTAATAAGATTGTACTATAGAAAATTATTTTAAATGCATTTAATCTTTATATTCAACTCTAAAATATCCAACTACATTCTTGTCTTAAAAACTTAAATATTGAGAGAATTTAATATTTTCTTTTGAAAATTCAACAATATGTATTTTAAGATTAAATAATTATGAAAAATATCTCCCACTTAGGATGCCTGAATGTCATCACCATGGAAAATATAACTCCTTTATAATTAATTGATGAGACATTTATTCTCTTGAACATTATATTCATTCCCTTTGAGGTAAAAATATATTTTAACAAGTGAAATACTTAAAGCAAATAAGCTAAAATACCTCATTTTAAATAGCCTTTAGTATCATTGAAGTTTCAATGAAGTAGATTGAAATAGAATAGACAAGAGTTAATATTGTGTTTCTTCACAGTGTTTCGTACTGTGAGGAACACATGGTTGACAAGAATAAAAATGATGGTGAAAGTTGTATACTTTTACATACCGGTGTGTGTTGTTCATATAAAATCATCATAGTATAACAGTATGTACAACATTCTATAAATTTATTTCTCACTTAATGATAGATGATGGTTCAAATTCTTAATTCACAAAACCTGAATATCTTACCAAATGACTTATAAAAGGAAAGTTAACTTATATATTTCAAGATTCCTGCCTATGCTTCTATTCTTAGTTTGTATTTAAACTCCTGTGTTTATGTGTTTATTAATTCAATTAAAATATTTAATCTTTATACATATTAAGAATAAGATGGTGAAAATATATGAATTTTATGTAATTTCTTAGAGAAACATACTTTTGAGATAGACTACTTGCATTCATAACCCAGCTCCTTTTTAAAAATATTTTTTTATTGATTTCAGAGAGGAAGGGAGAGGGAGAGAGATAGATGGAAACATCAATGATGAGAGAGAATCATTGATCGGCTGCCTCCTGCACGCCCCACACTGAGGATGGAGCCAGCAACTCAGGCATGTGCCCTGATCCTGAATCAAACCATGACCTCCTGGTTCACAGGTCAGTACTCAACCACTGAGCAACACAACCCTGGCCATACCCCAGCTCTTAATACTATGTGGTATTGAAAAGATTATTGAACTCTGCAAGCCATCTTTATTTTCTCATATGTCAAAATGACCAAAGTATTAGTGTAGTCTAGTGGTCGGCAAACTGTGGCTCGCGAGCCACATGCGGCTCTTTGGCCCCTTGAGTGTGGCTCTTCCACAAAATACCGACTTCTGCACATGGGCCACGAAGTTTCAATCGCACTGTACGTGCGCGCCCGCACGTGGTATTTTGTAGTCAGTTCTTATGATGCAACCTATGCATTTCTGAAAATCACAACAATATACAAAATTATACAGTAAAAACCCCAAAAGTGGGGTGAGCCATTGGTTTGCAGTGGCTTTCAACCTTCTGGCCCCTAATTTTGAAAAAAGTGGGGTTAAGACACAACATTCAAAACATTTTCAGTGACACATAAAAAATTAGAATATAGGAAGCTAATAAAAGCAGTAGCATAATTTTAAACTTATTAATAATTAAAATACTATAATAAATGTAACAATTTACCCTGAAAAGGAACTGGCATTTGCCATGGAACTGGAAGTTGGAAGGATTTAAGCTTTCAAATTGTGCTCATGAGCAATTGTGAATTGGTAGAAGGAGGGTTACTTGAAGAGTGGTTACTGATGTATTTTAAATTTAAAGAGGAACATTTGAAAGCCTGTGTGACATCAACAAGATCTAGGCATTTGGGAAATTCAGTGGAGGGTTTCAAAGTTATAATTGTAGCTAAAGAAAAGGGGAATCCTCTAAATAGTGGAATCACATGACTTCAACTTTAGAAAGATTACTTGGTGTGTAGTGAGAAACTAGATGGGTGTGGAGAATCTCTATTATAGGAATTTCTTTAAGATTAGGCTAGATCCTAAAATATGAGATCTTAGTTAATATGGCAACTGAGATAACACATATAAGTGAAGGATTTGAAACATGTTTAGAAAATAGACGAATTTTGATGGATTATTTTACATGTGTTGGAAAAGTAAATTGGGGTCAACAATGAGACAGATGTCATGGACAATTGAGTAGACAGTAAACTAAAAACGCACACAAAGGAGCTGCTGAATTGGGAATGCAAAATGCAGGGGGGCATTTTTTTAAGTTCCCTGAGAACTGTCCAAATGGGGACTTCCAATGAACATTTGAATATATGTTGGGGTCCAACCCCAGCAGGTCCAGGGGTCCCCAAAGGTGTGGACGGAGTCGGCAAAGAAGGAATGACATGAAGACAGCGTTCAGTTGATCAGCAGCCTAGCCAGGATCTCTAGCCAAGTTCTGGTTAGGATCTCCAGCCAAGTTCTGGTTAGGATCTCCAGCCAAGTTCTGGTGCCAGGTTCTGTCCAGGATCTTTTGCCATGTTCTCTTGCTAGGTTCTGTCTCTAGGTTCTGTCTAGGATCTCCAGCCAAGTCCTGTCTCTAGGTTCTGTGTCTAGGTTCTGTCCCTAGGTTCTGTCTCTGTTGTCTTGTTACATCTGTATTTATACCAGTTGATTCCAATCCTATCAATCTCTATTCCAAAGGTTAGGGCGTTTCTTATCTCCATTCCAGTCTGTTTTTATATCTTTCAGTGCTTTTTTTAAAACTTAAATAAAATATTTATGAATCATCTATCTATATAATAAAAACCCAGTGGTCATAAAGACCAGTCACCAGAAGGCTGTGTGTGCGGCGAGGCGCCCGCAGGTGGGTGGGGCTGCATGCGCAGTGAGGTGTGTACGGGTGGGCGGGGACTTGACTCGGGGTCCCACAGCGTGCTGGGACTTGGGGGAGTCCCCCGGCACCTGTGGGACTTGGGGGTCCCAGGTCTCACGCAATTTACCGCGGGTCTGGGTCTCACGCGAGTTTGCGTGCTGGGTCACTAGTCTATATTATAAAAGGCCAGTGGCTGTAACGCTGTAACGCTGTAACAACCAAACGATCGGTCACCAGGAGGTGCATTGATGGGTCTCACAGCGTGGCAGGTCTCAGTCTCGCCGGCACGGTGGATCTAGGGCTGTGGTTCTCAACCTTCTGGCCCTTTAAATACAGTTCCTCATGTTGTGACCCAACCATAAAATTATTTTCGTTGCTACTTCATAACTGTAATGTTGCTACTGTTATGAATCGTAATGTAAATATCTGATATGCAGGATGGTCTTAGGCGACCCCTGTGAAAGGGTCGTTCGACTGCCAAAGGGGTCGCAACCCCTTTGAGAACCGCTGGTTTAGAAGATTCTTATATGATCTTTATAGTATCCCATACATTTTTGGCTTAAGTTATGTCTTTCCCTATATAATTTCTAAGAGAGTGCAGCATATTTTCATTTCTACCTCTTTATAATAGAGTTTAGAAACAATGTACTCTCTTAAATAGCTCATGTTAAGGAACACGAGAAATATTATGAGAAACAGTACATTAATTAAAATCTTACAATAATAGGGAGACATAAATCATAAATCAATATTGCAAATAAGTGTGCAACAGATATTGGTTGCTTTAAAAATGTTGCTTTGTCTTCTAATGAATGTTATTATTTTTTCATTTCTCTAATTTAATCTGTAAATATTTTCATTCATGAAACCTATCCAAAAATTGTTATAATAATGTCTATGAGAATCTTTAAAAACTCAAAGGAACACAGTTCATGGTAGTGTGACAAACAATAAGTGGAGATGGAGTCCAAAGGCTGCTGTTAGACAGCAGCTTGTAAAACTGTCAAAAATACGTGACAGAGGCAAGAAAAATCCTCTAATTTGTCACCTGTGTCCTGTTATACCAGGTACATGCATGCGGATGCTTTCAATGAGTTATCATGGGATCATATCCCAAAGTCATGCACTGTTTGGGAGTTCAAGCAGAGTGACCCGATGCACTAAGTATTCCGGTTTGGCTAACGAGCAAAACTCCGGGAAGAAAATCTGTGCTGTCAGCTCCTTGATGTTGAGTAGTGTGACCCAAACTCACATGCGCCAAGGTCTCAGCAATGCCAGGAGGCAGTTTGGGGGGATTCAATGCCACACATATAGTTATAATTAATTTGATTTACTCTCATTAAGTCCTCTAAGTGCTCTTTGCCATGTTTACCTATGTTATAATAAACTAGTTCAGATAACTAGTTTTGTGTGCATGTAAGTGAATAATAAACAGACATGCAGAGTTTTATACATATATATACATAATTTGTTTTATATGTATTATCTGTAAAATATATATATATATATATATCCTTTAATTTTTTTCTGTGTTAATCTCTGCTCAAGTTATAAACTTCAATACATGAAGATAAATTTACAGCAAGAAAAGCAACATTAATTATAAAATTGTTCTATATAATTTGGTTCATTTTAGAGATTTGATATTCAGTTTTCCAGTTTGTCCAAAGTCCTTAGCTACTTTATAGGTAATAAATAAATGATGCCTTAGTCAATCCTGTTGAGTACTACCTGCAGGCATTATAAATGTCGTTTATTTTTTTTATAAACAACATTTTATAATATTAGTTATACTAATGTTCCAACTATTGTTTTTAAATACCTAGCTTTA
>NW_005369942.1:4089564-4090877 GCF_000412655.1 Myotis brandtii
TTAGTACTTCAAAGTTGTTAATTTAGTAGAGAACAGTCAATCTTAGCTCTAGGTTAGGAAGGGAAATAGGTGGAAGTGATAAACTGCTCTGTATAGATTAATAAAAAAAGTGGAGGGCCAGACTCCGGCCCACTGGGGGAGGACAGAAAGAGGGAATGAAGACTAAGAATATCTCTTTTGGAAGAATGCTAAAACTTAAGGAGGGATGCCCTATGAGAAGATTTCTCTGACAAGGGATACCCAATTGGACGAATGAGAGTTCTAAGTTATATTCGGTATAGTTAAACCATTATATGAGCCAAAATTCTATTATACAGATCAGCCTTATGTTAGCTGCATTTTAGATAAATTAAGTAGCTATCAAGCACCCCAAACCTACATCTCTATTACATTATACATTTTCTACATCATATATATAATTTAAATAATTATAAATTAAATACAAATTAAATTACATATTTGTATATTAAAATATTTATAAATTGAATTAAATATTTCCTGTTGATTTATTTGTAACATATGATTTTTTTTTAAACAGTAAAAGGAAAAGTCAACTGGAAAATAGAAACTGTATATTTATTACAATTTAAAATTCATTAATATTTTATTAAAATTCAAATTTATTTACATTTTTAAAAATTTCAGGCACAGCACTATTTTGCTTAGAGATGTTCTATACAAACTGTTCATATTACATATTGATGATTCTATATAAATTCATAGACTAAGACTGATTATATCAACAATGTAATATCAGATTTCAGACAAACCTTTGATCATTTTAATACAGCTCAGATAAATCACAAAATATTTCTTACTGTTAGTTTATTGAGTTTTATTTATTACTAGAGGCCCAGTGCATGAAATTCATATACTTTAGTACTTCGAAGTTGTTAATTTAGTAGAGAACAGTCAATCTTAGCTCTAGGTTAGGAAGGGAAATAGGTGGAAGTGATAAACTGCTCTGTATAGATTAATAAAAAAAGTGGAGGGCCAGACTCTGGCCCATAGGGGGAGGGCAGAAAGAGAGAGGGAATGAAGACTAAGAATATCTCTTTTGGAAGAATGCTAAAACTTAAGGAGGGATGCCCTATGAGAAGATTTCTCTGACAAGGGATACCCAATTGGACGAATGAGAGTTCTAAGTTATATTCGGTATAGTTAAACCATTATATGAGCCAAAATTCTATTATACAGATCAGCCTTATGTTAGCTGCATTTTAGATAAATTAAGTAGCTATCAAGCACCCCAAACCTACATCTCTATTACATTATACATTTTCTATATCATATATATAATTTAAATAATTATA
>NW_005369942.1:4091584-4101097 GCF_000412655.1 Myotis brandtii
TTTTTTTTTTTTTATTCTGGGCCAGCTTTAGCTCTGAGGCCTCGCTGCTGAAAACATAGATACAATGTTGCGGTCCGGGGCTGACTGACAGCTGGTTTCTGGGGGTTTTTTTAGCTTCTTATTTGCAACATAGTACATAGTTGCTTAGAGTTGCAACTCAGAGGCCAGCAAATGTTGGAGTCTGCAGTCACTGAAGCAAGCAAGCCTCCCTGTTCGCTTCAGTGCATGGCTGCCGGCCGCCATCTTGGCTGACAGTTAATTTGCATAAGCATATGCTGATTAGCCAATGGGAAGGGTAGCGGTCGTACGCCAATTACCATGTTTCTCTTTTATTAGTGTAGATAATTGTGTAAAGTTTTGAGTAAATGTTATTTTCAGGTAATGCCTTTAATCCTATATAATAAAAGCCTAATATGCAAATTGTTCAACCTGGAGTTGCTATGATGTGCACTGACCACCAGGGTGCAGCGTGGAACATGGCGGGCGTCAGCGACACAGTGCTAGCAGCAGGCGAAAGTGGAGGCACTGCCGGCCCCGGTGGGCCCTGACAAGAGCAGGACCATGGCAGGATGGTGGAGCAGGTGATCGGACGGCACCAGGCGAACGCAGGTGCAAGCAGAGGCCCGATCACCCTGCAGATGGCAACCAGCAGTGGTGGCAGGGGGCAGGGCTGCCTCCAGGCTCCCAGGTGCTGAGGGAGCTGGATGAGGGGGTCCAACCCTAACCAGTTTTCAGCAGCCGGCAGGCCCTGATCACCCAGTCAGGGTTAGGCCCCAAGCTGGGATGGGGAACTGGGGGTGGGTGGCGGCGACCAATCTCCCGTGGTGCCCGGGCAGGGGGCTTTGACCTCTTGTCGGCTACATGGGGGCGGGGGTGATGGGGACGGAGGTGCAGTAAGAATGTGGGGTGTCTGCAGAGCTTGCTCTCCCCCTACTACCATCCCCCAGGATGCCAGAGCTCGCATGCCAGGGAATCCCCCCACGCTCAGGTGCTGGGTGCCCACAAGAAGCCTGCCCTGCACCCGCTTGGCCTGTTCCCGGTGAGCTGGGCCACAGGCACAGGGATCACAGGGGCTTGTTGGGTTCCCCCTAGGTTTGCACAGGAGCCAGTCTGAGAGACCGGCTAGGAGAGAGCGTCCTGCCTGCTTGGCTTCTGTGAGGCACCACTGGGTGGCCCAGAAGCCCATGCTGTGCCCACGGTGTCCAGCCATGCTCATTGCATCTCAGCATGGGGACTCGGGCAGAGGGGGGCGCATGGGGGGCCGGGGGCCCAGGTGCTTCCCAGGGCCCAGAGGTCAGCTGGGACCTGCCCTTTCGTGCCAGATGCTCATGCTTCGATTGCTGGCCAGGCCTAGGGACCACACCCATGCAGTGGTGGCAGGGGGCAGGGCTGCCTCCAGGCTCCCAGGTGCTGAGGGAGCTGGGTGAGGGGGTCCAGCCCTGACCAGTTTTCAGCAGCCGGCAGGCCCTGATCACGCAATCAGGGTTAGGCCCCAGGCTGGGATGAGGAACTGGGGGTGGGTGGCGGCGACCGATCTCCCGTGGTGCCCGGGCGGGGTGCTTTAACCTCCTGCCGGCTACATGGGGGCGGGGGTGATGGGGACGGAGGTGCAGTGAGAATGCGGGGTGTCCGCAGAGCTTGCTCTCCCCCTACTACCCTCCCCCAGGATGCCAGAGCTCGCATGCCAGGGAATCCCCCCTCACTCAGGTGCTGGGTGCCCACAAGAAGCCTGCCCTGCACCTGCTTGGCCTGTTCCCGGTGAGCTGGCCACAGGCACAGGGACCACAGGGGCTTGTTGGGTTCCCCTGGGTTTGCACAGGAGCCAGTCTGAGAGACCGGCTGGGAGAGAGCGTCCTGCCTGCCTGGCTTCTGTGAGGCACCACTGGGTGGCCCAGAAGCCCATGCTGCGCCCACGGTGTCCAGCCGCACTCATCGCATCTCAGCATGGGAACTCGGGCAGAGGGGGTCGCATGGGGGGCCGGCGGCCCAGGTGCTGCCCAGAGCCCAGAGGTCAGCTGGGACCTGCCCTTTCGTGCCAGATGCTCATGCTTGGATTGCTGGCCAGGCTTAGGGACCACACCCATGCACGAATGTCATGCCCTGGGCCTTTAGTATTACAATAATTTTATAGACACCGCCAACAAGTTTAGTTTGTATTTTACATGTTGCTATTTAAATTTAAGTATTCTTTTAGAAAACAATCATACATATGAGCCATACATAATAAATACTGTACAAATTAAGATTTAGAAAATGATTTGTTAACCAGATAAAATTGTATCTATTAATGCCCAGAAAGTGTTTGAAAATCAATTATGGCATTATCCTCTCTCTCATTACCTGGATTTCATGCTTTCTATCTAAAAATAGAGAATAAATATAAAGTGTATCAAGTAACATAATAGGAAAAAGTGGAAGAAAACCAGAAACTCAAAAGCTAAAGGGACTAATTAAAAGTTGTGGAAGGATAAAATGAAGCAGAAAAAAGAAAGTGAGGGCTATATATAGCTTTACAATTGGCCACTTAACACCTCTGCAGCATGTATAATGATTAATTCTGATTGAAGAACAAAGACTACTGCTTTGATGTGCTTAACTAGCTGAACTCCTCTGAGGAAAATGAACTGAAGACTAAAAAGAGACTGATGATTTTAATTTTGAGTAATTTGAACTATAACTAAATTTTAGTACTGGCAAAATTATAAAAAAATATACATTTCCTTTCTGTTTTCTATTAACTTGGGAAAACACAGTATTTTATTGTCATTAGCACTTTGTAGCTATGGTTTTTACTAATTTCAAAATTTATCACAGTAAGCTTAAATCCATTAATTGGTCTTGAGTATAGGCATGTTTCTTGTACATTCTACAATGCTAACACATATTCAGAAATATACAAATAGTTGTGGGCTTTTTTGTTTCGTTTTGTTTTTCTTCACATTATAAAGATTTGGCCAAGATCATTTCTAGTCAACATGATTGTGACTGGCCACCCCATGATTATTACTTTTATGTATATATATTGATTTCAGAGAGGAAGGGAGAGGGAGAGTGAGATAGAAATAACAATGATGAGAGAGAATCATTGATTGTTTGCCTCCTGACCCACTACTGGGGATCAAGACTGCAACTCGGGCATGTGCTCTTGACCACAATCGAACCTCGGACCCTTCAGTCCACAAACCGATGCTCTATCCACTGAGCCAAATCGACTAGAGCCATGATTATTTATCTTTATTAGACTGAAATCTCTTGGTCCCAGAATCTTTGGAGATAAACCATTCTTTAATATTGTTCAATTATAATGTTCAATATGGAACAAGCATCTCCTCTACTCACATTTACCAGTAGAAATATAATGTGAGCAACATGTGTAATTTAAAATTTTCTAGTAGCTATATTAAAAAAAAGAACTATTAAATTAATGTTAATAATATGTAGTTGACCCTTGAGCAATGCAGGGGTTAGGGGCATTCATTCACACACAGTAGAAAAGCTACATAAAATAAATGACTCCTCAAAAACTTAGTTGTCCCTTGGTATCCTAGACCCAATCAGATAATCCATGGATGCTTGAGTCCCTATATAAGATGGTATAGATCAATGCATACATCTGGCCCTCCACATTGATGGACTCCTAACCTTTAATGGAAAACAGTATAAATTTGCATCTATGTTGACCCACACAATTCAAACCTGTGTTGTTTGAATCAATGGTACTTGTTTTAATTCAACATATCTAAAATATTTTATTTCTACGAATAATTAATATAAAATTATTAATGAGATATTCTTTTCTTTCATACAACTTAAAAATAAGATATGTATTTTGCACTTACTTCTCAAATAAAATACTTTATTTTTCAACAGTTCAAGTGAAATGTTATCCCAACAAAATAATAAAGCTCTGTGTAACAACAAAAATGTATGCAATACTGTAACTGAATCCCAGGTTTGGCTGCCTCTTTCCACGAAATTAAAAATAAAATAAAATAAGATATGTATTTTGCACTTACATTTCAAATAAAATACTTTATTTTTCAACAGTTCAAGTGAAATGTTATCCCAACAAAATAATAAAGCTCTGTGTAACAACAAAAATGTATGCAATACTGTAACTGAATCCCAGGTTTGGCTGCCTCTTTCCACGAAAGCCAAACTCTTAAGACAGGTGCTGATAAGAAAGGAAAGAAGCATAATCTTGAAAAAGACAACCTTGAAGATGGGGGACTCTTGTCCAAAGCCTATCTCTACATCTCTGTGCAGTAAGGTTTTTATAAGCACGGAGCTGGAAAGCAAAACAAAGAGATCAAGGGGAAGGGTTTGAAAAATTATCTACATGCAGGCCAGCACTATCCATTTCAATAAGGATCTTGAAACTGGTCAAGCATTGGTATGGTGTGCATCATCCTGGTCTTGTAATCCTGGTTATACAATTGAGGGTCAGCAAAAGTCTTAGAACTGGGATGACTGAAGGTGAGAGTCTGCATTTTGGGATGTTAGTTGTTAGGATTCTTATACAAACACTAGAGGCCTGGTGCATAAAATTCGTGCCCTGGGGGGGGGGTGTCCCTCAACTCAGCCTGCACCCTCTCCAATCTGGGACTCCTCGAGGGATGTCCATTTAGGCCGGATCCCAGTGGTATTGGGCCTAAACCGGCAGTCAGACATCCCTCTCACAATCCGGGACTGGTGGCTCCCAACCATTCGCCTGCCTGCCTGCCTGCCTGCCTGATTGCCCCTTCTAACCACTGACTGCCAGCCTGATCACCCCCTAACCACTCCCCTGCCAGCCTGATTGACGCCTAACAGCTCCCCTGCTGGCCCGATTGCTGCTAACTGCCCTCCTCTGCAGGCCAACTTGTGGCCACATGGGGGTGGTCATCTTGTGTGTTGGAGTGATGGTCAATTTGCATATTACCTCTTTATTATATAGGATGCTCATTATCTCCAAACTACATATTAGTCAGAGTCAGCATTTATAGAAATGATGTCAAAAGAATGCTGAGGTGGGTTACAATTCAGCTTTTAGATTTAAATTAAATTTATTACAATAAAAATGCATTCCTTCAGTCCCACTAACCATCCACATTTCAATAGTTATATATAACTAGTGGCCACCCTATAGAATATCTGAGATGTACATCATAATGTGAGAATATAATTTGGAAAAAAAATCTCAAGAGAAAATATGTATCTCTATATTTACAGATTTTTCTAAGATAAAAACAAGTTAATGTTTATTCAGCTATTTTGTAAAAATTCTATGTATAATCTCTAGAGAATCACATTATGATCTGGATTACTTTATGTACACTCAATTGTTTTAAAGTTCTGTTTTATATATTTACTTTAAAATTTTTTGGTAGAAAGCTACCATTTTTATACTAATTTTATTAAACAAAAGTTAAATCATAGTGTCTATCTTTTTAATTTTTAATCCTCACCTGAGGATATTTTTACATTGATTTTTAGAGGGAGTGGAAAAGAAGGAAAGAGACAGAATGTGAGAGAGAGACACACACATCGATTGGTTGCCTCTTGCCTACACCCTGTTCCAGGCTGATGATCAAGCCAGCAGCCAAGGTACATGCTCTTGACCAGTTTCAAACCTGGGACCCTTCAGTCCTCAGACCAACGCTCTATCCACTGAGCCAAACCAGCTAGGGCCATAGTATCTATCTAAATATATAAAAGACTAAGTGACTGACCGTCCATCCCACTGACCATCCGACCAACCAGCTGGCACATAAGATGCACACTGGCAATTTAAAAATAAATGTTGACTCGCGCATGCGCAATAGATACTAGTATAAAGCTCTCGCTGGCTCCAATTGCACGCGAACGACCAGTAGTGTTTGGGGATATTTCAGACAGTTGTCTCTGAAAACAAATATGAGATCAGAGCATTCTGCTTATAGTGAATGGTTAGTAAAACTTGGAGATGGCAAACTTGATAGCAGTTTTCATTAGGAATGGATATTATCGAAATCCCCTGCGAAATGATTTGTAACGGATCTATTATTGAAGCTACCTTTGGAAATAGTATATCTATAGATAATATTAAAATACATATCTAAACATGTGATTCTTTGTCCTAAAAATGAGCATGTTCATAAATTAAATGAAGAAATTTTGGATATACTCGATGGAGATTTTCACACCTATTTGAGTGATGATTCCATTGATTCAATGGATGATGCCGAAAAGGAAAATTTCTCCATTGAATTTCTTAATAGTATTACTCCTTCGGGAATGCCATGTCATAAATTAAAATTGAAAGTAGGTGCAATCATCATGCTACTGAGAAATCTTAATAGTAAATGGGATCTTTGTAAATGTACCAGATTTATTATCAAAAGATTGCGACCTAACAAAATCAAAGATGAAGTATTAACAGGATCTGTGGAAGGAGAGGTTGTTCTAATTCCAATAATTGATTTGTCACCATCTGACAATGGCTTCCTATTTAAATTAATTTGAAGATAGTTTCCCGTGATGCCAGCATTTGAGAAGACTATTAATAAATCACAAGGACAAACTCTAGACCAGTGGTTCTCAACCTTGGCTGCACATTAGAATCACCTGGGAATCTTTTTATCTAGACAGAGTAGGACTATTCCTACCTGAACCCGTTTTCACACATGGTCAGTTATATGTTGTTTTTTCTGGAGTTCGAAGAGCATGGGATGTTAAAGTTAAAGTTGTAAATACTTCATCACAAGGGGAATTAGTTAAGCACTCTGAAAGTGTTTTTACTCTTAATGTGGTACACAGGGAGATATTAAAACAAGTTTAATCAATTTATGTCATTTTTTTATCAGTGTTGTTTTTATATCATGCTTTTGTTGTTTTTATATCATGACTTCGTTGTTGTTATATAATGTTTTTGTTGTTATATCATGTTGTTTATTTATTAATCAATTTATCAATCATTGTTATCAATGTTTTTAAATGTTTTTGTTATTTTTATATCATGTCTTTGTTGTGTTTATATCATGTTATTGTTTATTTATTAATCAATTTATATATTATTTTCATATACATTTTACTAATTTTCTTTCATCTCTGACACTTCTATTATAGAGAAAGGGCAAAAAGCGATATTAAAATATTTTGTATTTTAATTTTTATAATACTATATTACATATTCTATTTTGACATGTAATTTTTTGCAGTAATGTAATTACCGCAGGAATCTTCTAATTAATTTTCTTTCAATGTGCACGAATCCGTGCACCAGGACACTAGTCTTTTTAATAAGGCTTGATACCTGATTATGAAGAAGAATAAACAATAACTTTATTTAAATTAATAATTTGCTAGTATTTAAAATACAATTATGATTTTAATCGAATTGAGTACAAAGCTGATCATAAATTAACTTCCAACTGTCTTTACAGATGTAAGTAAATGAGGACATCTACTAATATATATTTTTAGGATGCAAGAATAGAATCTAAGTTGTATAGATAGCTAAGAAACATAATAGCAATACTGGGTAACATAATTACTTTGACAAATAAATATGAAATATTTTTTATTATCTTACAATTAAAGAAACTTTAACTTTAGTTTTGTCAGTTGCTATAATAGTGCCAAACTACATATTATCTCTAAAATAGTCCCATAGTCTTGTCTAGTCAGAATAGGCCCCAACTGCCCATTGTAATTCTACCATAAATTACTGTCTCATAGTCACCTGAAACTGCTCCATTTTCTCTCTGAGCTACATTCTTTCAGAGAATGTAGTTAAATACTATAGCTGGCTCCTTGCCCTGAATGCTGACCAGTTTGCCTCTGTGACATTAACCTGGTGCCTGAGAGTCTGAGTGTCAAAAAGGTTGACTCATTTGCAGTTTTCCATTATGTAGCTCTGATATTTTATGTTGTTTCCTAAATAATAGATGCAGGAGAGCTGGCCTAGCTGGTCTCTTTTGTGGCTGTGTAACAATGTTCTTCTCCGTGACTACCCAGATATATAATAATATTTATTTCCTTATTTGTTATTTAATCATGTGCCTGAAAAGAAGGCTGGAACTTGCACAATTAGAAAAAGTCTCTCTTTTCCCTCATTCTATCAAGATTTGAATATGTGATCAGGATGTATTATCGTATAGGGCCACTTATATGTTAAATCCAGTATATAATATTGCACATAAAGTAGAAAGCTATAAAAGAAAAATTGTTCTTTAAATATAACTGATATTCTATTTTCCTCCTACATTGTATTAGGAAAGAAATGGTTATAGGGCAACAAGGGTTTCACCTACACAGGAGTTTATACCAGAAATTTGGATCTGGAATCCTATATATTTATGTGTGGTTGTGTATGTATCAAACAGCATTAAGTTGGTGAAAAAAATGAGCAAAACAACACAACAGAAAATACATTGTGGCAGCAAATACTGGTTTTGTTAGTTTTCATTTTAACTATGATAATAACCACATTGGACAACTGAGCTTAGGATATCTGTATGTGTATTCTCTAAAATGAGCTTTGTTTACTTGAATTATCTTTAAAACAAGGCATACCTGAGTTAAGTAAAGGCCAAATTGATGACAAAATATATATAATAGTTGTTGTTATGTTAGAAAAAGAGGATTAAGAATTCAAGCAAGTACTAGCTCGTTTGGCTCAGTGGATAGAGCACTGGCCTGTGAACTGAAGGGTCCAGGTTTTGATTCCAGTCAAGGGCACATTCCCGGGTTGCAGGCTTGATCCCCAGTAGGGGGTGTGTAGAAAGCAGCAGATCAT
The DNA here is from genome assembly GCF_000412655.1 of Myotis brandtii. NCBI lineage: Eukaryota > Metazoa > Chordata > Mammalia > Chiroptera > Vespertilionidae > Myotis > Myotis brandtii. The sequence continues at coordinate 4,100,343 of NW_005369942.1, forward strand.
TGATTCTCTCTCATCATTGATGGTTCTATCTCTTTCTCCCTCTCCCTTACTCTCTGAAATCAATAAAAATATTTTTAAAAAGAATTCAAGCAACACCATATTTTAAGACTAACTTTTAAAAATGCCAATACATGTGCCAATGTCCAATCAGGATGGATATGTATTATGAGAAATATAACTCTATGTTCCTTTAGCAGAAATATATCAGTGCTGTGATGATGATTTAAAAATTTCTATAAATAATGTGACATAGGTGGACAGAATGCTCGAGTATGTCTTCTTCAGTAATTTAACTAGAGGTTGACATATCTCTAAGTATGCTTCCCTTTAGTTATTACTTCTTGTCACTATTTGAAAATGTCCCTGAATACAGGAAGCTATTTTTCAGTAAGACATTCAGCTATCAATACTTTTTCCATTGTAATTCAAGTTCCTTTGTCTTTTGAAGAAATTGCTATTGAATTATAGTCCTAGACCATCTCTAATAGCACAGTTACTAAACAGATTTTTCATACATATTCATAGCTAAAACTATAAAGACCATTGCAGATTTCAAAATGATGCATCAATCAATGCCATAGATTCCTGCTTAGCAACTCAAAAAGAGAGAAAGCATAGCCTAATATTTTATTTGTAAAACACTTACTGTGCACTTTTATGCAATACATTATCCAAAAACAATTTGTCTTATGCATATATATGTGTGTGTGTGTGTATATATATATATATATATATATATATTTCTATCACAAATA
>NW_005369942.1:4101295-4131113 GCF_000412655.1 Myotis brandtii
AGAAGGTTGAGAAATAAACAGTATGCTAGAAGAAAGAACTCTTTTTGCAGCTCTCTGCCCTGTGAAGTCAATACTCTTTGAGGCAAGTAACAGAGTTCTGAAGGGAAAAACTAATATAGCACTAAGGCTAGGATATTGTTGAACTTGATTTGGCCCAAAAATATAGGTAGCAATGTAATTTTGTGGTGTTCCATATCTTCTCATGAGCCATTGATAACACATTTTTCTCACCTATCAACACTAAAACCTGAACCTAGTGTAGAAATTTGTAGATTGGAAAGTCTTGTGTTGAAACCCTATGGGTTAAATTGTTTTATACAAAATTGTTTATTTTTCTTTTCCAAGTAGAGGAACGAATAAACTAAAAATCCAGCATAATAGCAATGATGAAGAAATATATAACAGTCTAAAAAGGACACGGATATATGTGTTTAACAATTAAACCTTAAATTTGTAAACGACAAAATTAAATATCTGTTGAAGTAACTGATCATCTCATTAAATAATGCTTGGAAAGTTCTTAATTTAGAATAATATATGTAAGCATAAAAGAAACTCAGAATTACTTTAATACCTTAAAACTACATGAATACTAAAAATAATTTTAAACCTTTATGAGTTATTTGCAATAACATTCTTCTGTCATAAACTATGTATATTTTTATTGTTGCAAATATAAAAAAGGATAAGAATTCAAGAAATACATCATTTTAGAGCTAACTGGATAATATAAAAAAGGTTTAATAATTCCTGCTCATTATAGCAAGACATATAACATTGTATGCAATGTATGGTGCTAGTCATCTATATTTCTATAATTTGCTCCATCTAAACATCCCCAATTTACTTGCCTTCCCTAAATGGTTATAGATTTCCTCTCTTGCTCAACTAAAAAGCCTTTCCATGGCTAACTTTTCTGGCTAGTGTTTTTAATCACATTCCTTTTTAGCTGCTCTGTTAGCCCACAAAAACAATGAAATCCCCCATAGTTTAAACCCCCAATCAAATTATTACTTTCACCACCAACACTACCATCAACAATAGAAGCCTGCATCTTCATTCTGCCTTGTCATCTACAGGCAGTACTACTGACACCAGATCTTTATTTGGGTTTCCTTCAACCTGCAATGCTTTTCATCCTGCCATTCTTCCAGGTTCCATCTAAATATAATCCTTTCTCTTGTTTGGTCGTATGTTCTTTTGTAAAGGGTGTTCAAGCTAATCAGAGCACTCTACAAAGGCATATTTAGCTCATTTTTGAAATGTTAATGTCTTAAATATATTCACAATATATACTACATAGATCAGTAAGCACTATAGTTGGCAAGGGTATTTGAAATTATTTATTTTACAGATAAGAAAATCCAAAGCCTAAAAATGAAGTGAATTTTCCAGTCATACAGCTAATTAAGTGAAGTTAAAATTAGAACTCACATTCTCTGACAAGTGCAGAATTTTTTGTAACATCATTTTTTCATTTTTCCCTGTTGAATGACATATTTTAGATCACAGCACAAATTACTGCATAATAATTGTTTATCATGATATTTTATAGACTTTGATGGTAGTTAAAAACACTTAATACAGGGATGTTCCATGGAGACAAAGATACCTTTTCCATGACTTTACAGACCCTCCACCTTAAACTCAATTTTGAAACTGTCCTAACAACATGGTTAATTCTTTCTTCTTTGCTATCATCAACATACATCTGAACTTCAAGCATAAATAAGATTTCCTTTTATCACAATGTATCTAAAGTTGTGTTAAATACTTCTAAAAATCTAAAGTAGTGTGATCAGTAAAACTATATCATCAATTGGTCTAAAATTATTTTCAATTGTTTTTTTAACTGGTCTGAAGGGCTTTTCCATATTAAAATGGCATTGATACACTGTTGAAAAATATTAATTTCTATGACATAACTCTAATATAAGTTTTTTCCTATACTATAGTTACATTTGGACCATTAGAATTAAGACCTAGACACAAGTAGATATGAAGTTTACTAATAATGTTAGGTAATACCAGGTGGTGAGTTAAAAGAATAATTACAATGTTTATGAAGTAAAACCCTATTTGTTCAGCAGTATCAATGTTTACAGATGAAAATCATTTAAAATGTAACCATCTATTTGCTGTGATGTATAACGAAATTGTGTATAGTTATACACATTTATACAATTCACATATACATAAACATCAAATGCTGAGATGAACCATTAAATATTTGCTTTTTTTTTCTCTGGGACTAATAATTGTGAAGATGTTTGTATTAATTTATAAGCAAATAAAATGTCATTTTGCTTATTGAATTTATTGGAGAAGCCATTATAGTTCACAATAAACTCAGCTCTTTTAACCTGAATGAAAGACATTAAGAAATTTTAAGGATCACAGAACTCAAACTACCCTAGAGATGATTCACCATTATTTGAGGTACTAAGAATTGGACATACTTTTTACCCTAAGTTTAGAAGAAATAAATCTTCAGGAAGGCCAGAGAGGTCATTATCAGGAAAAGCTTTGTTGGTTCCATTCTGAACTCAAAGAGAAGAGTGTTTCCAGTATGTCTAGCATATCTACCTCCATAACTCTTTAAAATAACTGGGGAAGAAGTGAAAAAAGAACGCTCCTCAAGAATTGCAAAGGTGCGAATTATTTACCTCTCTGCTAATTCAACAACAGAAACAAGAATTTTCTCTAATTTCTAGGTGTCAGGAATTGTGCAGGGTCTAAGATCCTATCCTACTTGTATGCTAATAAGCTAGTTTGTTACTATTCATGACAATTGGGAGAAGACAGGAGATACCTGGGCTAAAAAAAAGGATTTCCTGAGTCACAAGAGCCATAGTTGGGGCTTCATAGTGATTTGTGCCTATCCTACCTTTCCTCCAGGTTCCACAGAGGTGTTGCAAAGGGGTCCATTAAGGACGCTTCCAGATGCAATACGTTATGTTAAAGAAGAAAGGTGGGCTTGCTTTATAGTGAGAGCAAGCCTACTGTATGCCTGGTTTGGGGTTGGGTGTTGGGGACATACCTCATCTCCAAGTTTACTTGCTCTAAACACACCCGTGAGAAATGTTCTGGGTGAAGGTAGTCAGGCTCTTGCATTCTTGCTGTGTCAGCAGAAATGTAAGGCAGTGCTGCAGGTTCATGGCAGTTGCCTCTCCAAACCCTTCCTTGCTCATTTCTATTAGATTATAATGAAGTTTAAAATCCACAAATACTTATACTTCATAATCACAAAACTCAAGATAAACTCAGCTCTTTTAACCTGAATGAAAGACATTAAGAAATTTTAAGGATCACAGAACTCAAACTACCCTTGAGATGATTCACCATTATTTGAAAGGCAGCTATGCTCACCACTATACCACCAACGCCTTTTGATTCACCATTATTTGAGGTACTAAGAATTGGACATACTTTTTACCCTAAGTTTAGAAGAAATAAATCTTCAGGAAGGCCAGAGAGGTCATTATCAGGAAAAGCTTTGTTGGTTCCATTCTGAACTCAAAGAGAAGAGTGTTTCCAGTATGTCTAGCATATCTATAATAATAAAAGCATAATATGCTAATTAGATCAGACAGCCAAACGACCTTCAGGACGAAGCCTGGGCTGTGGGGCTGTGAGGGCCGAGTCCCTTGCATGAATTTCGTGCATCAGGCTTCTAGTATTAACATAATGCTCTAGGCCACCATCAGAAGATCATTAAAGTTATAACAAGTAGTTATTTAAATGATAATAAAAATATGAGGTATAAATAAATACTTTTTATGTTCTTGATCTTTTGAAAGGTGAGGGAGTAAAGACATTTCTATTTTTAATACTCTATTATTACAGAATAATTTATTAGAAAAATGTGTGTGTGTGTGTATTTTTCTTAAAGTAACATTATTTTTATTCTATCACCAAAGAGATTTAACAGCTTAACATTACCTTAAGGCAGAACTATTTTCTTATGCCAATTTCTACCAAGTCACTAAAGTAGAAAAAATTAACTTTATTCAACACTTGTGTCTAGAAAGGATAATGATTTCATCTAGTTAAAGATCTCCTGGGCTACTTAGTTTATTTCAGGGAAGAAATTGCCTGCTCACCTGTGATAAGATAATTTGTCACCTTGAAAATTAAATTACCTATCCCTGTTTACTGTGAGGAGTTTTGCTATATCTTACATACTTACTTGCTCTTTTACTACCTTTATATCAGAATGTGCTCAATTCTACAAGAATATATATAAAATCATAATATGCAAATTGACCAGACGGCAGAATGACTGTTCGCCATGATGCGCACTGACCAGCAGAGGGCAGGCACTCAATGCAGGAGCTGCCCCCAGCCCAGGGCCTGCCAGTCAACCTCTCAGTCCCACCTCCTGGCCAGCAGGCTCATACAGCCTGATGGGAAATGGGGAACTGGGGGTGGGTGGCGGCGGATGACGCGGGCAGCTCCAGGCCAAGGTGGGTGCAAGCGCGACCGGGCAGCAACAGTGGGGGTCAGGGCCATCTGCCAACAGCCAGGGAAGATTGGCCCTGATTGCTGGCCAGGCCTAGGGACCCTACCCGTGTACAAATTTTGTGTTCCAGGCCTCTAGTGTGTTGTATAATCAATGACTGTAAGGGAAACTTAAGCAGAATACAAGTCCTGCTCCTTAATCTAAATTGAACTTTATAAGTCTCTAGGGAGAGTTTAATGAATTTCAAAAGAATTATCCATTTGATGATAGGATCTCCTATGGGTTAATATATGTGTCTCTAAGACAAAAGAAGAGTTCAACAACATATTGACTAATCCCTAGTTTAAAATATATAACATTTCCTAAATATTCATTTTTGATATTTTTGTAACATTAAATAATAAATAGAACCATAGAAATTGTTCTATTGAATGGACACACTAAAGATCTACTTGCAAGTACCTAAGTACCTCCAAATATATATATATATTTTCCTAGGTTGATGGTTGAAATTTCCTTATGAACTCTCTTGAACTCTGCTTAGTGTTCCCCCACCCTCCACTCCATATGACCACATAGTATGCTGCATAAATAATTATATGCATACATTTTAAACATTCTACATGCAGAAATTCTAAAATTTTATCCTGGCAGTCTCATGAATATGTAAAAAAAAAATAAGAATCTTTAGAAATAGAGAGTGTGGAGATGTTAAATAAGTTGGTAACTGGAAAATGTCCATTGGGTTTAACAGCATGGTGATTACTGATAAACAAGAACAGTGTACATGGTATGGTCAGGATGAAGGGTAGAAAGACAAAAATAAATCATATTTTGAAAGTTTAACTATAACATAAAAAAGATTAATATAATTGTAGCTGAAAGGGGATTTTCAATTACTTTTACTGACATCTTCTCTGGAGGGAGTGGAGTCAAAGTAGTTTCCTTGTTAACTGAGTATAACTATTCTTAGCCTCTTTGAAAGTATATATTTTGTGAAAGCAATTCATATTTTCCATCTGGATGGAAAAGGTATGGGAGAACTTCAATCTAGAAAAAAAATGTGGTAAACTTTCCTTATCCTAATCCTCACTCCCACTATTAAACATATTTACAAAAAAAGAACCTTTGAAATGTTAAATATTGGCTTTCAACTCAGATTATTGTAAGTAATAGAATGCAATACTTTTCATAATTAAAACTGAAAATTTGCCTAAGTGGTTTCAGGCTTTTGCTAGGTTAAAATTGAATGCTATAATAATTTTTTTTTTTTTTACTACATCTCTAAGACACTTTCTCAACACCAGTTGTCAAGATTTCTTTGGAAAGATTAGGTGATCTATTCCTGCCTGATGTTATTTTAAAAAGAAAAAAAAAATCTTCAAATCTTTGCAGATTAATCTTTTATAAAATTTAAAACTATCTTGAAGACCATCTTTATTTTCTTTTCTCTTAATATTCAAACACTTTTGAACTGTCCAGTTCAAGGCTTTTCTCTTTACCTTGCTTTGCCTTTTATTCCATTCAATTGCATTAATAGCATTTATTCTGTTTCCTCCAGACAAATAATATCATTGTTTGAATTTAATTTTTAACTTCTTAATTTTCTATTTCCCTAAATATTATTCATCAACATCATATGTATTTTTAGAAACAGTTGCGTAACCATCTTAAATGAAATTTAGCAGCCAGGACTTCCCCTGATATTCAATATCTGCACTCCTCTGAAGTTATTGGAATTTGTTCTAGAACATATGACAAAAATAGTGTTATTCTTACTACAACACCCTTATAAAATTTTTTAAACAAAGGTAGGTTCTTTTGTATCTACAAATTTAATTGCAATGTTTTATTTTTCCTACTTTGGAATGAAAAACCTGGCCTCTGCTATTTATTTGGCTTGATTTTGTTTCCTAATTTAACTTATTGATTTGGAGCATGCTTTCCCAAACTTCTTTGACAATATCAATATCCTAAAAGCTTTAAAATAAACTATTAACTGAAAAATTACATTTTTCTTAGTTTGTTGGTTAAATTTTTCAATTAACCAACAAACTAAGAAATAGTTATTAACAGAATTATATACTTTAAAAGATTTCACTGGAATTCTAAATTGCCTCATTCATGAATCTATCTATATAAAAGCCTAAGCAACCATTCCAACTGCATGACTGGAACGACCAGAACAACCGGTCGACCAGTCGCTATGATGCGCACTGACCACCAGGGAGCAGATGCTCAATGCAGGAGCTGCCCCCTGGTGATCAGTGCACTCCCACAACCAACCTCCCCTGGTGCTTCCCCGTGGCCAGCACCCTCCTGTGGTCCCCCAGCCGGCCAACCTCCTATGGTCCCTCCACCCAGCTGGCGGCCAACCTCCCAGTCTCCCCCACCCTGGCTGGCTGGCCAACCTCCCTCAGTCCCTCCCCTTGGCCGGTCCCTCCCTCCATCCAGCTGGCCCTGATTGGCCCTGATCAGGGCTGGTCACCTCCCCCAGGCTGGCCAGCCAACCTCCCATGGTCACTACCCCCAGCCAGTAGGTCCTGATCGGCCCAAACCTGATCAGCCTGGCCTTGATCGGCCCTGATCTCCGGCCAGGCCTAGGGACCTCACCCGTGCACAAATTTGTGTACCAGGCCTCTAGTATAGTAATAAAGTAATAAAGAGTTTTGTAGATTTTTACATTTCTGAATATCTTTGTGTCTGGTTATGTGTATAATCACACTGGGATATTCTATGATCAGAGTTTTTATGACAATTCTTTCTCTAAAGAATTTGGTATGCTGTTTGTCTAAAAATTAATTACTTTCAGGTAAGACCTTAGCAAATGTGAATATTTACCTCAGGAGAACTTTATAGTTTGTATTTAGTATATTTTATTTAATTTATAAAAAAGTAATCCTAGACAAAAAGCTTCTGAAAATATTGTAAATGGTATGTGACTTTTTGAAAATGAACAAAAACCTGTTTTATAGCTGGTCTGCCTTAAGTTATGTTCTAAAAGTAAACTTTACTTGAGATAATTGATTACAGAACTTTAGTACATATGTAAGTATTATGAAATTTAACATCTTTAATTTTTTCTTAAAATATTTTTCATATATTGCATTATGTGTTTTTTGAGAGAAGCTGAGGTGTCTAACTATATGTGTTTAAGTTAGGATTCCTCTTGGTAATGGAATTTTATCAGGTTCTATTAATGTTTCATCTTTAATGTTATTTCGATAGGATTTTTTTTAAGTTCTACCCCAACTCCCCAAAGTGCAACTTCTCCTGGAAAAAAAATCAAAATAAAAAAGCTACTGCTGTTAAAGTAAAAATGACATAAAACTATAATTACATTCTATTATCATGATCTACTCTTTTGTCTCCACTGATTAAATGCGTGTTCTGATCACTTAAAAAAATGGCAAGAAAACTATTTGGTTTTTTTTTCTGGATTTATAAATACTAAACAAACAAAATCCATAAATTATCTTATAGAATTTAAAGTAAGAATAAAAGCCCACATTTTCAGACTTTTTCCAAACCTTTTCACAATTCTTTTGTTCATTTTTAATAACCATACTTTCTATTATATATCAGCCAACTCTCTGAAAGACATGATATAGATTCCATGTGGATTTTGTTTTACCTTAGTGCCAAATCAATAATACCTAATCATCTAAATGCTTATATTCACCTAGAATTTTTCACTTAAAAATTTAGTTTCTGTATTAAAATGTTTTAATACTATCAATACTACCAAAATTAAAAGTGTAGCCACAGATAAAAACTTTTCTAAATGTGTTTTTCTAATTTAAACAAAGTCTCTCCAAAATGCAGCCATTATAAATCCTTTCTGTAGGAGGTGTACAGTTAGACAGGAGATACAGTAGACCTCTGCACCTGGATAAAAAATTACATAAACAAAACTTTCCATAACTTCGACTAGTTTTCCCACTGTTTCTCGTCAGTTTTCCAGCATTTGATTTCCCTTGACATCTTTTATTGTTGTTGTTGTTATTGTTAACCCTCACCCGAGAATATTTTTTGCATCAATTTTTAGACAGAGTGGAAGGGAGGAGAGAGACTGAGAGAGAGAAACATAGATGTGAGAGAGACACATCAATTGGTTGCCTCCCGAGCCAGGGATGGAGCCTGCAACCAAGATACGCATCCTTGGCCTAAATTGAACCCAGACCCTTTTGAATCCTTGGGTCAATGTTCCAAACACTGAGCCATACTGGCTAAGATTTCCCTTGACCTCTTAATCCCCTTATTATTTAAATGAAATATAAATCCTTAACTATAGCTGACCAGGGGGTCACTTCTTTGTGTGCTCACATGTATGTGTATGTGTATGTGTATGTGTATGTGAATAATGTTTGTTTTTTCTCTTGCTAATATGTCTTTTAAATTTTGACAATTAATTCATAGACCCTCTATCCCTGAGCCTAAATTGATAGAGGTAAAGTTTTTATTTTATGCCAACATGAAATATATGTAAACATTATGTAAACATTTTTTTTTGTTTTTTCTTCCTAAGAAAATAGATTGCTTCTTATTTTACACAGAATAGCATATTTTACAGAAAGAGCAAAAAATGTTTCTTCCACCTGAAAAATGTTCTCCCTAGCAATTAGTAAATAAGTAAGTAAATGAATAAATAATTTATGTAACTTTGAAAGCTTTGTTTCCAAAAGGAATAATATATTTTTTTCTTCATGCTTGTAATCTACAGGCATGGATAGAAGCCTAACAATCTCACTAATTTCAGGAAGTTTGTTATTTAGTTTCTTGCATTCTTCCCTGCTTCACATCTAACTTTCTGAACGTTGCCTCCACTAGTGAGGTCTCATTCCTCACTTTCCATTCACTCTTCCAGGCACTGTTTATATCCCTACTAAAACACTAACACTGCCATTGCCAAGGTTAACAAAAAACTTGCTCTTGCTTGCAAGTCCAATTAATCTTTTGAGTTCATTTTTTTTGACCTTTTCTATTCTGAATTTAAAAAGTGATAAATACATTCTCTTAGTGTTTTAAATAAAAATCAAATAAAATATGAACAACTCATATCAACTCCTCTTCTTATAATTTTACAACTACTTTGATCTCAAATGCTATATATCTTCCAAGTATTTTACTACTTCCCTTTGACTTGATTGATGGATATTTTCATACAGAGTTCTTCTCTGTTCAATTTTTTTTAAAGAACCCTCTCCCTTTGATTCTTTATTTTTCTTAATGTATTTTTTATTGATTTCAGAGGGGGAGAGGAATAAAGAGATAGAAACATCAATGATGAGATTAATTGATCTGCTGCCTCCTGCATGCCCCCTACTGCAACCCAGGCAAGTGCCCTGACTGGGAATCGAACCTGTGACATCTTGGTTCCTGGGTCGATGCTCAACAGCTGAGCCACACTGGCCCACTGGCCTGGCTCCCTTTGATTCCGAGAAATATTTAGACAAGTAAATACGTTCATTAAAATAAAATTTTTGCTGTTAAGTTAGAGCAGTTTATAGTAAGTAGTTACAAATATGTTTATTAAAGCTTTTGATTTTTTACCATAATCTTTGTGTAGTTTCAAAGAAGCTATGTTTTCTTACACCTCCAAGTGATTGCTCTAATTTTTTTAATGTTCTGCTGTATACATTTTCAGGGGGACTCTCTAATTTGAATATATGTCTTTTTCACTTCATATTTATTTTTTATTCAGATACACTTTTGCCAATAACTAGCATGTTTGTTTCATCAAAGCTCTATGTCCACTTGGATGCTGGCTATCTGTCTACTTCAGATCTACTGTTGGACAGTAATTTGATCTGTACACAAACATCTAGTCCTCAGGATTTGAAAGGTGTCCATATGAGTTGTGAGACCATGGACAAATTATGCAACCTCTACTCAAGCTTCCCTGTAAACCAGTGATAGCAGTCGCACCTAACATAAATTTGTTGTGAGGAGTAAACGTGTTAGTTTAATCAGCATCCATAGTGCCTGGCACCTGTTAAGCACATTCTTGGTGAATGCAAACGATCAGAGTGTCTCTGAATTATTACAGAGGTGGCTTTTCTTTTTCTCTAATTATCTGAACTGGGAAAGATGACCACCCCAAAATGCTTCTGAAGGCCTTTATTATTTTTCTTTGCGATACTACATTTCCAAGAAATCAAGCACCTATTATGAGTTATTTCTTCTACTGTTTCCTACTCGGAATCTTAAAATACAGGAACAGAAGCGATAAGTTACTGCACTTATTTAACTGATGAGCCTAATCCTTAGTTGCCATTAGCCCTCGATATATTAATCTGTGATTGCAAACCCACTAAGAAAAATTACTTTTTTTAGTCCCCTTTCTGTCAAGGGTTTAGTTTGCTTTTATGTTGATGGTCAATTCCTTCTTCCTTCTAGTAGATGAAAATTCTCTTTGAATTCTAGCATACCATTAATCCTACTCTGAGTCTTATTTACATCTTTCTTTTGGGGCACCTGGGTAAACGTTTTTAAAAAGTATGCCACAGAAAGGGCTTTAAGCCAAATGCCATTTTAACTTAGAAATTTAATTGACTTTGTTGTTCTGTGGTAAAATAATATTATTTATGTTTTTAAGCTTCTTTGCTATAATGAGTAATAGCAATGTCACTTCAAACTTATGAAGCTTATGACAGGGACATGTTTAAAATAATTTATTTTCAGTAGAGTTAAACTGCATTTTGTTTTTCATATTTTCACATCATTAGAAATCAAATATTTATAAAGAGCATCCTCATGCAACATCCTTCTATTTCTGGAAAATAGGTTATTTTATTTCTTAAAATCCCAAGATGAGATTTCACTCTCATGCCATCTGGCAAGATAATAAGAGAACATCTAAAATCAATACTTTAATATGATCCTGGCTAAAAACTATCCTCAATAAGAATTAATGGCATATGGCTAAAGCTTAAGAAAATAAAAAAAGGATTAATGTTACTTTTTAAAAAATGTACATTCAAAGAAAATAACTTGGGGGTGGGTAAAGAAAGGAAAACAAAGTATAAACGGTTTGTGATTTTTTGTAACTAATAGAAAAATTGCTGATTGTAGAGGATGAAAAACATTTTTTTAAAACCTGTTACAAATATATTTTATGTTTAGTTTGCAAAGTTGCAGTTTTTAAATCAAAGAATAATGTATTATTTAAATCAATAATAATGAAGTAAATGACAAAATAAAAACAAAGGGGGGAAAAACAAAGACCATAGAAATTGCAATAACAATTCTGTATTTTTTTTTCTGCTCCGCTTGTTCATATATTTTAAAATAAAATTAGAGATTGAGCAAAAAAGAAGAAAAAAATTATGGACATGAACAACAGTGTGTTGACTGTGGAAGTGGAGGTGGAGGGGGGTTGGGGTATAAATGGTGATGGACTGAGAATGTCAATGACTTGCTATTTATTCAAAGATTGCTATAGCAAGTGAGTCAGCTATCGTTCATTAGTTTGGCAGAGATTCAAAGGCAGGCAGAGAATGGGAAAGCTTTATAGTGAGAAAAAGAGAAGACTTTAGGTATGTCCTGATTGGACTCGGTTGGCGTGGAGAAACTGTGGGCAAACTAAATAGAAGCAGGACATTATGTGATTGATTAGAGGTGCAGAATTTGGCTTTCTACAGATGGTCCTAAGTTAGAGGAGCTGTCAGTGATAAATCAAGGCCCTGTTGTTTGGGGCCAAATTATATAGGGGTTATTGTTTAGCATCTTGGACAGACAGGTTAGTAGGTCTGTCTTCCTGATCTGGTACTGTAAATAGCAGGTTGGCTTCCTGGGCTGGGTACTGAAGATTATGGGACAGAGACACAGATATAAATAAGATATAGATATAGACATAGATATCTGATTATTGTCCTTTTATACATTCTATCTTTTATTACTATAAAGATTAAGTCTGAGTCAAAAGTGCCCTGATTTGTGCATCCCAAAATAATTCAATATATCTCTATTTGATGTATCTTGCCCTGGTCACATCTTGCATTTTGGGATGGTGTTTATGGTATTCATTTATTGTGATTACTTTCTCATTGCAAACAAATACTATCTCTTATATCTAACTTTTATAATCATAATATTGTAAAATATATCTGATGGAGCACAAACACCAAATATAAAAGGCTCAAATCCATGTTTTTGGGTCTATTTCCCATTCTTTTATGTGTAACTGGACCATTAATGCTATTTTTTCTTTATGCAAATGACTGGGAGAGAAAGAAACTGGGACTCTGAATTCATAATTTTGATTTGAACACATTATACTTTGATATTTAATAAGCACTGAAACGAAGATGCATGGTAATTTTGAACATGGAAGAGCCTGGATATCTATTAAAACACATGAACCTGAATTGGATCACATTAGGAAAGATTACACAGAGGACCAAGATGTGAAGTTAGTCAACATTTAGAAGTTTGGTTAATTGCCCTGGCCTGGTGACTTCATTAATTGGAGCATCCTCCCATGCACCGAAAGTTTGAGGATTTGATTCCCAGGCAGGGCACATACCTAGGTTGTGGGTTTATCCCCTGTTCATGGCACGTATGGGAGGCAACTGCTCAATGCTTCTCTCTGACATCAATCTTTCTGTCTCTCTCCTTCCTCTCTTTCTAAAATCAATAATAATAATAATAATAATAATAATAATAAAGAGAACATATCCGAGTATCCTCGGTTGAGGATTAAAAAAAGAAAAGCTTGGTTGAGGAATAGACTTATTTAAAAAGAGAGGAGAGGTTGGTGGAAAAGCACTGTACCCTCTCTGTATTGCTTGAATTCACCTTTGAAGTAAAGGGATTCCTTGTTTGAATCAAATATTTCAATGGGTCTCCTCTGTTCAAAGTTAAAATCAAGGTCCTATTCAGGAATGTTCAATAGGGTTCTAATTGCTCTACATAATAATGTACAAAGATGTCTTTATTGTGTGCCTGGTAATAGGTAACATCTTTCAAATGTGATTGCCTTTAGGAGCTTTTCCCCCTTGATATAGATTTGTACTTTGCTGCCTGTGTAAATTATTATTAGAAGCAATTGTATTCTCTCCGGAAGATTAGGAGCAGATCCCTAGGAAATGGGGCTTATCTTGAACGCATATTATTGGGGCACATAGGAGTTGACTAGACTGGTAATGTCAAATCACTTTGGACTTTTTTTGCTGTATTTCGTATATGACACTCCAGATTGAGTAACTCAGGCTTTGCAAAATGCACTATTGTTCACATTCTCTTTCACTGAGGTTCCTCCCCATTCCACTCCAAAATGATATGACCGTTGCTCCTGATAAGACACAATTACAATTCGATCCTATAAGGCTTTGATGGGAGAAGCATTGGTAATGATGTAATATATAAAAAGGAACTGCAAACAGACTTAGGGGTTTGGGGAAGGTTTCTCAGAGGAACTGACTTCAGGCTAAGGGTTTAGTTTAACATAAGAAAAAGAGGTGGGTGAAGACATTACAGGCAGCATTCCTAGCTGAGACAAAAGTACTCCAGCAAGTGTGGTTATAGGGCCATGCAAATGAGAAACGGTAAAAACAATGAATCCAGATCACAGAATTGGGAAAGATGCTACAAAATCTCAGCTGTCAAGCTGAGCAGAGCTAATAGCAGAATCTCTGTAGGAGTGTGGCACACTAAGTTTAAGAATTCAAATTTCTCGGAAGTTTGTTTATTTTTGGTAATAATGTTTAAATTACCTTGATACATGAAATAACTTCACTATGATAATTTTGTTTGTCGAAATGTGTATATGGTATCAAATAAAAACAAATTGGAATATAAGTTAGGAAAGATTTTATTGGAAGAGATTACTACAAGGGAGGCCAGGGTGTGTGTGTATGTTGGGGGGTGGGGGGGAGATAATAAAACAGGGAGAATGCCCTCACCATGATATCTGCAAGCATTTAAAAGGTAAGGCAAACGGGTTTTCTTGTTTTGTTTTCTTTTGTTTTGTTTTAATAGGGAGAAGTGAACAAAGATAGAAAGAAGAGTTGCAGGGAAGTGGGATGAAAGGATGTTGATGGGGAATGTTTTCCCCCAAGGTTACTTTATTGGAGGGGCTGTTAAGTAGGGGTTGCATGTTGGCTCAGGGTTGGGAGCAGGGGAGTCAAAGTTCAGGAATCTGGAATATGGAGAGAGAAGTTTAAGGAAAGTTTGGTCAAGTCAAGGTAGCAGGGGTTTTATCCAGATTGGTCAGCAGGTCCGTACACTTCAACTAATCATTATAAGGCAAAGAATGGTAATTTAGAGGGTCTGTGTTTAGTCTACTTATAGGTAAACAAGGGAGTGTTCTTGGACCTTGCCTGAGTCATATGTGGAAGAATGGTTCCTCCTGTAAACGATTTCTATGAAACAAAGAGGTGGGGGAATTTTTAAAATTGTAATGTTTTCCAGGATCAGAGGACTGGGAGTAAAGTTCAACATTGTCATCGTCATGCTGGAGGGGGTAGGGAGGAGACTAACAAAGGTGAACCATGAGAATAGAGTCTTACAAGGGCCAAAATTGGAAACTGCTATTTTTTAGGTGATAGATCAAGGCTATGAATTTCAGAGAAATAATAGACTAAGTAGATAGAATAGCTCACAGCATCACAGGACAAATTCACTGGTAGCATGGGATTCTGTAACACCAAAAGCATACTTCTACAAAAGGAAAAGAATTGTTTGGAAACGTAACCCTTCCAAACAATAAAATAGTGTTTAGCAGGAGAACAAAAATGAAGTTTAAGATTTCATAGATAAAACAAATATGGTTTATAAAAAGAAGCAATGTAAGGCCATGCGAATGGTTTTCTGAATGAAGACACCTGTGTTGAATGGGTTATCTAATTAGGCGCTGCATTTGTCATGTATGTCTGCCAGGGGAGGCTAGGCATAAACTGAGGTAGCACACAACCTCAGTATTTCAGCAACTTAAAATAATAAAGTCTTATTTCTTGTTCATGTTGCATCTATTATTATTTAGCAGGGAGGCTCTGTTCATATATCCGCTCAGGTACACAGGCTAATGGAGCAGCGGACATTAATCAATACTTGTGGATAGTGGGTAACAGGAATATTCCAGCTAAAAAGTGACAAAAATCACTTAGTTGTATAAGTCGTGGATTTTCAAATGGCCCTACCACACTTAAGAGAACCAAAAGTACATTCCTACAAAGAAGAAAGGAAGATGGAAATATTTGATGAACAGCTTGAATATCTACTGGAGTGCATCTAATTTTCAGCTTACTCGCCTCCCTGCAGTCAGAATATAAGCAGACACTTTCTAAATAAGAGAAGCCAGTTCTGTCTTAGGGCATCAAGCTCAAAGCCCAGGATCTCTTTAAAACATGTGAGTGTGACTATTTCAGTAGGTGGTGTTCGGAAGTCTCCAACTTAGAATGTGGCTTATTTTGATCCAAAGACCTTTGCACCAAAATAACAAGTATTCTGCCAGGATAAGTATTAAGTGCCATGAAAGAATTCAGAACTGGTAATCTTATATATAACTTGTCAATATATAAAATTATGAAAAAGAATGTGGTAGTTTCTTATTAAGTTAAACATATACTTACTCTGCATCCCTTCCATCTCATGCCTAGATATTTATCCAAGGTAAATTAAACCTATGTTCACACAGATACCTGAATGTATATGTATCCCTTCTGACAACCTAGGTATAAATTTATAATGAGAATATCAGTTCAGCACTTTTTAGCTAAATTGTATTGGTAAAAGTTAGGCATACTCTACCTAATTTACAGAAATATTATATATGAAATATATATTTTTTCAAAAGAGAACACTTTCAAACACTTTCTAATTTCAGGTCAATTATTCTTCAATTCATTGAATGCCTTTCAACAAAAAATTGGATTGATTTTATTCAAATCATCAACAACTAGAAACAACCCAAATGTCCCTCACCTGAAAAATGGATAAAAAAATGGGGGGACATTTTTAATGAAATTCTACTGAGCAATAGAAAGGAACAAGCTATTGATACACAAAATACATGATCCATAGTCAGATATTGCAGGTGTTTTTCTAAAAAGGTAAGAGTGACCTTCAAATCTCATCATGGGATTGAAGAATATTTTTAAGGCAATATCTGAAAATGGAGTTGTATAACTTCAGTTAATATAAAGCATCACAGTATACTCAACACTGTATAACTCTTTGTGAGGTAATGATTCTTTAAGTTTCTGATTTAACAAAAAACAGGTCATCAAATATTCAGAATTCTCCAGAACAGAAAATGCTCTCCTATTATAAAATGGACTGCAGTGGTCAAAAGGAGCTAAATCAAATAGAAAATTCTTATTAATTTGGAAACATTTATAAATCTAATGTAAGGATATTTCTCAATTAAAAGATTAATTAGCATTCTACTTTAAATCAGTCTCTTATTTATTTGGGTATTGTAAGTGGGTACTCCAGATATATTCTCTCTATAACATTAAACATTAGTATAGCTAAACGCGTAAAGTAAGCACCCTACCCATGTTACATATTAGAAGTGACTGATACCCATGGTTAGTATCTCCAATTACCATCCAGAATATAAGCAACAGCCACAATGTATACTATCCGCCTTTAAAGACTCTTAAATATATTCCCTCTTATACACAGACTTACTCGTATCCTCATCAGTAGAATAGGAGACAGAAACATCCAATGCCTTCCAGGTACCAGTATAAGAGGGATTGATATAATCTAATGTAATCTATAACATCTTTAGCCAGCAAATTTACTCTCTATTTTTAAAATGCAGAAAATGAGGTTTATAGAGTTTATCTTATCCAAAGTCACATCTATATTAATAAAAGGGTAATATGCTAATTAGATTGGGAGACCTTCCAGGAGACCTTCCAGACGTTCTTCTGGACAAAGCCATGGTGGCAGGGCCGAGGTAGAGGCAGTTAGAGGCCAAGAGGGGAGGAAGGTTGTGGGTGATCAGGCTGATTGGGGCGGGGCCGTTGGGGGTAAGCAGACCAGCAGGGGGGCCAGTTGGGGGCGAGCAGGCCAGTGGGGAGGGAAGGTGAGGACGAGCAGGCCAGCAGGGGAGGCAGTTGGGAGCAAGCAGTCCAGCAGGGGGGGCAGTTGGGGGTGAGCACACTGGCACAGGGGGCAGTTGGGGGTGATCAGGCTGGCAGAGGGGCATTTGGGGGCGAGCAGGCTGGTGGCAGGGGGCAGTTGGGGGCAAGCAGGCCAGCAGGCAAAGTGGTTAGGGGCAATCAGGCAGGCAGGCAGGCAGGCAGGCAGGTGAGTGGTTAGGAGCCAGCAGTCCCGGGTTGTGAGAGGGATGTCGACTGCCGGTTTAGGCCTGATCCCTGTAAACAGGCAGTAGGACATCCTTTGAGGGGTCCCAGATTGGAGAGGGTGCAGGTCAGGCTGAGGGACACCTCCCTCCTGCCTCCGTGCATGAATTTCGTGCACCGGGCCACTAGTAGCTAATAAGTGTTAGAGCTTAAAATCTACATGGTACTTTGGCACATATCTCTGAGACCATCTCTCTCCAACTTGCAGACACTGAAGAATATCTGCACAATGTCTCAACCAATCATTTTTTTAAAATTCATGTAATCCAGTGGAGAAGGGCAGCTCAGTGCAATGACAGAACCTTCTGACAGACAAGCTGGGTATGAATTTATAATGAGAAAATCAGTTTGCCATTTTTCAGCTAAAATTCAATTTTAGGTAAAATTTAGGCAGACCCTAAATAATCGACAAAAATATTATACATGTAATATATGTATTTTTCAAAATGGAACACTTTCAAATACTTTCTTATTTTAAGCTAACTATTCTTCAATTCATTGGATGCATTTCAAGAAAAAGTTTGAGTAATTAGGGATAATTAACACTAAAACTACTTTCCTTAATTTTAGAGAGTATTCTATTTTTTTAAATCTTGTCTCACCACATATTGCTGAGGTCTGTCTCTTTCATAGTCAGAGACTGAAATGTCTGCCAAGACAAAAAAGGAGAAAAGAAAAAAGGAGAAAGAAAAAAAAGAGTCTTTATAGTCTTATAAACAGTATTTATAAGCCTGAATTTAAACATCACAATGGAGTAACTACCTTTTAGGAATGGAAAAGGGTAATAAAATATGTCAAGTGATAACTCTAAGCTATTAATTCTCCTTTTAAGAGATTATATTGTCTGGTTTAGATAGCTGATTTTTTTAAATGTAACTGTTCACAATTGAAATCTGAATTAGCTTCTACTTGCAGACTCAAGGCCATTTAAGAAGGCTGTTTGAAATGAGGTTTAGTAAGATATCTGCTGTCTCTCTAGGTTCAGCACATGGTTGGGATATTTTCATTTACCATGCTTACATTTACCTCTTTTTTTAAACTAACAAAAATGAAAGATGAGATTCCAGCATAGCTATAAATGATCCTCTTCCCACAATGGTCACAACTTTGACATTGAAACAATATTTGGTGAGAATTATGTACCAGGAACTGTAACAATTGTGCTAACTACATTCTTTAATGTTTATATAAATACTTTATACATGTGTGATTTTTAAAAATAGGGGTTCATTGTTTTGACTTTAAAAATTAAAAAAATAAAGTTTTACAACAGGCATTTAAAAACTGGTTATTCCAGGTTGTTATTGATATGGGTCAAATACTTTCTTATAACAAATTTCCCATAATCTCTCTGTGATCTATGCTATAGGCTCCAAACATACAAGTGAAGGTATGCAAGTATGTGTATGTTTTAGTGCAATTCTTCCAGTATGTTGGGAAATGGGGTGGGTGTTTAAAGTATTTCAGCACTTTAAGTACTCTCCAGAGAATTGTAAATAGATAATATTTGCTTTATGAGGTTTCTGTGGACTATGTGTACCTCATCAGGAGAGGTACACAGTGTTCTGCAGTAATCATTCTGAGCATTACTACCCTGACTAGTTGATCTGAAAACTGATCTTGATCATGCTCTTGATGTCCACTTATTTCTTCTTCTTCATGAAAGGCCATACCATTCGCAGTCAAATTCTGAGTGCCATTTGGAGTAGCTGGGTGGCACCAAATATAGGCTTTGAAAACTTGAATTGCATGTTGGGGGAAAAACTTTATGAAAATGTATGTCCTCTTGGAACCTAAGTTAGGGCCCCAGCAATTTGTTATATACTCCCATGTATGCTATGTCATCTTTCTCAAGACTCCTTCCAATGCAGCACTGCAACCAAAGGAACAAGTGATGTGTGTGAGGCAGTTAATCGAGGAGGAGAAAAGTCCATTTGAATGGCAGCTAAAATATTTTGAGAGAGCCCTGGCCAGGTGGCTCAGTTGGGTGAAGTGATGTGGGTTCAATTTCTGGTCAGGGCACATACCTAGGTTTCCAATTTGATCCCTGTTTGGTAGGGGATGTAACTGATCCATGTTTCTCTCTCACATAGATGGTTATTTCTCTCTCTCCCTCCCTCTCTCTTTAAAAATCAGGTGAGGATATAAAGCTCACTTGGAATGGCAGTTAAGACGTTTCGAGGGAATACAGTTATCAGGTTGCTGATAATGCTGGACATGCCCACATCTTCAGAATCTTCTATTTTAACTTCATTTATTATATTCAGTAATCTGGCAATTCTGTGTGCTAAATAATCAATTTGGAATCTTTCATGGGGGAAGACAGATCCATGAAGAGATGCTAACTCATCAAGGCAGTGAAGAGAATCTTGTGCCATATATGAATCTTCTCTGAATTTTTCACGTACTGTAAGGAGAAATGTCTCCTACCAGGACCTTGTCGGTTTTAACTACATATTTTGTGGATTCAAACACAGATATATAATGTCTGCCCAAATTTGGAAGAAGTTCCAGCTAAATACCTAATTGGCAAGGACAAGGTAATGCTGAAATACCAAAGACATCTGAGCATTGAGGTTTTCCCTCCTGAGGAACTCCTGCAGAACCTAAAAAAAAGTTAACATAAACATGTGATAAAGATCTTCTTCCTGGAATACGCTTTGCAATTGCAGTGGAATTCCATACTCAGCCCAGTGTTGCTCGTTTCACTTGAACTTGAGTAACCACTCAACAGCGCAGTTAGCATGGGCCACGCTTTGCACAGACTTGCCGCTGCTTCTTACCTACTGGCTACCTTCATGAAGGACGCTCTTGCAGTCAACTGATCTGTCTAATGATCTTTGTTTTAAAATTACTGCTACTGCTCATAGGATCTGTTCCTGAACATAATTTTGGAGGGTTGGCCTTTGTAAGACATAGGCTAAAAGGCATGTTTGCAGTGATTCAATGCTACTTTTTGTAAGAGAATCCCTCTTGGAAAACTGTTTCCGTTATGCCTATGCATAGTCCGTTACTCGTTTCTGTTTTTTGCGTGTGTGTTTGTTTGAATTCAGTGACCTTGCTCTCGCACTAACAAAGCGGCCAGTTCCTCTCAGAAGACACTTCAGACAGGTAGGTGGCAGGTCCTCCCCCCTCGTCACCCGTTATTCCCAAAGCATGAAGTACCAAAATATAATTGCAAACTGCAAATGGTGACTTTTTTTATTTCCTCAATGAGCAGCATGTGGGCTGGCGTTGTTCATTATTGTCCGTGGAAGCTGGAGCCCTCTAACCGTGGGCCACCCTCCCAGCCGAGTGACCACCTCCTGCCCCTCCCGCAGCCCTGAGGGCCTCCAAAGACTTACCTTGCGCTGCACGATGGGAGCGGCCTCTAGGCCAGCCAATCGCAGCAGCAGCACCTGACGGAGCCTCACATGCGTGAGTGCGTGTGTGCATGAGTGCGTGCGTGTGTGCATGTGTGCGTGAGTGCGTGCGTGCGTGTGCGTGCGTGCGTGCGTGCGTGCGTGCCTAGGTCCCCGTCGCAGTACATGCCTGTGCCGGCCTCCCGTCCCGGAAGCTAGGGGAGCTGGGCGGCTAGGAAGGAGACGAGCACCTGCCAGCCGCCTCGCCGGAGAACTGGGAGTCTCAGTCCAGCTTGGGGAGAGGCCCCGGTGTTTGGCAAGATCATGGCCGGTATGTACTCATTTAATTCTCTTTATTTCTCAGGAAATTGAAACTTGGGAGATGAAATCACATGCTTTGGGATAGGACGCGTTAGAATTCAAACCTGACGTACGCTTGGCTCCAGCACCTGAGCTCCTTGACTGTTCTTTCCCCCAAAGACAACCCACGTCATCTGTGGACACTTTTTAACATATAAGCGTTGGAAAATTTCCCTCAAATGTCTTTCTTACGTGGCACCATGTTTTCCCAATGTGTAAGTCTCTAATTTCACAGATGTAAGATATTTTAAAGATTAGCACCCGTCACATAATTCATTAATTGGATGAATGAATCACTTGCAGTCCCATGATTTTACTGATGAGGCAACTTGTAGCTATAGAGCAGTTAAAATTATATTCCACATTCACACAGCACTTTATGGAAGTCAAGTTCAGAACCTAAGCTTCTTGCCTCCACTGGCTCTATTCCTAATGAACAACAACAACAGAAATGCCGCAAGTACAGCCAAATCACGTGGTATTTGCTTTTCTCTGAATGGCTTATTTCACTCAGCACAATACTCTCTGGGTCCATCCATTGCTATTGCAAAAGGTAACGTTTCCTTCTTTTTTATGGGTAAGTAGTGGTCCATGGTATAAATGTACCACCGCTTTTGTAGCCACTCACCCACTGATGGGCACTTGGGCTGCTTCCAAATCTTGACTATTGTAAATAATTCTGCAATGAACATAGGGGTACATACGTTCTTTCCAATTAGTGTTTCAGATTTCTTTGGCTATATTCCCAGAACTGGATATACTGGCTTTTCAGCATTTAAAAATCCTCTCAATGGAAGTATAATATTGTAGATATCATCTGGGAAAAATTTAGCTGTTGGTATTTTTTTTATAGAACATTTCAGAAGAAACCATGATCTTTAAAAGTTCAGTTTTCTCAGACTCTGAGATTATATATTTATTAAAGTATTTCACCCTAATTTAAATAAAATCTTTTATGTTAAATAAAAAAGAGCAGGAAATTTTGCATGTTAGATTAGATATAGATGGTTGTTAGGGTAAAAATAGCAATACTATGTCCAATTGGGAAAATAACTGGACCAAGTTTTACATTGTCACATTATGTCATCTATTTCTATAAATACAAATATGAAATCTAATGCCATTATATTCTCAAAATTTTAGTATTTTTTTGGGGAAAAAAAGCTGATGTTCATGAAATGTCTCTTTTTATTTGAAACTAGAGGCCCGGTGCACAAAATATGTACACGGGGCAGGGGGGCTCCCCTCAGCCTGGCCTGCACCCTCTCACAGTTCAGGATCCCTCGGGGGATGTCTGACTGACAGCTTAGGCCTGCTCCCCATGGGGAGTGGGGCTGGCAGTCGG
The DNA here is from genome assembly GCF_000412655.1 of Myotis brandtii. NCBI lineage: Eukaryota > Metazoa > Chordata > Mammalia > Chiroptera > Vespertilionidae > Myotis > Myotis brandtii. Next base: position 4,124,123 of record NW_005369942.1, read on the forward strand.
ACATCTTTAGCGCTGCCACAGAGGTGGGAGTGACTCCTGCCACCGCTGCTGCGCTCACCAATCATGAGCCTGGCTCAGGGCTTCTGGCTGAGTGGCGCTCCCCCTGAGGGAGCACACTGACCACCAGGGGGTAGCTCCTACGTTGAGCATCTGCCCCCTGGTGGTCAGTCTGCATTATAGCGACCAGTCCTTCCTCCATTTGGTCGATTTGCATATTAGCCTTTTATTATATAGGATTATGTCATGGTAATATAAACCATAAACAAAGAATGTGAGATTTTTGTTACAAAGATGTTTTGGTTATCAACAGCATATGGTTAAAAAGTATCTGTAGTCTACCAATAAAGTATGATAAACACTTGGCATTTTCAGGATATGAGCTGATAAAATTGCTTATATGCATGAAAAAGTAATTTAAGTTGAAAAAGTATATCTATAATTAAAAATTACAAATAAGACAAAAAGCAGAAAGAAGCAGATATGGGAAAATGAACTGTACAGGTGAGAAAATATTTAATTTATAGATAATTGATGAAAGGAAAAACATTGATAGAAAAACTGTAAAAGGGATATTTAAAATAATTTTTAACTTAATTTTTAAATGCAGTTTTAAAATCTGTATTTGATTTGGGTTACATAAAACTAAACTTGGAATTTTCTTTAAGTTACATCATTATGGAACTTAAGACAAAATATCAAGTGAAATGTTTTGAAACATATTTCTAAGAAAAATGGCAAGTTAATGAGCAAGAATTAAAGATTCTGATTACTCTTTTGTAATAATTTATATCAATAAATAAAAAATAGCCTTCCTTAAATATATTTCATATATTATTCATGTATTTTAGAATTTTATTAATATAAAATGTTCTTATTCTAAAAACTGGGCATAGTTTTCCTTCCTTGAATGTTATATTGTTTAGCATTCATGCCTAACCAAAATTTGATTTTTATTTGAAATAAATTATTTGGAAAAATAAATTTAACTATAAAAGGCAATTTTAGCCCGGCCAGATGTGGTTCAGTGGTTGAACATCCACCTATGTACAAGGAGGTCACAGTTCAATTCCTGATGAGGGCACATATCCGGGTTGTGGACTAGATTCCTAGTGGGAGGTGTGCAGGAGGCAGCTGATCAATGATTCTCTCATCATTGATATTTCTCTCTCTCTCTCCCTCTCCCTTTTTTTCTGAGATCAATAAAAAAAATATATATTTGTAAAAAGGCCTTTTTAAAAACTAACTGGAGCACTGGCTTATGTGGTTCAGTTGGTTGAGCATCAGTCCTTTCCATGTACCCAGAGCTCACTGGTTCAATCCTGGTCAAGACACATGCCCAGTTTCTGACTCCATCCCCAGCAAGTGCGTGCAGGAGGCATCTGATGGATTTTTCTCTCTCTCTCTCTCTTTTCCTCTACCTTCCTCTGTCTCTAATATCAATAAAAACAAATGTAGAGAGGGGAAAAACCTAACTGGAGTGCTAACAGGAGTTTAATATGTTAGGTATAATATTTTTACAACATTTTAAAGACTGGGTGCTGCTAAAATAACATTTAGGAAATGTGTCTCTTTAAATAAAAGAATAATATATATTAAGGAACATCACCTAAATTCCAATAACATGCAAATATTTCACTTATTTTCTTCGAATTAGTAGTCTATGTGTGTCTTTTGTGGAAAACTTGTTTGTTTATATCTAGTCTGATCATCCTACATATGTAGTTATGTATCTTGTTTTCTTTAACAAACATTTCTCTTTACATCAGCAAAGATTTTTTTACTAATTTATATTTCTTCCAAATGTCATTGTAAATTTCTGCATACAAATATTCACATATTAGGATTTTTTTTTGGTCAGCAAACAAAACCCACACTTGATAAAGCGAATGTAAAGAAAATCATTAGCTATGACTTTTGTAATAAGCACAAGCAGTATTGTCATTGTCCTTTATGGTGTCAGCCTCATTCATAGGTTCTCTGATTGACCCACCAACTTTTCACAGGTGGCCTGTGAGCATAATGATGCCCGAGTACCTAATATATATATATCATGAACTTAAATGTTAAACTAGAAGACATTTAGGAAAAAGTGTGAGAAAAACTTAGGAACCTAGGGGCAGGTAAAAAGTTTTTAGACTTAATATTAAAAGCATCATTTATAAAAGAAGTAATTGGAATAATTGTACCTTATCAAAATTAAACATTTTCAATGGAAGACCCTGTTAAGTGCATAACAAGAAAAGCTATACACGAGAGAAAAATATTTGAAAACCACTTATTCAACCAAGGGTAGTATTAAGAAAATATCAAAAATGAGTTGAGATTTTCCTTTTCCACTCATGGTTAGGGCCACTCCTAAGAGAGAGTCAAAGTTGTCTAATTCTGAGTAATGCTGACTTACAGAATGCAAACATGTATATATTATGTACCATGTTTGCACTATTTCATTCTTGGTTATATGGTTATTAGTAAGCCGCTATAGTTTAAGGTTGAGGCAGGGGAAGGCCTCTAACAGAAGGTGTGATAAACCTGTTCTTATAACTCACTTGTAACTGCAAGCCCTTCTAGGGACTGTTTCATATATACTATTGCCACATAATGTTGAATACTTCTTGCCTCCCAGACTTATGGTTAGGCGAATGAAAAAGCACTTGAGCGCATGATACAAGTTTATATCCTTTGGTTACTTGGTGTTCTACTAGTAAGGATACATATTCAATTTTCTCTGAAAGGCGAGTGTACTTTTCACTTTGAAAAAAATTAGAATATATATCGTTAAAGAGATACTCAAAATCCAAGTCTCAGGAGTACCTGCTGATTCTCTTATCAGTGTGTTCCACATGATATTGATCTGCCATCAACACTTGCAGCAGCAGATCTGTGAGATCATGAAAAGTGATAGAGCTGCTGGCTGTTCAGTCTTGAGCAGCTCAGTTGCTTTCTCTTTCTCTGAACTCCAGGAAATGGCAAAAAATTTTCAAATAATAGAGTAAATGTTAAGAGTAGGATAACTTTTTTTGTTTGGTATGGAGGAGAGAAAATTCAGACTTGCTATGATTAGCAGAATTCCCACAAGTTGTGTGGGTGTCCTATATAATCCCTGATATTGTTGATGAAAATTGTGAGAATAACATCTTGTTACTATGCTATAGCAAAAGGGTGGGCCTGGCCTAATGAGGAGGGCCATTTACAAGTGGAGAGTTTTTCCCAGCTGAATGCAGAGAAAGTTTGAGGCATGCTTGCTGGCTGGCCTGAAGGACAGCAAGAGGTTGTGACCTGCTGATGGAGGCCATGGTGGCAAAGAGGTCCAGGTAGCTTCTATGATCTAATAACAGTAACTGACATCTAGCAAGAAAACAGGGATATCAATCATACAGCTGCAAGGAGATGATTTCTTTTTAAAACCAGTCTTACAGGGTTGTTCTGAGAATCAACTTACCAAAGTAAAGAACTTAAACTGCCTGTGGCATATTAAATGCTCAATAAATATTAACTATCTTATCATAAAAAAAAGATATGGATGGCATACTTTTCCAAGTGGTCATTAATACTGACTTCAAAATTGTAGTGTAGCCCTAACCGGTTTGGCTCAGTGCATAGAGCGTCGGACTGCAGATTGAAGGGTCCCAGGTTCAATTCTGGTCAAGGGCATGTACCTTGGTTGCGGGCACATCCCCAGTAGGGAGTGTGCAGGAGGCAGCTGATTGATGTTCCTCTCTCATCGATGTTTCTAACTCTCTATCCGTCTCCCTTCCTCTCTGTAAAAAATCAATAAAATATATTTTAAAAAAATTGTAGTGTAGATTATTTAACCACATCCAAGAAGTGTTGTCCCATAAGAAACTTGTGGTATTTAAAAATGTCCATATATTGTATGGTGTCTATAAAAATAAAGTATTAAAAATATGAAAATCTCTTAAGAATGAAGCACATGCATAACGATGAAAACTAGTCATTAAAGTAGAAATAATTTAGTTAATATCTTTAAAGAATTTAAAGAGAACCACTTAAGTGATTAAAACCTATTTCTACATACAATCTGTAAGTATCTATACTAATAAAAGCCTAGGTGGCCCTTGCCTGCGATGTCGTCACAAGATTGGCACCACAAGATGGCCGCATGCACAGCTGAGGTGGGGCCCAGCGGCTGCTTCATGCAGTGAGGCCTGGGGTTCCCATGGCTCCACGCGGTGAGGAGGAGGTGGATCCCGGCAGAGGAGGCGGGTCTCGGCAGGGGAGGGCAGTTGGGAGAGATCGGGCCTGCATGGGAGCAGTTAGGCGTCAATCAGGCTGGCAGGGGAGTGGTTAGTGGGCTATCAGGTTGGTAGGCAGAAGCGGTTAGGGGCAATCAGGCAGGCGAGCAGTTAGGAGCCAGTGGTCCCGGATTGTGAGAGGGATGTCCGACTGCTGGTTCGGACATCCCCCGAGGGGATCCCAGATTGGAGAGGGTGCAGGCCGGTCTGAGGGACACCAACCCCCCCACCCCTGTGCACGAATTTCATGCACCGGGCCACTAGTCTATGTAATAAAAGCCTAAGTGACCTTTACGGTGGAACAACCAGAATGACTAGTCGCTATGATGCGCACTGACCACCAGGGGGAAGACGCTCAACGCAGGAGCTGCCACCTGGTGGTCAGTGTGCTCCCACAGGAAGTGCTGCTCAGCCAGAAGCCAGGCTCATGGCTGGCGAGCACAGCGGCGGTGGTGGAAGCCTCTCCCACCTCCCTGGTAGCACTAAGGAGCAGCAAACCGAGTGGTGAGCGAGCAGGCCGGCGGTAAGGAGCGAGGGATTACGGATTGTGAGAGGACGCAGGCTGGGCTGAGGGGACCCCCCTCACCCACCCCCCTCCCGTGCACGAATTTTGTGCACCAGGCCTCTAGTATGGTATAAGTGAAGATTTGTATATCTACATTAAGAGAACTGTCTGGGTTTAATTCCTTAATTGCATTTGCAGCTACAAATTAGAGATATAATTATTTAACTGATTTTAATGTTTACTACCAAATATTTTATTCAAAAACAATCACAATTTTTAGTCCCTTAAGGGACACTATACTAGTTACCTAGTACTGAGAAGCAAATTATTACAAAATTTAACAGCTTAGAACAATAGCATTTATTATCTTGCACTGTGTGTGGACAAGGAGTCTGGGTGCAGCTTAGTTGGATACATCTAGCTAGATCAAGATCTGTCATGATGTTGCAGCCAGCTGAAGAATTTGCTGCCTAAGTCACTCATATGGTTGCTGGCATATGTCTGCTCCTTGCAGGCTTTTGGATTAAGGACTCCAGTTCCTCTTTATGCCGCCTGGGTCACTGTAGTTGGAAATCTACTTACAAAATGACAGCTTATTTCCCCTAGCATGAAAGATCCATGAGATTTAGAAAATTCCCAGCACAGCAGCCACACTCTTCCTTAACCCATTCTTGTTTATGATATAACATTATATCTTCCACTTTTTTTTTATTAGAAGAGTGTCAGTTCCTTCTGTGGACACGTGATGGGAGGGAATTTGTGTCAGGGCATGAATAGCGGAGGCAAGAATCATTGTGACCTTCCTAGAGACTGCCTACTCTAGTGGCTCATTTGTCTCTCAATCTCTAGAATTTTAACCTTTTTTGGAAGGTTAGAAAAATTTTGTATTTATCTCTGCCTTAAATTTCTGAATGTATAATTTAATTTTCTTTAAAAGATATGAGAAAGGTAGCTATAAAGTTTTGGGTGACATCTGCTTCCCAAGAAAAATCTTAAGATTAGTCTCTACATTTCTCTGCACTCTGGGAGGGATTATCATCTTTATACTGTTTATCACATTGTAATTTCTAATTATCATTGTCTCAATATAGTTTCAATTTTTACCAGTACCCCATTTCTTATAATCCTGTGGCCTTTTGGCCTACTTTCACTATGTTTTACCATTTGAAGAGACAAAACCTCTTTTTATCCATTTCTAGATTCAGTCATATTCTGTTTTAAAGAGTGAGGCATGTATAAACCCTTAACTTTAACTATACTTTTTGGCCTTCCATTCTTATCTTTAGTGAAAATACTTTTTAGATTCAGACATTATGTGCACTGTCAGGAGACTAATAAGTTATTAGTCTCTTAGTATTTTAATTAATAATAACATCAGTTCTGTTTTAATAAGTACATAAACCTTCTTCATTTCACTTAGAAACGTATATATTTTCTCATGAAATAAGAAGAAATGATATTACTGAAAGCTATATATCTATATATTTCATCTTAATTCATGCATGATGTTGTTTCTCTTTTCACCAGTAGTGTCAAAACATTAAAGTGATATTCCTGACATAGCCACTGTCCCCTGAGGTCAGCTGTGCAAAAGGCTGATCTAACTTCAGGAGAAGCTAAAGCCGAAAAGTTTAAGATACATATCTAAGAATAATGTAATTTATTTTTGTACTAAGGGAATATTTGTTGAAATGTTTATAAACATATAAATCTTAACATATTTACATTATATTTGCTTATTATGTTTAGTTTGTTTATTATGTTCATTAAACCTGGTACTGACCTATGTTCACAAAGAGGTTTTGGAATTTTATTCCATTTTGAATAAGTTTAAAAGGGACTCAATGGCATTCTGGCTTGTTATCTGGCCCGAGAAGTACCAGACATAAGTGTATTGTCAGGAGAAACAGCTGAAGTACGGAAACCACTGGGTTGCACACATGCTGCCATTAACCTCTCAGAGGGGAAGAAAACCTAAAACTGAAAAAGTGATAGAATTGCCAAAATAATGCTATATCAGCATAACTTTATGGAACTTATGTTATACTTGTCTTTGTTTGCTAACTGGAAATATGCAGGTATCGTACAAAAACCTAACCAACCATGTCAAAGTATTTTATGTCACTCTAAAATTTTTATTCATACTGTATTAAGATCCGTGGATAAAAATATCTTACCCACATGTTTATTATGGCAGATAAATATTATATTTATACTTAATTATATTAAATTA